>NC_057849.1:111340216-111642841 GCF_015237465.2 Chelonia mydas | reverse complement strand
GGGGTGGGTGCAGGGGGTGAACGGGAACAAGTACCTAGCACTCTGTCCTGTTTGGGTTCTAGATAGCTCCTGCACAGGGGCTCCAGCAGTAGGTGGATTAAATTCTTTGCTCCCCTCTAGCTCCTCCCTTGTGTGTCTGCACAACGGCTGGCCAGAACTTGTCCTCTAACAGCTTGCATTCATATTAAAAAAGGACCTATGCCGGAATTGTGATCCATGCTTGTGTCCAGGTTTTGACATACCCTCTTCAGAGTTTGAGCATGTTTGGATGTGGGGTTCAGGTCCATCTCAAACTTACACAACATCTTGATGGATCTCAAAATGATGTGCAAGCTGTATGTGGAAGAATTATATGGCCCACCACAGAAATGCTACCAAATCTGGTATAGAAGGTGGCGGATGCTTTGTACAGGCAATGCTATGTGATACTTTTGTGGGAGATGGGGCAGAACAGACTTAATTGAAACAGCAAGAGAAACTTAGGCATGCAGAGTGCGATTACCAGAGCTGAAACTTGCACAGGACATGGAAGTTAGGTTCCGGGTTTTTTTGAAGAGTAGGGATATTATCCAGGGGTGTTGAAATGACCTTGAGTGATCCAGCTTCACACGTCATCCAAAAGTTGACACCATTCCAACTACACAATGCCTTTTTATTATGATGGAGGTATGGATTCATTACTGATCCAGATTTTCCTCGGTCTTACTACACCAGTGGTTGGATTTGCTTCCCTGTAAATTTAGATGGAAGGCATTTCCCTCGCCTCTCTGATGTATGCTTCTTCCTGGCAACTATCACACGCTTGTAAGTCCCCCATAATAGTGGGGCTCTATATCTTCATTTAGCTAAGAGATGCAGTTCTTCTAAATTACGGAGATCTGGGTCTGAATTCTTTTACAGAAAGGTCCAGTCATGATTTAATTAGTGCCATTTTGAAAACATGCACAGTAAAAGCTGGAGACTTGTTTGTTACCAGTAGACAATCTCTACCAGGGAACATTTATATTTCTATTTAATTCACCCTGTTCTATGAGATTATCTGGTATAATCAAGTGATTTTACCTGGCAACTAAAAGCTGACCTCTTGGATGTGATAGCTATGGCATGAGCAGAGACCAAGGTTCATTCTAAACTGGCAGTGAATAAACTGGTGCTGTTTTAACATAGAATCATAGAATCATAGAATATCAGGGTTGGAAGGGACCCCAGAAGGTCATCTAGTCCAACCCCCTGCTCAAAGCAGGACCAAGTCCCAGTTAAATCATCCCAGCCAGGGCTTTGTCAAGCCTGACCTTAAAAACCTGTAAGGAAGGAGATTCTACCACCTCCCTAGGTAACGCATTCCAGTGTTTCACCACCCTCTTAGTGAAAAAGTTTTTCCTAATATCCAATCTAAACCTCCCCCATTGCAACTTGAGACCATTACTCCTCGTTCTGTCATCTGCTACCATTGAGAACAGTCTAGAGCCATCCTCTTTGGAACCCCCTTTCAGGTAGTTGAAAGCAGCTATCAAATCCCCCCTCATTCTTCTCTTCTGCAGACTAAACAATCCCAGCTCCCTCAGCCTCTCCTCATAAGTCATGTGCTCTAGACCCCTAATCATTTTTGTTGCCCTACATACTTGCTTAGCTTCCAATAATTCCTGGTATACTAACTGGGCCTGTGCATAGAATCTGGTTTTGGGACAAGGATGAATATTATTAGGATTACAGTAGCATATACAGGCCCTGAGCAGGGACTAATGTCCTGCAACAGGGTTAGCTGTCTCTTGAGCACCCCCTCATGAGTGGAGGTCTGCCTCTGTTTCTCCCTCTCTTTAGGGCCCCTTACGAAGTGCACACGGGCACCACCATCCCTGCCTGGGTCTGGTTTGATAACAGTAATAGATTTTAATGGTCCTCAGGGTCCCAAAATAAAGTCCATCACCACACACGAGTCCACACTTAGCTCTGGTGTCTTCTCTCGCAATCAGAGCTCCTCTTCTGTCCCGCTCTGTTCTCACAGCCCATCCTCCCAGCTCTGCCTAGCTAGAGGTCAGCCTTCTGGCACTGGCCTCCAGGACCAAACCTAGTCAGGGTTTCTCCCAGGAGCCTCCTGCTCACTGGACTCAGGCCCCCAAATCCACCTGCCATCAGGGGTTTTCTTTTCCTGCAAGAGCCTCTCTCACTTCCTACAGTTTCCTGAGTTTCTCCTTCTAGCTCTGTTCACTGACGTGCCTTCTGCCACTTTTTATATCCAAGTACAACCCCTCCTTATTTCAATATGTTTATCATAATTTATGTTCTATCAGTATCATGGAGCAAATCACCAGTACAGGATCTGTGGGTTTTATTTCCTTTTTTCTTTTTTAAAGAAAGACTCAACAAATTCTACAAACTCTCAACCACTGCACTAGAAAAACAATGCAACCAAGTCAATGTTTTGCTTTGCTTATAAATCCAGTGAACAATGAGTTCATGTGTTTTGAATAAAGGTCTTAATAAAGCAGGTTTTTTTTCTTTTTTTGAATGATTGGACTTTTTTATTAATTCAAAATAATAGAAATTATTGGTACTAATTTTGGGTCTTTCCTATTCAGTCATCATTAATTTTTGATGAGTGTGTTGAGTGTCTGAAAAATAGCTATTCAATAAATATTTTTTCAAAACCATCAAAAAAAAATGCATTTTGTATTCTTCTCTAGGACAAAAAAAGGACCTATAAAATGTTTTGAAAGTTAGTTTTGAAGCTTCTCCTGAATGGCTTTTAAAAGCTAGCCTCTGCTATAAAATTGTGCTTCCAGCTACAATCTGATGTCTAATGGGTATATGACAATCGGACAATCTGTATCCATCTGAGGGGAGGGAAATGAAGGCATACAAAGAATTCTCAATAGTTCTACATCTCAACTAGCAATAACTCCAAGTAAAAATGTAGCTCTCCAAGCACATGTCAAGAAATGGAAAGAAAGGTTCAGGAGGGCAGCTAACTGCGTCACTATAGGTTTAGCTAGACAGACTGCATTAGGAATATTTATGAGCTTTAGGAGCAGAGTCGTCTGTAATGCAATTGCAGTTCATTTAATTGAGAAAAGGGAATGAAAAATGCTTACCTAGACATGTCTACTTAAGCCATCCTCTGATTTACTCCATTTGTACCAGTACAGGAAGTCAAAGAAGCAAATTGAATTTATAGGCAAGTGAAAGATAAACCAATTTTCTCTGGAGAAATCGCAGTAATGTAGTTTATACCTAAGCTTCCTCCTCTGTTTTCATATATCTGTGTGTCCACAGCATGTTACCAAATAGTAAACCAATTTAAATGATCCATATGTGTCAATTATACTGTTCCTACAATGGAACTATGCTTTTTGTATGGTCGTAGTAGCTCCATCAAATGCATTATTAACAATCTCAGGCAGGATCCATAAGGAGCTCCTTAGAGGGTCAGAGCCTCATTTGCTGGTATGATGAACAAAAATCCCAAACCCTGGATAAATGTTAATCTAATTATAATATTTTCAACTTTTTAAAATATTTCTCTTTTAGTTAACTTGAAACTGCATGCCTTTCTGGTATGCATGCTCTAAATAGCTTATTCAGTTAAGTCAATAAATTGAAACAGAAAAGCAACAGGACATCAAAGAAAGGAGTTAAACAGTTAGGCATATTCAAAACTATGACTGTGTGTCTGTACATAGACAGACACACACACCAATGCAAACATGTTACAAACAAAAATAGATGAACTAGAATCCTTTGCATTCGAAAGGAACTTTCCACTTAATGGTCATTTCTGAAAGATGGTGGAACAACAAAATTGAGTGGGACTGTAATGTCTCGGTATTATGGCACAATGCCAGGTGCTCCATAGTTAAGGCTGAAGCTAGCAACCTAAAAAGTCTGATTTTTTTTTTCAAATCAACCCATCCCCACATCCCCCAAAAGAAATCAATCAACTTGAAAAGTTGCACAAGCAACCTCCATTCTAGCATTCTTAACTTTTGAGCACTTGACTTTCTTTAAACATACTTGTTAGTACAATTCCCTAGTTTTTTTAAAAAGTGGGTGAAAAAAACTAGAAGTTAGATGGAACCACACTGGTCCACCGAGCTTGTGCAAATGGGAATTTTTCAGAGACTTGTAATTCAGCCAATTCTTGATGGATTTTCAGGGGAACAGTAAAATTCCACCTTAGACCCCAATACTACCCCTTGCTCACTGTCAGATGCCTGCTCCAAACTGTGGAGGTGCTATAGCTCTTCAAAGAAATATTTGGACAATGTTAGCAAAACTGTTTTCCCCCTAATATCAGTCTTGGAAACTGCTGAGTTCTCTTTCTTGAAACTTTCTGGGGAGGGGGGGAAATTAGCCTGAGGCATAGAGCAAACATAGAAAATTGCAATCCAACTGGTTAAAGCTTTCAATTAGAGGCAACTGGGGACAGGTTTATAACGGAAAGTGTTAGCCACTTAACTATAGGTGTCACCACTACTTCTGCCTCTAATATAATGACTTGCTGCTGATTTATGATGAGGCTTTCATCCCACACCAGCACAGATGGGGTTAAAGTGGTAAAAGGCCAATTAGCCATAGGCTGCACCTGCTGGGGAGCTAAGGGGCAATGAGACTGATTGAGAATGAAGCAGACTGGGCTTCTACAAAGCCTAGAAGCTGAAGCTAGGGTAGGGGGGGTTGAAGTAAGGTGACCAGATGTCCCATTTTTAAGCCCTCCTGCAGGTGTCCTGACTTTTTCTTTAAAAAGGGCGAATTGTCCCATATATTCTATCTCCTCCCTCCATCAGTACTGGCGGGTCCTGCTGCTGGCCAGATCCCTGCTCGTCAGCCGCCAGCCCACCAGCAGTGGGGGGGGGGCGGGGGGGTCCAGTAGCCAACGATGGGGGTGGGTGTGCAAGTCTGATGGCGGAGCAAAGATGCAGTGTGCGGGGCCGGCCACTCCCCCTGCTGGTCAGTGCAGCCCCCACTGCGCGTCGGCTCTCGACCAGCAGGGCCCTGTCCCCTGCCCCGTTTCTGGCCGGCATTGGCTGAGCACTGCGAGCTGTGGTGGCTGGTGAGTGCAGGCAGGTGCCAGGCGGTGGCCGGTGATGTGTCACCTCTGCTGCCCACTCACTGGCCCTTTACATGCTCCCCCTCACTGTCCTCTCCCTGCTTTGCCCCTTCACACACCCCCGAACCCCGCTGCTCCTCTACAGCTTCCCCAGCAGGGCGCGTCCCGTTCCCAGCACTGTACGGAGAACCAGCCCCTGGTCGAAGCGCTCAGCTCACCAACAGCCTGGCCAGCAGGCTTCTTCTTCCCTCACTGCCTCTGGCTGGGTCGGTGCCCCGGGAAAGCCCAAGACCCTCTAGCCCGGGATGCTGGCCAGGAGGAGCCAAGTCCTGCATGCGCCAAAGCCCCACACAGCACTAGCATGGGGAAGCCTCTCTGCCCCTCAGCTAAGCTCTGGAGTGGCTGGGGGGGAGCGATTTCCAGCCTGTTTGCACCCCGACCCTGCAGGCCCCACAGGCTTAGGGGAGGGCTTAGCACTCTTTTCACCCACCCCACCCCCACCACCCTTGGTCCTTCCCCCAGGGAGCACGGGGCTGCTCTGTCCCCTAGGCTCCCTGCCCTGCTGAGCCACCTCTCTGACTGGATTCACTGAAGTTCCTGCAGTCAGGTTCCCTTGGCCCTGGTGCACAGAGCATCCTTAGGGCTTAACCTCTTCCTGCCTGTGTTGTAGCTGGGGGACAGAAGGCAGCTGGGTTATGTCGGTGGGTAGGAGCAGCCTGGAGGTGTTAGCTGCCTTTTGAAGTTCTGCACGCAGGAAGGGGCAAGCTGCTGCCAGGCACAGGGGAGTCGGGGGGGGGGGGGGGGGGGGAGGGAAGAGGTGAGCTCTGCAAAGACATGGGCCAGGTCATCCCTTCCCCACCTCCCCTGCAGCTGGAAGCAGCTCCCATCCTTTCCCTCCCACACAGTGCCGAAAGGCTGCTGCTGGCCACATTCTGGTGTGAACCCTAACAGAAATCGGGGCAGGGGGGATGTGAACCTGAGTCCTTCCCCACCCACTCCACATGTTGCCTCAGGAAGACACGGCACCAGGTACCAGGAGAGGCAGGTCCATCCCAGGGGCCCAGCTAGGCATGGAGGGCAGAGGACACCGGTCAGGGAGGGTTGGGTCAGTTGGTCACACACCCTCCCCCACGTGTGAGAGAGGGGTAAGGAGTGTGTGTGTCACTTCTCCCCATGTGGGTGGGGCAGAGGGGGTGTCACCTCTCCCCATGTGAACCCTAAAGCTTTAAAGATGGTAAAAAAAAAATCCAACTATGCAGTATTTCTTTTAACAGGGGCTCAGTCAACTTAATTTTAATGTTTGTACTGCACTTTTCTGATTGATTGCCGTTGAACTTGCTTGAATACGAGTAATTTTACCAGGTGTCCTGTATTCAGCATAGGGAAAGATGGTCACCCTAGGTTGTAGCAAGATGAACCTACAGTCACACTGATACAAGGAGGAGAGTAGGAGCTTGAGAAAGGAAGGGTAAGAAGTAGTCCTGGGAAGGAACAGTAAGGTCATAGAGATAGACATGAACTGCTGGTTTGAGGATCCTTGGATTGGTACCTGGTGTAGAGGGTGGGCCTGGGTTCCCTACCAGCCACTGTGGGAGTGGTACTGTCAGCACACTGAAGATGAAGACTGCCTCTGGCTCCAAGGAAGGTGACCTTGATAATATCCTGGAAGGGAAAGATGATGGTAACTTGGCCAGAGGGCTAAGCCATGAAGGAGAGGCACAGCAGCTCTGGACTGATGGAAGAGTAGCCACAGAGTGAGTGACTGGGGCAATGAGTGGCAGTCATACTGACAGACAGAGCATGGACAGTAGCAAGCTAATTCCCCAGATAAGCCATGAGCCAAGCAGTGTGTGGAGCAGACCCTGTGGCATGACTCTAGAGCGACTGGAGGGTGAATGGATGGTTGAGTTCTGGGGGAGGCAGGAGGAGTGAGCACAAAGAAGGGATGCAGAAGATTGGCAGGGCATGGAAGGAGGAACGGAGAGGAGGGCAGGGATGAGGGAGCAAAGAGGAGGGGCACTGAAGGGAGAACAGAGTATTTTAGAATCATAGAAGGTTAGGGTTGGAAGGGACCTCAGGAGGTCATCTAGTCCAACCCCCTGCTTGAAGCAGGACCAATCCCCAATTTTTGCCCCAGATCCCTAAATGGCCCCCTCAAGGATTGAACTCACAACCCTGGGTTTAGCAGGCCAATGCTAAGAAGGATATAGAAATGGAGCCATAGACGAGGGGTATGGAGGAAGGATATGGGGACTGGGACAGTTATGTGTGAGGGATGGTGCACAGAGAGCTAGGAGAAGACCAACAGACATGGAAGAGGGGTGCAGAGGCCAAATGAGGCATAATCTTCACTTTGTATTTCTCAGAGCGCTTCAGCTAAAGTATCTTTTTTAAAACAGGTGTGTATTTATATATAACACAGAGGGGGCCCAGGAGTTCCTGGCTACAGCTGCTCTCTTCTGGTGGTGGTAACTGATCCTCAGTGGCTTGACCTTTATTAATATGCTGGTTGACAGCCAACATAGAAAATGCCAGCCACGCTCCTGGCTAGATACTACAATGACTAGCACTCTGTAAACACTTAAGTGAGATTCTGATTAGCTGGTGGTGAAGCAACAACATTCAACAGCCCAGTGAAAATGTCAGCTGTGTGGGGAAAATAGCTTTTAAATTGGTTTCTTAGGGAGTTAACCCTTAAAATACCAGGCCTGATTCTCACCTGATATAAATCAGCATAGCTCATGGATGACAACATTGCTGTGCTGATTTGAACTCGCTCAGAATGTGGCTCACAGACTTTACCAGAAAATATCTGAAGCTCTGATGTTTAATTTCAGAAAACATTTTCAACAAGAATTTCTCTGCCAGATATTTTTATTTTGTCAGTCCTCTGTATTCTGGATACATCTGACTTTATTTAAGCCAAAACTCTAATAACTTTGTCTGGTGCCTGAGCAAGCATTCCATCTGAATTCCTGGTAGCTAGCAAGCAGCACAGATCAATTATTACCTCTGAGAAGTGGTTCATTTTAATTACCTGCGAAAGTTTTTTGATGGCTGCAGTTTCTTAGCTGCTCAAATGACACTTCTCTGTCATTAGTATCCCCTCTAATGCAAATTGATAGCATGGCTTGTGATTTCTGCCACTTATCAATTAAGAATTGTAATTGGTTATGGACATAAGAGGGGCCTTTAATTGACAGATGATGTTCAAATATATTCCATCAATTTAGTTTGTCCAGAATGCTTAGAAAATTGAAAAACTTTCACTCAAAATTTGCCTGCTGAGTTCTCTGGATCATGACTGTCAACAAGTAATACATTTGTTAGTAGTACTTGTACCTCAATATACACATTGTATTTTATTTTTGTTTACTCACCCTCAGAACCATTAATCTCTTTCCTCACCTCTCCTAGAGATATTCTCAGCCCTCATCTGTCAGACTTAAGCTGTGTATCACTAGGAAAATTAAAGGTATACAAGGTAAACCCTCAAGGCAGAGGAGGACCGAGGTTTTAACTCTACCAGATAACATGGGCTAAAACTAGAGCTAACTGACACTGGTGCTTTTCAGTTCATAAGAAATTTTTTGGTTGGGTTTTTGTTGTTGTTATGGATTTGTTTTTCTTGAAGCAAAAGCAAATTTGCTGAAATTTCTCTGCAAACTGGAAAAATTCTTTTTGGAAATACTAAAAGGCGGTGTTTCTGAAACGAAATATGAAACTGACATTGTCAGTTTCACTGCTGCTATTCATGCAAGAAGTCAATGGGTGTTAGGGACCTATGTACCTTTGAGGATCTGGGCCAAAGTGTCTAGAGGGTAGGTGCAGGTACTACTGAGTAATGGATTTACTGCCTCTAAAGTCTGGTCTATATTAAAGAACAATGTAGAATTTGGAACGGACAGCCAATTATTTTAAGTATTAGTTATAAGAAAAGTTAGTCATACTTCCCAAGCATTGTATTCTACAACAAAGATTTAAGATACTCTCAAAGACTTTTAATCTCTTAAAGGAAAGAAAAGGATTGATGCAGTCATGCTTCCTGAGCTAATGACTAATGCAGCAATAGAAAGGCTGTAGATTTATTTTAATGTCAGCTCATCCTAAAAGCCATTTGGGAGGTTGGGTTTTTTTTGTTTTTGTTTTGTTTCCTTTGACATGGTGGTGGTATTGCACAGAGGCTTAGTTCAATAAATAGAACGACCAAAGTCAGCAAATGCAGTAAGGCAAGTTGTGTACCAGTTACAGCAGAGGGATTCAAAAATAATTAGGGCTTGAGATGTATCCTGTATAAGGACATCTTAGCCTTAAGGGAACTCGGTTCTAGCCTATATCTAAAAGCTAGATTTTTAAAATCAATCAAAAAATAAAAATTAGCAATTGCTTATGAAAGGTGCTGGACTGACAGCTTGTGCAACTGAAGTATTTATCCACAGAGCAAGGACAGCCCAGACACCAGCAATAAACATTTTCTCACATTGCACACAGCCAGCTGCAACCCTGATCTGAAAGGATCACTTCTGTCTCCGTGTTCATTCATCTCCTTGGTGGATCCCTTAATTAAGAGATGAGCAGACAGATATTTTTATCTCAATCACCCTTCAAGCATCCTCCCAATCCACAAACCTGTATTAAATCTTCCTTAAGCCTTCTCCAGAAGGCTATGGCACCTCCTAGTTTCTGGGTATCCAGAAAGTGAAGTGTCAAATACCAAAATACTTTCTGAGTAACAGCCGTGTTAGTCTGTATTCGTAAAAAGAAAAGGAGTACTTGTGGCACCTTAGAGACTAACCAGTTTATTTGAGCATGAGCTTTCGTGAGCTACAGCTCACTTCATCGGATGCATAGCATATCGTGGAAACTGCAGAAGACATTATATACACACAGAGACCATGAAACAAAACTTCTATATAAAAACTATATAAAAAATACTTTCTATATCCCATACAGTGAGAAATAGGAGAGATCCAGGCAGTCTCTTTTTGCTCATGATCATCTGGTCACAGGCCCTGCATCCCTTCCAACTTGGACCCCTCCCCCCTCCTCATTTGGAATTGTTTTGGGTATGTCTACGCAGAAAAAGCTGTCCAGAGCCAACCCACGCTAGCTGGAATCCAGCGAGCACATGTAGCAGTGAAGAGAGCATAGTATGGGCTTCAGAGCAGGCTAGCAAGCTGAGTTCAGGCCCAGAATGCCAGGCTTGTTCTGCTGGTGCTGTCTTCATTGTTGTTGTTACCCATACTAGCTGCATTCAAGCTAGCTCTGGTTTGCTAGCCTGTGCACAGCTTTTGCTGTATACCCTTAAGATAGGCCTGGCAAACTTCTGCTCTTCCTACATCCATGCTCTCCTCATTCTTCTAGGTGCTGCAGTCTTGAGGTCCTCTATTCGATTTATTAGGGTCCCTGACTTTCTGGATTACATCCACACACAGTCCTCTCTCCGACATCTCCTAATTAGTAGGTGTTTTGCCCAAACACCCTTTATTTCATGAAAATTTTGAAGGGCTTAACTCAGAAGGAAAGTTATGTCAGAAGAAATGGGAGCAGGTAGAGCCTGAGAATAGATTAGGAGAGAAACAAGCCAGTCCCTGAAGGAATGACCCCTGGGGAAAACAGAATCTCTGAGAGAGAGAAGAAAGCCAATCAACTCTGCCCTGGAGATCCCAAAAGCATTAAAAAGAAACACAGTGGGCCTCACCTCACAAAACAGTACAAGTTATTGTGGGAATCTGAGCCTACTGGGGGGGGGCTCTTGTATGGAGTGAGAGCACTCTGGGAAGGGCATTATGGGAGTTCTCATTAAATTTGCGTTTCATTTACAAGTTACACTACTTCAGACTTGGAGTAAGTGGTAGCTCTTGTTATGTGGACTTGTAGTCTGGGAATTAAACTGTGATCATAGCTGGTTTCCCATCGGAACCAGACAGCAGTGTTTCACTTTTTACCAACACGGACTAGTTTTGAAACAGAAACCTGAAGGCAGAGCACTCTTTCCCATTTCCAATATCCTGAGCCATCTACTCCCCTAAAGTCTCCCTTGTGAGTAGTCTCTGACTTTCCTGCATCATTGGGTCACTTTTGTATTTATAAGCAATTTCAGAGGCTGTTTGAAACACTGCCAATCTAATTTTGCCATATTTTATTTTCCTTTCTATTTTAGTTCTGCAAGAGAACTTAGTAGCTTTTGAGCCTCATTAAACATAGGCTGTCTGGGCAACGCAAGCACAAGGTCTTCTCTTAGATGCAATTTGCATGTAGCTGACGCAAGCAAGTCAAATGGGACTCTTGGCTCCTAAACTGTAAAATCTTGGCCTGGAGTTTCAATCAACATAATCTACAGAGTTACAATCAGCTAACAGCCTTAAGAGAGAATTTTTAATCAAGATGTTATAATTAGCATGGTATCACTGGACTTTAAGCAGGTACTACACAAATGTGTATAAAATGGGGGGAGAGGGGTATCTAAGCACCATCACTAATGTAAGCTAATGCAAGATAGCAAATAGCCTGATGCACATGTATGCGCAGACCAGATCCCTTGATGCTAGGACTTGGACACCACATTAAGGGAGGATTTGGAATTATCATCTGAAGGCACATTTTAAAATGATAATGGAAAAAGTGTTTTTAAATTAGGAATCTTCAAGTTGCCCCCAAGATAAGCTTATATTACCCTCATCTCCATTCCCCCACTTTACATTCCCATTGTTATAGGAATGTAATTTGTCTTCTCTTTAGATTATAAACTGTTCAAGGCAGGGACCGTGGCTTATTATAGGTTTATTCCGTGCCCAACACAAAGGCTCCTGTTAGGATCAGGACCCCATTAGGGACTAACATAATATTAATAAGAATGACAGGTGAACAACTCAACAAACAGGCAGTGTGTAGACATGTACTAGTCTATATTCATTCAAAGGAATGATGACTCTAATTTAGAATCTTAAGCATAGAAAAACTGTGGGTGGAATCTTGGCCCCATTACACTCTATGGGAGTTTTGCCATTGACTTCAGTGGGGCCAAGATTTCTCCTCATGGGTCAAATCCTGCAGTCTTTCCATAGGTGAAAATCCCATTTCTTTGAAGTAATTTTTTGTCTGAGGAAAGGTTATATTTGGTCCAGTGTGATCACAGCTACTGTGACTAAAATAGAAGTGAAACTCTCCTAGTGACTTTTTTGTTTTCTGGTGAGTTCTCTTTGATATTCCAGAGACCGGAGGGAGGGATTGTATGAAGGATGGCCTAGTGGTAAAGATGCTATCTTAAGCTTTAGGAGAGCCTAGTTCAATTCCTTGTTCTGCCAGACTCTCTGAATATCCTTGGGCAAGTCACTGAGGCCTAGGTTCACAAAGGGACTCTGGTCTAGTTGCCACTTTAGGTGCCTAAATGTTGGATATGGGCACCTAATGGCACTGACAAAACTACTGCCAGCTGGTGCCTATGGTTCCACTGGTAATGTCCCTAAGGCATCTAAATTTCAGCGGCTGAACGTGCACACAGCCACCTCAGTCCTGACACCCCTCAGCACCTAACTTCTGCCTAAGTCTCAATGGGATTCACCAGGTAGGCAATCCCTTGGCCTACCTTCCCTTTGGAGCCTGAGGCAATAGGTGTGCTCTGAGCACATCTATGCCCACATAAAATAGAGGAGAAGGGGGTGTCCTGTCCCTTATAACTGTTAGCCCAGTGGGGAGGGTACTCAGGATGTGGGAGAGTTGGGATCAACTCCCCCTCTCTAGCTGATAGGGAAAAGGGATTTGAGGTTTGGGTCTCCCACTTCTTATCACTGAGCTATGGGATAGTTTGTTGTGGGACTTCCTCCATCTCTCCTGCTGAAGTTGTTCTACTGTGTATAACTAGACCAGGGGAACTGGACCCTGGGTCTCCCGGGTGAATGCCATAACCGCCAGGCTATAGCGGGTCTCTCTAGCCCAGTGACTCTAAATATTTATCCAAAGTAGAACAGCTTCAACAGGAGAGACTGAGGGAGCACCTCCACCCCATCAGACTATCCCATGGCTCAGTGGTTAGAGCACAGTCCTGAGAAGTCGAAGCCCGCTATTCAAATCCTTTCTCCCCCTCAGGCAGATGGGGGAATTGAACCTGAGTATCCCACATCCCAGGTGAGTCCTTAACTGCTGGGCTAAAAGATATAAAGTGGCTGGTGATGGCGGCACCACCATCTCCTCCTGTCTTCCCCGGTTTGCGGCTCGCTCTGGGGCTTAGGTAGAAGACTAGACTCCCAGAGTGAAGCAGCAGTGTGCATGCTCAGAGGCAGAAATATAGGTCCTAGGGAGCTTCTACCCTGAAAACATAGGCGCTGAGTGTGTTTAGGCAATGGCAGCAGAATGGGGTTTTGTGCATCACAATGGAGCCTAAAACTGGGACTTAGACACCTAAGTACCATTGTGCCTCCATTCCCCCATCTGTAAAATGGGGCTAATAGCACCTCCCTACCTTACAGGGGTATTGTGAGAATAAAGACATTAAAGAATCTGGGGGGGCTCAGACTCTATAGTGGTGGGGGGCTACATAAGTACCTTAGATATGAAGTTAACAGAGATTGGCTCAACCTACAAATGACATGAGAATCTAATTTTGATCACCCCAAAGCTTAGGGGTATTTGAAAGTTGGGGCTTTGGCTCTGATCCATATCTGGTTGTTATTAGCAGGGTCCACCACAAACTGGGGACTATGGTCCTCATTTGCCAGGGTCCACCACAAACTGGGGACTATGTTGATTTAAAAGAACATATTTAGTGATGAAGAAACAAGCTAGTTTTATATCCTTTGATTCTTTTGACCTATTGTAGTATCCTGTGTCTGGGCTTGGCCACAAACATGGACTCTATGCCCACTGATTCCACTTGGACTCTCCATGGGTACATGGTCTGTACTAGTACAGCTGTCTGCAGGATTAGGGCCCATATTGCAGGGGTTTGTTCAGTTGTTTCTATTGGCTTTTTTTTAAAAGTGCATAATCACAAATCTGAAATCTCATTCCCCTGCAATATGCCCTTAACCAGTTCAGTTAAAATAGGGCCCAACATTTGCAAAAAGAAGAGAGGTATTTAGAAATGTGGTCACCCTTTCCAGCATGCTCAGAGGAGGAGTGCTTCCCAGCTGGCAAGCAAGACTTTAGCCAGGTTCTTTGAATATTGACCTGATCCTGTACAAGAAATGTTTGATGTAGCATGTTAACATTTTATTGTAATTTTGCCTTACCTTTTTTTTTAAGTGTGTGTGGACAAAATGTCTGGATTGACTGTTTTTAATCTGTAATTTTCTTATGTCACTGTTAGTTGCATTCTCTCTCTGCAAACATAAGACCAGAAATCCTTAATGTTGTAATCAATAGATTTGGCCAATATCTCGTTCTATTCAGTAGTCACTACAAAAAGAACCTGGACTAGAATGACCAGGCCATGTGCAGTCACCTTATTCCTTGAATTCATTGTTTTCTTTTTACCAGGACATAAATGTAGAATTTGAAATGGGTGATTTAAAAAAAAAAAAAAACAGTCCCTGACTTCTTAAATATTAATGCTTAAATGGTTTTCCTCTACTTGTCAGATGTAATGAAAACCAATAACTAAAACAAATGTGCCACTAATAAAATCCTAAGCTAGAGCTAAGGCATTTAGGATGCCCACTTGTGCTCTATTACAGCTTCATATCAAAAAGCTTGCAAACCTGAATCTAATGCCTTATAAGTATTTTTAAATAAACATTCTGCTCAGAAAATGTTTGCATCATTCTCAATATTATTCTCTTTAGTCCTTTATTACATGAAAACAGGATCTTTGCTTAATAAGAATTTGTCTGATCCTGCTGTTTTTCCCCCCCCACCTCAAGGCATAATCCTCTGAGTTTTGATGTGGGTTTGTTTTTCTTCTTTGAAAGATCGTTCATAGAGAAGCAACTTGTATATAATAGGGAGTTTTTTGGGTGAGTAAAAGTAAAAAAGAATGAATGTTTGGAGAGGTAGAGTGTGAGGCGAAAATTAGTTACTTGAGAGGTGAATTAATTGCTTTTCTTTGAAAAATAATCTTCCAGCTGTGAGGTGACAATTGGTTGCTACAGAAATGATTATGATGTCACATTATAGAACAATGGGCTGGAGGAGATGAACTCTTAAGAAACAAAGATCCTGTCTTCGTTAGCAATAAAGAACAAGTGAAGAAAATATATAAAATGTTATTGTCCAGGCTGAAATAATTATTGCTGCTTAGCTGAATGACTTTCTAAATCGTTGGGTGTTTTTGTTTTGTTTTGGGGTTTTTTATTTTGAGACACTAGCTGTTTATACGTATGATTTTTAAATTACACTTTAAAAGTGCTTTTACATCATAGCATATAGCATAAGAATTTCTGGACACGATCCTCAAACAGTTAGGCACAAGTTTAATTTTATTTGTGAGTAGTCCCAGTGGTGCTAATGGGACTTGTCATCTGAATAAAGTTAAGAATGTGATTTTGACTGTTTGCAGATTCAGAACCTATGATCTTAAATTTGCTACAAAATACAATAATTCTATCAGTTTATGCAATCACTATCCTTCTATCCATGTCTCCAAGAAATGTCTCTCCTTTTCTGACTCCAAATTTACCCTGTGTAAATCCTGATATTTTACACATTGTTGCTAATTACTATCAACAGAGCTACTGAATCATGAAATTGGAGTTACAGAAAATGGTTCTCTTTAATGAATGAACACCACATTGTTTGAAATTCCTACTCTTTTATAAAAAGAAAAGGAATACTTGTGGCACCTTAGAGACTAACCAATTTATTTGAGCATAAGCTTTCGTGAGCTACAGCTCACTTCATCGGATGCTTATGCTCAAATAAATTGGTTAGTCTCTAAGGTGCCACAAGTACTCCTTTTCTTTTTGCGAATACAGACTAACACAGCTGTTACTCTGAAACCTACTCTTTTATGTTGCACTTGCACCTCCACAGCAGGATCAGACATTCTTATTGTGCAAAGATCCTGTTTTCATGCAATAAAATAGAGGAGGTGTAAGGAGAAATAGATGCAAACATTTTCTAAGCAAAATGTTTGTTTTAAAACAATCTATAAGATATTAGCTTTGGATTTGCAAACATTTTAATATGAAGTTGTAATAGTGCTCTTTATCCCACTTAGGCTTCCTCAGCTTGAGTTTTATGTTGGCTAAAGGATTATTTTATTAGGGAAAAAACCTTTTAAAAAAGAAAAAAACTTCCTATGAAGAACAGAAGTTGTTAATCATGTAAGTAGCCATTTTTCTTTTCTGTTTTAGTGAGTCAAATCAGTAATTAAAGTTATCCAGATGTGGTCATTTCAGAGGAGTGCTAAAGTAGAAAACATGAAATTACTCTAATTGTTCCAGTGTGATTAAATTTAGAAGAGGTGGTCAATGCATCAGCCTAGTTAATTTTTTTTTTTAAACATAAACAGGTCGAACTCTCAAGAATATTGATCTGTGTATGTATGGTGTTGTGTTTTCTTAAGTAACTGCAACAGGGTTATAAATTCAATCTAGCTATACTGGCTGCTTGGTAGCATGCCAAAAGGTTCCCTATTCATCCATATTATAATGTTTCCATTTCCCTTTGTTCTGCCTCACTAACTTCAGAACTTGTCATCTAGGTACATGCATAACAGCAGATGCATATAGATAAACTCTCTGTGGCAACTCTTCTGTCTCTGAAATGAAAACAGAACAGATTGATGGGGTCAGTATTAAAGTAGCTCCCTGTAATGAGTTGGAGACTCCCATCTGTGCTATATACTAATGGGGCTGAAACCTATGAGGGAAAAAAATCAATACAAATTTATGGGCTCTTCATAAGCATTAAATTAACAACAAGAAAAATGCAGAATTATACGGAGGGGATGCTCATGATCCTCTTGAGGCTTACAAAGCTAACTGAGCACAACCTGATATAATTAAGGTGTTAAATAAGACTTCTACATTTAAAGTTTCTGGAGAAAAAGCAACTTGGTATCATTTTCAAACCCTAAACAAACAAGCAAATCTTTCCAAGAGGAAGCAAGCACAACAGAAGTTTGGCACAGTGCCCATTCTGTGTGATTTCTGGAGAAGGTAAAAGATAAGTAATTTCACAATTTTTTTTTAACTTGTCAGAATAGAGAGTGGGGTGTATTTATTTAGTAAGTGTTCATTTAGGAAGCTTTAACACGTTTAAAATCATTACCATACACTTTTTGTTTAGAGAAACATGCAATGACATAGTCATCCCACTTTTCTGTCAGGCAGGGTATTGCCATGTTCTACAATGAAGCTCCTTATGTTGTTTCTAAAGTAAAAAAGAATTCCATTTTCATTTGCATTTACGAACCTAGCCATGTCTATATTCTTAAAACATTCAAATGTGATCTGTTTTGTGAGTGAGTGTGCTCTAGGTATTGAATAAATGGGACCCAAATATCCATATGCCTATCTGTGCCGCATCTATTAAGTACCTGGAAAATAGATACATTAATTTTTCCATAACTCTAATCTCTCCCCCTACCACACACACACACACACACACACACACACACTCTCTCTATATATACTTTTTTTATGTCGTTACTCTAATTTGGGGCAGTTTTTCTTTTTTTCCAGTTAGAAGCTACCAGTACTCGGTAGGCACTCCAAGCAAATGACAGAGTGATTCTTAATTTCTTCAGGTGTGATCGTTTGTTTTGCTGGATTCAGTGTACCCAGTCCACTATTGCTTTGAGCTGGCTGGCTTGATAGGACCATATAATATCTGGAACAGCTAGTCCAAACTGCTTTAATAGATCTGTATAAATCAGCAAAACTTGCTTTGTCTTGTCTTATTCCATATTCATTCTAACAGTATTCTCTCTCTCCCTCCCTCCATATGCATATTTGTGTGTGTGATAGATATAGATAGATATACACATACTATTTATATGGTGATTATAGAAAGATTCTAAAGTCAGAAATATATTGTAGGTAAATATTAATTTTACCATGACTATTCAAGGACTGATCAAAAAATTACATACTTCCCCCAGCACTCTACATCTTTTTCCATTTATGAAAGTAATGGTTTGCTATGTAAACTGTAAATATCTTCTAGATTATTTCAGATTTGAATTCCCAAGTATTTTATACAATTCTCATTTGTACCTAAAAGTTTTCTCAACTGTTCCTATGCCATTTTATTTCATGCAAAATGCATACCCACTAACACTTTTAGTCATGCTTTCACAACCTCTCATTACGTCAATGGCGACAACATAGGTAAATGACATACTATATGTCATTCAGACTATGCGATTTGGAATTTAAAATACGATAATCGTTGTCCAACTTGGACATTAACACCTACTTACATCAGTGTAAATGGATTATGGAGATGGTTCAAATGGGGAAATAAATTAATCTGAAATACATTCCCAGACCAAAGAAAATCATGAGTTAGAGCAAGGGTGTCAAACATGCAGCCCACGGAGTTATTTCCTGTGGCCCGCCATAGCTCCCCTCACCTCCAGCCTCCATCCCCCCACCCCTCCCCAAAGTGTGCCATGTCCCCGTTCCTCCACCTACTTCCCAGCACTTCCCGCCACCTTAGGACTTTCCAGGAGGGAGGGGGAGGAGTAGGGAGGTGGCGCGCTCAGGGGAGGAGGCAGGGCCAGGGCAGGGATTTGGGGAAGGGTTTGGAATGGGGGCAGGGAAGGGGTGGGAAGAGGTGGGGCAGGGGCGGGGCCTCATGGAAGGGGTGGAGAGGGGGAAGAGGGCGGGGCTTTTGTATCTTTGTATGAAAAGGTGTCAGTGATGCAGCCCTCGGGCCAATGTACTAGTCCTCATGTGGCCCTCGTGGTGATTTGAGTTTGAGATCCCTGAGTTAGGGTAAAGTTGAGAGTGCATTTCTGAAACTACAGAGTTTAAAAAAAAATACTTTACAAGAGAGCATCAAAGATTTCAAAACTTTGAAGCTATCAAAAATTTTTGTTCATTAAGGTTTAATTTGAAGAAACCTAAACACCCAAAAGCATAGAATTGTATAATTAAGGTACCCAAATAACCTTCATCCAATCCAGAGAATGACATAATTCAACCATCATCCGTGTCTTGTTCCTTATATACCTACAGCATAGTTCTGCAAACAGTTCTGCAGATGCTTTACTGAGCATGAGTAAAGTTAGTCACCAGTACGTGTTTGTATTTTTGGATTGAGGAGCTTTTCTTAGAGGCTTCCAAAAGTCTACAGCTTTTTAAAAAATAAATACATAAATAAATAAAAAGTACTTCACAGTATCAAACCTCCCTAGCAATTTGCGTGTATTTTGAAACTAGTCTCCCCATGGCAGAGACCTAGAGAACTTATTTTAAATTAAAGTTTAGGTCTCCACCTTCAGCACCTTTCAACATTAGATGCCAATCGGCCATACTGAGGTTCCTAATTAGGCAGCGAACAATCATTAGGCCTTTCCAAAACCATAACTGATCCTGGATATTAGAAACTCACCAAGATTGGTCCCGTTTCATTTAAAGTTTCTAGGACACCTGTTCTGTAGATAAGACATGAAAAAATAGTACTAAAATTTACAATCATGATTAACCTCTATTTTTTGCCTGGTTCCCATATCTTGAAAACCACTTGTCTGTATCACCTCATATATAAGCAGAAAATTGGCTGTTGACCACAGAATACACATGCAAAATTGAAATAAGATATTACAGTTTTGAGAACTTAAAGGGACAGCCAAATGTTTATAATGGAAGGCAAGTCTCAACCTTCGCTATGGAGACTCTGAAAGAATGGGCCATATGCTTTCCAGGATTTTCTGTGATTCAGTATTTCTCCCTGGCTTTTTACTTAGTTTGTTGGTTGTAACTAAAGTTAGTGATTAAGGCATCATGCAAACACTTAAGTACATGCATGACGTTTTACCTATGAATACTCCCACAGAAGTCAAAGGACTAGTCACATGTACAGTCCTAAGTGCTGGCATGACTGGGGTCAATAGTTATTGCTAATGCGTGGAGCCAAAGCCCTACAATTTTCTGTACTACCTTTTGCACTGTCTTGTCAAAGGATTATGCATGCTTGCCAAACCCTAGGTGATTTTAGTCTTTGTGCTACCTGTTAAGGGAAGGAGCTATTCCTCATTTAACAGCTTTCAATACCATGTACTGCATATTACACTTTGGTTTTTAAACTAGTAGCTTGGGGCAACAGAAAAACAGAAGGGCAGATAAAATTGCTGGTGCTGAAACAGAAGTATTCGCTGAAGGGAAACCTCCAGTCCAGTCGCCTTCAATAGCAGTTGTATTCTTAATGGAATTAGTGCAGAACACAAGAAGAAAGAGAGAAGCAGAGCTAATTTAATAAGATCTTATGCACAGAAGTCTTGTATGCACTAAAGACTACAGGTCTTTGACACTTCCCAAAAGAATAATAAGATCGAATTAGAATATTAATGTGCCCAGTAAGGCCAGATTTCAGAAGTGCTTAAACCCACAAAGGGCCAGATTTTTCCAAATGGCACCCCTCCCATTTACCTAAACGAAGGAGTTCACTTCAGTCCAGATGTAAATGGGCATGATTCATTGGAGTTGCACTGGTTTACTCACAGGCGGTTTGGCCCTAACAATTTAGGTCGAATAATCACCATTAAACAAGACTATAGACGGTCACCAAGAAACTTTACTAGCTAACAAGTTTAATACACTTTTTTTAAACATTGTTGCATTTATTTTGAGTTTCGGAGAGTTGATTTGTTTTTCCCCCAAGGTTCAGCTGTGTAAAGCCAGATACAGAACTAGTAAACATTGCAGACCATATTCTGAGCTCAGTTACATCAGTAAAAATCACAAGTCACTCCACTGCTTTTTGATAACTATGATATTTTTGGAAGGGTGTTCTGATATCAGTGATAAGCACTTTCAACCCTAATGCTAGTGTCCTAGAATTTTCTATCTAGGAATAGTCCATAGGCTAGTATTAATTCTTCTTGAAAGCTAGTATCTTCTGCTTCAAGAATACAATAATAATGAAATTCAAAATCAATATAGTTCAGCAATGGAATTTTAGTATATTACTGATGGTGCATTGATTTACGTTACTGATATCGATGGATAACTGTGCAGTTGTATACTAAATCTTGGCAGCTGAAAATAAAACAAAAAAGCACTTGCTTTAATTAATGTCTAGCCAATCTTCATGTAGATGAATATAGTTCCTTTACATTTGGAACCAAGTAATGCTGATTCTTCATTCACTGCTTTGTAATTTGTTTTTTAAAGTTGATATTTTGTTCTTGAGTAATACTATGATCTCTGAAAGTCTTTGTTTGTTGCAACAAGCTTTGGTGGTGTTAACACTTTTCTGTGGAATTTATTTTTCTTCTCATCCAACATGTGAGAGACTTAGGAAGAGTTATCCGTTCCTCCAAGGTTTCAATTTGCAGAATAAAGCGCACACACAGCTCCACTGAGAGTACTGGAGTCTACTCAGGCACAAAACTGCATTAACTACCAGAGGGAAACCCCAGAGAGATGAATGAGGTTTTTAAAAGCTTTGGATTACATGCATAAGGATCCTCTGTGTCAGCTACAGTTTTGCTCAGAAGGTTGTTTCCATCCAGATGCTCCACATGTTTAAAGAGGAACCTGGCTAGCAAATGTCAACACTCACATGAAAAGAAGCTCTTCCAGCATTTTCCAAGAGTATGACGATATACAAAACCTTTTTGCTGCTAAAAATATTGAACCCTGGTGACATGGAGTATTTATGATCCCACTGAGATTTTGTGCAGCTTTCCATATGCTGTTATGAGTCACAATGTATGTCAGTATTTCCATTACAAATAACAACTCATTGCCAAAGGAGACCACTGCAATGCACAGTATTAAAATCAAGTTACCTTGTACAGATAAGTTTCTGGATATAAAGTGTAATTGTTATGTCCTGGGTAATTGGAGAGTTCCTTGAATCTAGACACTGAGACGCAAGATCTACATAACCTGGAGCTTTTTTTATCATGTCTGCATAGTCGCACATCATTGACTAAGTTCCAGAAGACCTGTTCCAATATGCACTAGACTCAGTCAAACTTGGGAAAGATATTATTAGTGCCAGTAAATTCCTTGCTCATTTCAAAGAGCCTGCTCAGGAATTTGCAGGGGGTGCCCCAGAATCTAAAATCCCTCCCCATTTTCAATAATGAAAACTGGCTTTTGATACAGAGTCCAATGACTGAAACGCATAAGTGGTTTTAGATCTGTTAATGAGGGATATAGCTGGAAGTTACACTATTAGAGATCAGCTCAAGCAGAGGTATTGCAGATGTAAGCCTGTCAGGAAGGATCTGCTATCTAGGCACTGAGGTATCTAGGCATTAGAGCACTTACAGAATAATTAAAATAGATATAACTAGGGCCCTACCAAATTCCCGGTTCATTTTGGTAAATGTCACAGTCACAGCATTTTAAAAATCTTTAATTTCACAGTTTCAGATATTTAAATCTTAAATTTCACGGTGTTGTAATCATGGCGGTCGCCCCAAAAGAGGGTCATGGGGAGTGGGGTCACAAGGCTATTGTGGGGGAGTTGTGGTATAGCCACTTTTACTTCTGCACTGCCTTCAGAGCTGAGTGGTTGGAGAGCGGCAGCTGCTGGCCAGGAATTCAGCTCTGAAGGCAGCGCCCCGCCAGCAGCAGGACAGAAGTAAGGGTGGCAATACCATACTGTGCCACCCTTGCTTCTGCGCTACTGCTGGTGGCGGCTCTGCCTTCTGGACTGGGTGCGTGGCCAAAAGCCACCAGTCCCTGGATGCCCAGCTCTGAAGGCAGTGCCGAAGTAAGAGTGGGTATATCTCTGCCCCCCTACAATAGCCAGATTTACAGGGGAGACCAGATTTCACGGTCTGTGATGCTTTTTCACGGCCACGAATTTGGTAGGGCCCTAGATATAACAGTGCATTTCTCCCTTTCCTTCCAACCTATAGGAGAAATAACTTATATGTTTTGTAAGTTATAAAGGCTTTACTGAGGGAAAGTCCAGTCAAAGAGATGAGTTTTGTAGAGCTGAACACTGAGCCCCGTGGTTGTCCTTAGGCTTTGTGGCGGTTACTCTCACAAGAGGTAACTCCAGCACCTAAGAAATTTCTGTCTCTGGCACTTACAAGGCTCCCCCTATTGGTTAACAATTTCATTGTTACAGGAGCATGTAGCTGTCATGAAAGGTCAGGGTTAAGGTTGTGATTTTGTGTGTGGCTTCCAAAGACCTCCGTGACTTCAGCCCCAGCAGCTCGGAACTGCAGGGTCCCGACACCTCCTGCAGCAGCCGGGAGCTATGAGGTACCCCCGCCACCTGAGGCAGAGGGCCCCCAAGCTCCCAGCAACCACAGGCAGAGGTGGTTCCCTGCAGCTCCCAGCCACTGCAGGGGACAGGGCAACCCCCACAGCTCCTCACCAGCCAGTGGCAAAGGGATCCTCACGGCTCCCCACCAGCTGTGGTGGGGCAGGGGGACCCCTACAGCCCCCAGCCCCTGTGGGGGGATGGTGGCCCCCACAGCTCGTCACCGTGACAGTGGCTGGGAGATTCCCACAGCTCCCTGCTGCTGGGGAGGGGGCAGGGGAACCTGGAGCTCCCCTCTGCCACGGGCGGTCAGGGGGACCCCCACATCCCCACCTGCCATGGGGGCTAAGGGGACCCCCGCAGCTCCTCACCACTAGGGAGGAGCCAGTGGGACCCTGAAGCTCCAGAGCTCCCAGCCACCCTGCAGCTGCCCAATCCCTTCCCATTTTATCATGGATATTTTTAGTAAAAGTCATGGACAGGTCATGGGCAGTAAAGAAAAATATAATGGAAGACCATGACCTGTCCCTGACTTACTAAAAATGGAGAGCTATGAATATTGGGACTGAGATTTTGAATTGGCCTGTATATTTAATGGGGAGCCTGTGCAGAGTGTGAAGCAGCAGTAGGATGTGTTCATGGCGACCTGTGTTTCTAAGCAGATGCACTGCTGTGTTTTGTACCAATGGGGGTTTTTTCAAGGCATGTGGCTTCACTCCTGGATAAGGCCGGCAATAATCATGCCCGGAGATCATCAGTGTGGCCAGGTCTGAATTCAACAGAAAGAGGTGAAATCTTCTAGTTGTCCCAGTTTGATATAATTTATTATTTGATGGCTACAGCATTAGAGGAAAGAGGAGAGAGATTGGACTACTGAATTTTTGCCATCAGTTCCCAGTAAAATGCTATTGCCAAAGACAGTGCTCAACCCGGCCTCATTTGAACTCGATGGGAGTTTTATCATTGGCTCCAGTGAGTGCAGGATTAGGTCTACTTTTCTAGGTATATTGCTGCTGAATTTTCACCTCACTGGTGCGGCTGCATTAACTTTAAAGTTTTTTGTGCTAGCGCATGTTGCTGATACCTTCAGGCAGCTGAGGTAGGGAACGTATGGATAACTTTTAAGGTCAGTTTATCTGTCTCTTTCATTTTATTCAGTCCACATGTAAGGGCTAGGAAACACATTTGAGCAGTTCAGATGCTCTCCATTGAAAGGACTGTTTTGTCATGGATGTAGCAATCTTATCCAGGAATGCCCATTACAAACATGACCATGACACAGGCACAGTCATGTAGAAACTCTGTCCTTTTTCACTGGATGGAAACAGACATGTAAGCAGTGTCAGGATGAGCTCCACCCTGACATCTGGTGGTGAGGTGTGGCAAGTTGTGAAAAAAAAAACTTCAGGGGCTGATCTCATTTGCATAGGCACACCCACCCCGCCTAGACTGAGGCCATAGCTGCCCAAATGGTCACTTCGGCTGCTGTGGGATCCCCAGTGTCTCTGTTATTGGGGCGGGAAGAATAAATTGTTATTACCCTGATTAGGGGAACTGTGCTTGGAACTGTACTTGGCCTTTTGCTATGATGGAGGGACTCACCATCAACTAAGTAGCACTCGCTAGGCAAGGGTCATGGGTTCCAAAACTGTGTGAATGGAGAGAGACTTGAGACAGGTATTAGTACCTGGTGGTGTGGGCCCCTTTGTGAGGGCCTGAAGCACCAATTGCACCTCTGTCTCTCTCCACTGTGGAATGTCAGAGCTAATTTTGGGTCTATTAAGAGTCTTGCTACAGGTACTGTGCTGCATTCACTTTGGCCTTATGGTGCACCAGCACTAAGGCCCCCACTACTATGAGCTGAAATCACTGAGAGCTGAAATCACTGAGCACTGTGTCAAGTAGTGGGGAGCCGGAAGATCTAGACTGCAGTGGTGCTGTTCGTGAGACGGTGAGCTGTGCAGAGCGGAGCCGTTCGTGAGACAGCGAGCTGAGCAGAGCTGTTTGTGAGACAGCGAGCTGTGCCGAGCAGAGCCGGTCGTGGTGGAGCGGAGCCGTCCGTGAGACAGCGGTGTGTTCGTGAGACGGCGAGCTGAGCAGAGCTGTTCGTGAGACGGCAAGCTGTGCAGAGCGGAGCCGTTCGTGAGACAGCGAGCTGAGCAGAGCAGAGCCGGTCGTGGTGGAGCGGAGCCGTTCGTGAGACAGCGGTGTGTTCGTGAGACGGCGAGCTGAGCAGAGCTGTTCGTGAGACGGTGAGCTGTGCAGAGCGGAGCCGTTCGTGAGACAGCGAGCTGAGCAGAGCTGTTTGTGAGACAGCGAGCTGTGCCGAGCAGAGCCGGTCGTGGTGGAGCGGAGCCATCCGTGAGACAGCGGTGTGTTCGTGAGACGGCAAGCTGAGCAGAGCTGTTCGTGAGACGGCGAGCTGTGCAGAGCGGAGCCGTTCGTGAGACAGCGAGCTGAGCAGAGCAGAGCCGGTCGTGGTGGAGCGGAGCCGTTCGTGAGACAGCGGCGTGTTCGTGAGACGGCGAGCTGAGCAGAGCTGTTCGTGAGACGGCGAGCTGTGCAGCGCGGAGCCGGTCGTGGTGGAGCGGAGCCGTTCGTGAGACAGCGGCGTGTTCGTGAGACGGCGAGCTGTGCAAAGCGGAGCCGGTCGTGGTGGAGCAGAGCCGTTCGTGAGACAGCGTAGCAGAGCAGAGCCCTGTGGGGCAGTCAGCTTCAGTACACGTAAGGTGCCCCTTACCCCTTTCCCCCACACACAGGCACATTTTAGCCAGACTGGGGGAGTAACACTATGCAGATGAACTTTTGAACTCTGGGGCTGGACCTTTTGGACTTTGGGTGATTTGTGGATTCAAGAACCCGAGGGAAAGGGGCATGCCCCAATTTGCTTGGGGTGGTTTTTTTTGCTCATGGGTTGTGTTATGAATCCTGTTGGTGGTGTTTCCCCAACATAATGCCACATTGTTTCTCTCTGTTATTAAAAGGCTTTTTGCTACACTCAGACTATGTGCTTGCGAGAGGGGAAGTATTGCCTCTTGGAGGTGCCCAGGGGGGTGGTATATATTTGTCCCAGGTCACTGGGTGGGGGCTCGAGCCGGTTTGCATTGTGTTATTGGAATGGATCCCCTAGATATTGAACCCGGCCCTTGTTGCTGCCAGCTCTGATGGGCAGAAGGGTTACATTTTTGGGGGCTCGTCCGGGATCCATTCCAATAACAAGTGCTAAGCTGGATGCTACAGGGCAGAGATGGGTAGCCGCCTTGGCTAGCTATGAGTTCAGCATTCAGTACCGATCAGGGAGAAGCAATGTAGATGCAGATGCATTGTCCAGGCGTCCACAGGCTCCAGAAGTTGCTGTGATACCCACAGATGGAGTGAGAGCTATTTGCAGTGTGAGTCGCCGAGAGCCAGAGGCCCGTGAGAGCCTTCAGGGATGTGTTGCAGAAGCTTTGGGCCTGCCCCCTGAATGCATGCCTTCTGCTTCAGTGAACTATATTGCATTGGACCAATCTCCTTTGCCCATGCTCAATGCGGCGGACTGGCAAGAAGCCCAGCGGCAAGATATTGACATTCGTGATACACTACTTGCCAAAAGGGAGGGGCGAAGCCCAGCTGCAGTTGTCCCACCTAACCCGGAGGGTAAACTACTATTGAGAGAATGGACCAAACTAAAACTGATTCAGGGAGTGCTACACCGAATGACCACTGACCCTTTACAAAAACAACGAGCACAACTAGTGCTGCCAAAAAAGTACAGAGCCCTGGCCATGAGGGCTCTGCATGATGACTTTGGGCATTTAGGGATGGAGAGGACCCTGGAACTTATTCGTAGTAGGTTCTATTGGCCCCGAATGGCTGAAGATGTTCGCAGGAAATGTGAGACTTGCGCTCGATGTGTTCAAAGGAAAACTCTGCCCACGAGGGCTGCATATCTCAAGAACATCACCAGCAACAAACCTTTGGAATTGGTATGCATTGATTTCTTGTCTGTAGAGGTAGACAAGAGGAATGTTGGGAACATTCTAGTAGTGACTGACCATTTTACACGGTATGCACAGGCATATCCCACACGTGATCAGAGGGCCACCACCGTCGCTCGAGTATTGTGGGACAAATATTTCTCAGTCTATGGATTCCCGGCTCGGATACACTCTGATCAGGGGTGGGATTTTGAGAGTCACCTTCTGAAGGAGGTGCTGAAGATAGCAGGAATTAAAAAGTCTAGGACAACGCCTTATCACCCCCAAGGTGATCCTCAGCCAGAGAGGTTCAACCGAACCCTATTAGATATGTTGGGAACTTTGCGACCAGAGCAGAAGGCAACCTGGAGCCAGCATGTCGCATTTCTGGTGCATGCCTACAATGCCACAAAGAACGATGCTACGGGAGTCACCCCATATCTCTTGATGTTTGGGCGAGAACCAAGATTACCCATAGACTTGTGCTTTGGTGTATCAGAGGATGGAGATAGCTATGAAACTCACCAGCAATATGTATCCCGACTAAGGGAAAAGCTGCGGGATGCTTATCGCTTAGCTACCGCTGCAGCTCGGAAGAACGCAGACCGCAACAAACATCGATATGATGCTAGAGTGCGTTCGCAGGAGCTCCAGCTGGGGGACAGAGTCCTGCTGCGAAATTTGGGTATTGCTGGCAAACACAAGATAGCTGACAGATGGAAGGCAATACCTTACGTGGTGATGGAAAAGCTGGGAGATCTGCCGGTCTACAAGATCAAACCTGAAGACGGCCCAGGGCAAATAAAGACGGTGCATAGAAACCTTTTGCTCCCTGTGGGGGAATTGGTAAGCATCCCTTATGAGACGGGCCACGACAGGGCAGCCGGGCAGAACAGAGGTGCTAGACCCAAGCCGCCATCCAACACAGACAGCGGGCCCCCTGCAGCTAACTTACCCCTATTCTGCACATCTGAGAGTGAGTCTGAGGAGGAAGACACAACCCTGGTGTATCCTGGGATGGAGACAAGATTTCAGTCTCGATCAGCTGAACCAAACGAGAGTTTTCCCTCTTCCGCCCTAAACCCCATGGCGGAATTATTTAGGCCCCTTTCTGACACCCCGGTGCCGCTGATGAGACCCCCCTGTGATGACACACACAGGTTATTGGACAGTGGAGACACACAGGTAGAGGATGCCCTGGGCACCTTGGACCCTCCAGCGTTAGAACTAGGAGTGCAGGGGCCTACGCCAGTAGCCGAGGGACCCTCCAGGGAAGCCTCTCCATCCGTCACTCAAGAGGATGTTCCCCCTACCTCGGCAACAGAGAGTCTCAATAGACGAGACAGGGTGATAAGACCAGTGAAACGGTTAACTTATGATGCACCTGGGGTGACTAGTGAGGAGCCAATACATTTAGCACACAGGCTTGTGGAAGCTAAAGTGGGCTTCCTGAGGCCCTTTGGAGGAAACCAATGAGTTGGTATAAAGGGCATGTGATTTGTCGGGACGACAAATTCTCGGCTGGGGGGAGGATGTAAGCAGTGTCAGGATGAGCTCCACCCTGACATCTGGTGGTGAGGTGTGGCAAGTTGTGAAAAAAAAAACTTCAGGGGCTGATCTCATTTGCATAGGCACACCCACCCCGCCTAGACTGAGGCCATAGCTGCCCAAATGGTCACTTCGGCTGCTGTGGGATCCCCAGTGTCTCTGTTATTGGGGCGGGAAGAATAAATTGTTATTACCCTGATTAGGGGAACTGTGCTTGGAACTGTACTTGGCCTTTTGCTATGATGGAGGGACTCACCATCAACTAAGTAGCACTCGCTAGGCAAGGGTCATGGGTTCCAAAACTGTGTGAATGGAGAGAGACTTGAGACAGGTATTAGTACCTGGTGGTGTGGGCCCCTTTGTGAGGGCCTGAAGCACCAATTGCACCTCTGTCTCTCTCCACTGTGGAATGTCAGAGCTAATTTTGGGTCTATTAAGAGTCTTGCTACAGGTACTGTGCTGCATTCACTTTGGCCTTATGGTGCACCAGCACTAAGGCCCCCACTACTATGAGCTGAAATCACTGAGAGCTGAAATCACTGAGCACTGTGTCAAGTAGTGGGGAGCCGGAAGATCTAGACTGCAGTGGTGCTGTTCGTGAGACGGTGAGCTGTGCAGAGCGGAGCCGTTCGTGAGACAGCGAGCTGAGCAGAGCTGTTTGTGAGACAGCGAGCTGTGCCGAGCAGAGCCGGTCGTGGTGGAGCGGAGCCGTCCGTGAGACAGCGGTGTGTTCGTGAGACGGCGAGCTGAGCAGAGCTGTTCGTGAGACGGCAAGCTGTGCAGAGCGGAGCCGTTCGTGAGACAGCGAGCTGAGCAGAGCAGAGCCGGTCGTGGTGGAGCGGAGCCGTTCGTGAGACAGCGGTGTGTTCGTGAGACGGCGAGCTGAGCAGAGCTGTTCGTGAGACGGTGAGCTGTGCAGAGCGGAGCCGTTCGTGAGACAGCGAGCTGAGCAGAGCTGTTTGTGAGACAGCGAGCTGTGCCGAGCAGAGCCGGTCGTGGTGGAGCGGAGCCATCCGTGAGACAGCGGTGTGTTCGTGAGACGGCAAGCTGAGCAGAGCTGTTCGTGAGACGGCGAGCTGTGCAGAGCGGAGCCGTTCGTGAGACAGCGAGCTGAGCAGAGCAGAGCCGGTCGTGGTGGAGCGGAGCCGTTCGTGAGACAGCGGCGTGTTCGTGAGACGGCGAGCTGAGCAGAGCTGTTCGTGAGACGGCGAGCTGTGCAGCGCGGAGCCGGTCGTGGTGGAGCGGAGCCGTTCGTGAGACAGCGGCGTGTTCGTGAGACGGCGAGCTGTGCAAAGCGGAGCCGGTCGTGGTGGAGCAGAGCCGTTCGTGAGACAGCGTAGCAGAGCAGAGCCCTGTGGGGCAGTCAGCTTCAGTACACGTAAGGTGCCCCTTACCCCTTTCCCCCACACACAGGCACATTTTAGCCAGACTGGGGGAGTAACACTATGCAGATGAACTTTTGAACTCTGGGGCTGGACCTTTTGGACTTTGGGTGATTTGTGGATTCAAGAACCCGAGGGAAAGGGGCATGCCCCAATTTGCTTGGGGTGGTTTTTTTTGCTCATGGGTTGTGTTATGAATCCTGTTGGTGGTGTTTCCCCAACATAATGCCACATTGTTTCTCTCTGTTATTAAAAGGCTTTTTGCTACACTCAGACTATGTGCTTGCGAGAGGGGAAGTATTGCCTCTTGGAGGTGCCCAGGGGGGTGGTATATATTTGTCCCAGGTCACTGGGTGGGGGCTCGAGCCGGTTTGCATTGTGTTATTGGAATGGATCCCCTAGATATTGAACCCGGCCCTTGTTGCTGCCAGCTCTGATGGGCAGAAGGGTTACAGACACAAAACATATAAACCAAACAAGCTGCTCTTCTTTCCTGGAACTGCACAAGCATCCATCACAATTCACTAAAACGAGGAGAGTGAGAAAGAGGGCAGCGAATGGTCCATACTGCCAAGGGATAAATCTATCTGCCAGGAAGGATGTTCCACAGTACAGCTAGAATAGCATTCCCACTGAACTCAGTCAAGCCATCAGAATGCCACATGATATGTATTTTATTCTTACTCTTCTAACTTGAAAATATCCAAATCAATTTTTCCCAAAATTTTGCACAAATATTCACATTTGGACTGAAAAAAGTAATTTAAAAAAAAAATTCTTGTAATGTTCCATATAGGGAATGAAAACTTCCAAAAGGGGAGGAATAAAATCAGGATTGTATTGAAGGGAATAAAGCATGCTGAAGGATTAACTGATACATTAAACCATTAAACTTTCCATAGTGCATTGAATCCACTGTAAGACATGCTGCTAAAAACCATTTATAAAATGTGCAGAAAAGCTGTCACCATTCTAGAATCTTGTTTGTGTTGGGTCATGGGCAAGTTTAATTTTAGAGGTGCACGTTCTGCATCTGGGGACAGAAGAAACTCTTGCAGATGGATTTCTGCAACATAGGCAGTTTTTCTACCCACAGAAATGTCAAAATTTTAAAGTATTTCTTTAACATACTGAATACATAATGGTATGGTTTGGTATTAAGGTTTTAATCAAACTCTCCGGGGACAACCTGTGAAATTGTTCATGGTTTCACTATTCCTCAACCATTCCACCCATGCCAAATCATACTGATAAAAACAGTCATACCACTATTATTATAATATGCGATGATGTAGTATTAAGATTTTTATTAGCCTATATGATGTTTGTATGTATATGCAGACACCTGTACCATGTAATACATAACAGAAGTAATATTTTGGAAATATTTCCTTGTATTTTTATTATAGAGCCATATGTAACATTAATCCAATCCAGCAACCCCTGAGTCGCACTTAATCCCATTGACTTCAGTGGAGTAAATCTGTGTCTGTTAGACTTGCAGAGTAAGGCCCTATAAAGTTTCATGAATAACATATCTTGTAAGTTGTTAAAATTTAACAGGATTCATTATCTCTGTATTAAGAAACATTCCGCACACTCTTAACATTCTGTGGCTGGCATCTAAATCAGTTTCATTCCAGAAGAAGCGTGGGAGAAACAAAGTGCCCAACAGACATGAGTGATGACCTGTCATGATACTGACTCATAAGAAGAGGTAGGATAACTCATTTGTTGCTATGCTATTGCTAGCTAAACTTTCTCAGCTCAGTTGTAAAAATAAGGAGCTTGATTTGGACCTCACGCCAGTTTGAAACTGATGTACATCCAATGGAGTTATTCCTGATTTATTCTAAAGTAAGTGAGAAGAGAATTAGGCCCAAGATGGTTTATTACGTGGCTGATTTTTCAATAGCTATAGCTATAGATATACATAATATCTAATCTCTGCCAAGACAAAATTTCACCAAGCAATTCTGGTGACCTCACAAATCATAGGAACAGAAATTAAGTCCCCAGAACCCCAATGCAGCATTAGTGGGCCAAATTCTACTCCCACTTACCTTGGGGCAACTGAGATTGATTGGCCCAGTATTTTAATGTAATATAATTTAGGTCAGAATGGTCTTTATTTGGAATTTCAGTTTATATTCCCGTCTCCCCAAAAGCATTCGTATCAGTTTCGATACCCAGTGATATGAATGTGTTCACTGGAGCAGTCAGTAACTCTGTGGAATTTTCCAAAATAGTAGATTGTGTACGGTCACACCACACCAGCCAGAAGTAGTACTAAAATACAAACTGAAGTATATTTCCCAAAAGCCTGGGACACAAAATAATTTCGTACTATGGGCATTTTTTCTCCACCTGAGGCTTTTTTTTTTTTTTTGGCGCCATTGCTTTTACATGGATGTTCAAGTCAAACATGTTAGTCTAAATGTCTTATGACTTCCATTAACACTGTTGGGACTTACCTTGTGTGTGTGGTTCAAGGGGGAAAATGACCTCTTTGGGATAAAAGTATCTTCTACCTTTCAAAAACAAGTGGATGGAATGATGCATTTTTCTCTATTGATTGTTCCTTCATTAGGCCTTACGATAGACATGAAATCATTAACTTAACTATAGCCAGTGTGTATTTAAAAGATCATCCTTTTGTTCTCTTTGTTGTCCACACAGTGACATAGCACCCCTTCCCCTTATGTTTTGTTTTGATTGGTCGGTCTAAGTGGCAGCTTGCCACATTAATTGCCATCTTGTGAATTAACCGACCTGTAAAATTATCAGGCACCTCTTGCAACAGGCTTTCAGGAAACTGGAAAACATAGTGCAAGTTTAAACTACAAAGAACAGATTAGGAGTTACTCTGACTTCAGAATGTAGTGCTTTCGACGGTGCACAGCTGACAGCACTGGAAACTGAAGTCCTCAGTCTCAAGGACAGATAGTATTCATGCAAATTTTCTGCACCATACTTACTCTTCTGGGGTTTTGTGTGTGAGAGAGAGGGAGGTTTTTCAGTCTTGTAGTTCTTGTTTCTTCTGATGTGTGACCTGTCTTGTATTCAGTTCGTTTAGGGTGAAATCCATTCCAAAACATGGGCTTTGTATATGTGAGAGAGGAAGGAAGGAGGTAGAATCCACCACCTCCAACCTGGGGTCTTGGCCTTAACAGCTGGAGTGACGGTCCAACGTTGCTGGGAGACCAGATCCTCATAAATATGGCTTTAAAGGTTGGTCTCGGCCCATCCCTGGCCAGTTTTCATTGAGGTCTTTTTTTTTTTTCAACTTAGGTGGGTGGGACCAGCATGGAGACTGCCCTCCTGACTCATTTTCCCTGCAGGGCTTCAATGCAAGGCTTAAATAATACAAAGGACTTTCCAGTGGCTCCCCACACAATGCGTGAATATCATCCTGCCTGAATTGTCAGCCTGCTTGCTGAGATTTAGGGCATATCTGTTTATGATCTTCTCTGAGTGAGGCTGTCCATAGGCTATTGTGGGTTTCTGTCACTGGGGTGCTGTATTTGATGCTGATCTCCAGTGGCCAATGCTTGAACTGGTGCAGGAAAAGGATAATTAAATAACATGCCTGTTCATGAGTCAGTTAGCAATGAAACCAATGCTATACAATCTAATGCACATTGTGATGTCAGGTTTCTCGGGTTCTTCCCTTCAAGTGTTAACCAAATAAGGAGGAGGAAGAGAGCACATAATATCAAACTGTTTGATATCACAGACAGTAAAATCCTGAATGAGTCTAACTGGGTAATGCTGAATCAGAAAAAGAATGAGCCAGCTCTTGTCCCTCAGTAAGGGCCCTATGGACGTCATCAACTATTACTCAGAGCAACCCACTGAAGTCAATGGGGAGTTCTACATAAAAATCAATGGCATGATGTGGCCTTGTAAATCCAAACAAGCACACCAGCATGCAGCACTTCGTTGGCTTTAAGTAAAAGATGAATGGGATCTTCTTGAAGCCTATTCTCTAAGAGTGGGAAAATAACTGAGAAATGAAATCTTAGGAAGGGCGTGGTTTGTAGTGTATATATAGAAATCTCTATGTCCAGATGATGATTTAAAAAGTCAAAGTAAATTGAGTATCATCCTCTAATGTAATTTGTATCACCCAAATCAAAGGGATCGTCAGGTAAAGCAGCGACTCTGACGTAAGCACATAACCTTCACAACACAGTTGGGCATCATAATGAAATGACACTAAGCTTTTTACGAGCACATGTAAATCCTCTGGCTACTGTGCAGATGGGGAGGTGAGCCGCTATTGCGAGGGGACTGTGGGAGAAAGATTGTGAGTAGAAAAAGAATGAGAGGATCAGAAAGAGAATAGAACTGATTCACTACAGTATCACTCCATTCTTGTTTGAGGGGAGTTACTCAGGCAGAGCGGTGAATCCAGCACAATCAAAGTTGTAAGTGGGTGGGGCTGTCCCTCTGCATCCGCATCTGAGGAGGCCACGCCTCCTCACAATTTGGGTCTGCTAAAGCCTTCTCGAAGCAGGGAAAAGGGGGAAATTAGCTGTTCTCAAGGGGCTCATCCTTCAAGTGGGGCAGGCTACACACAGTCTGGGCTCTGGCCTGTAACCAGGGAGAGTGGTAGCAGTCTGTCCGCCTAGCTGTTAAGCAGGGCAGGGTAGCCAACAGTCAAGGGTCTGGTCTGCAACCAGGCAGAGCTGCAGCAGTCTATTCACCCCCACCTTTAAGCAGGCCGAAGCAACAAGCAGTTAAGACTCTGGCCTGCAATCAGGCAGAGCTGTAGCCCCAGTCTGGTCTGTGGGGCTCAGGATTGGGGTGAGCACCACCCGCAGTCTATGGGCTCAGGTTTGGGGTGAGCGGAGGATCACAGGCCTCCTAGCCTAAGGAGGGGGAGTACTGCCACCCCAGGAGTGGGGTGGCAGAGGGAACACAGGCCTGCCCAACTCCACCACGTCCCAACCCAGGGCCCTAATGGTGGTGGAGCAGTCCACCACTGGGTCAGCAGGGATCCGCCCGCAACACACTGACCTGATTTCAGGCTCATTCTCCACCAGACTATTGCCTGGTTTCCCTGGGTTGCTTCCTTTTCTCCCACTTGGGCGTACATGGATCCACGGGTCATCCTCAACCCCTGGGGCACACTGCCAAGGGTAGCGGTAGTATTTCCTCCATGTTGAGAGCATCGGGGCTCCCTGGAAGCTCATGCTGGGTCCTGGGGCAACAGCGGTTCTCCTTGGTGCTCCACTTGAGCAGCTGCGACTTCCTCCCAACTGAGTTGCTGGACCGGCCTTTTATATTTCCCCTTCCTGTCCCACCCCTCTGCTTCTGGAGTCCCGGGGGTGGCCCTCCTAGCTCCACCCACCAGGTGGCTTGCGGTGTTCCCTCTGCGTCCACGTCTGAGGGAGGCCATGCCTTCTCAGTACAAAGTACAAGAACTTTGGGCCATCGGGTTGTATAGTGACTACTCTAAGTGATATGATCTAACACAATAATCCAGCGCACATGATAAACGAGATGGAGAAAATCTTAGCTCTTAACTAAATTCACAGCCAGGACCTTTTAAACAGCAAAATAGGGTGACTGTCCCCAGTTACTGTATTAATCAATCAAAATAAAACTCTATAACTGGTGGAATTCAGTTGGACAGCAGTATCTTCCTGGGGACAAGAAATGCTTACAAGACTGTGATTATTGCTTTGTTTTATGCATGTAATAGTAACATAAAGTCCTTTTACATTAGGTTTGTTGCCTTGTAATTTGATATCTTGTTTCTATTGATTTCAAAGTTGTTGTCTTATATATTACAAATTGCAATTCAGCACCAAAAAAAACCTACATGTCTAGTGGGTAAGTTTGTATTAACTGACCTGGTTATTAATCCATTGATCGTGCTCACAATGGAAAAACAACAAAAGTAAGTTACTTGTGGTTCAAACTATAGTAGCATAATGTATACTCCTTGCAAATTCTATGTTCAGTTTTCCAGTGACAGGGGTTTTTCTTTCTGAAACTGCGCTATATAGCAAACAATACCATCATTTGTGGACATGGAGGAAATGCTTTCTTGTATCCAGCATCTGTCACCCACCTGACCTTCCCTTCTGCATTTTCTCACCTTGCACACTGTCGGCCAAATCTATATTTGGATTGATGTCAACAGGAGTTTTGTTTTAGTGAGGATTGAGTAAGCAATGCACAATTTGACCCAATATGGAGAGATTAATGGAGAAGGGTCAGTCTGAAAAATATTGCTCCAAAACTGTCACAGGCCACACTAATAAAAATGCAGTGAATAACTAAAGAGGGAATTGGAAGACTTAGAATCATAGAATCATAGAATATCAGGGTTGGAAGGGACCCCAGAAGGTCATCTAGTCCAACCCCCTGCTCGAAGCAGGACCAAGTCCCAGTTAAATCATCCCAGCCAGGGCTTTGTCAAGCCTGACCTTAAAAACCTCTAAGGAAGGAGATTCTACCACCTCCCTAGGTAACGCATTCCAGTGTTTCACCACCCTCTTAGTGAAAAAGTTTTTCCTAATATCCAATCTAAACCTCCCCCATTGCAACTTGAGACCATTACTCCTCGTTCTGTCATCTGCTACCATTGAGAACAGTCTAGAGCCATCCTCTTTGGAACCCCCTTTCAGGTAGTTGAAAGCAGCTATCAAATCCCCCCTCATTCTTCTCTTCCGCAGACTAAACAATCCCAGCTCCCTCAGCCTCTCCTCATAAGTCATGTGCTCTAGACCCCTAATCATTTTTGTTGCCCTTCGCTGGACTCTCTCCAATTTATCCACATCCTTCTTGTAGTGTGGGGCCCAAAACTGGACACAGTACTCCAGATGAGGCCTCACCAATGTCGAATAGAGGAGAACGATTACGTCCCTCGATCTGCTCGCTATGCCCCTACTTATACATCCCAAAATGCCATTGGCCTTCTTGGCAACAAGGGCACACTGCTGACTCATATCCAGCTTCTCGTCCACTGTCACCCCTAGGTCCTTTTCCGCAGAACTGCTGCCTAGCCATTCGGTCCCTAGTCTGTAGCGGTGCATTGGATTCTTCCGTCCTAAGTGCAGGACCCTGCACTTATCCTTATTGAACCTCATCAGATTTCTTTTGGCCCAATCCTCCAATTTGTCTAGGTCCTTCTGTATCTTCTTCATTGTGCATTTGGCACAAATTTATCCTCATATATAAAAAACTAAATTTTTGAGAGCACTAAACGGAGTTCTCAGTTTCTCTCTCCCTCCAACTTAATCCTTTAAATTGCTCATATAAGCTCAGGATGACAAATGTGATAAAATAAATGATGAGGCCTATTCACTAATGTAATTTGTATCTCAAAAAGTCAAGTAAAGATCCATATCTGTGTGTATGATACAAGCCTATACTGTATCCTTCTTAGCCCACTTGTGATGTTAAGCAACTATCTCAAGGTTAAAAAGAAAAAGGAAAATACATGCTGACTTTTAAATTAAATTAGCAATGGCACAAGATGACAAAATTGTGTTTACTAAAAGCTATAAAAGTGTATTGCTGTGGAAGCCTTTGTAATAAAGAGCAGCAACATTAATACAAACTCAGGTATAAAGAGAGAGAGCAAACAGTTGATGTCCTTTACATGGGCACAAATCAATAATAAGTTACCTAATTAGCATTGGCCCCCTAAAGCACCGAGGACCTCATTAACAACATACGAACTGCCATATCCAAGGCAACCATTGGTCCAGTTATGAAGTATCCAGCTTCCACCCAAAGCCATTTCCAGGTACTTTGGGGGAATTCCCACCACTCCCCAGGGCATTGTATAAGGCATTATCCCAGGTAGGAGACTGCTGTTGTATGTAGTTAGATGTATAAACATTGAATAAACTCCCATCTTAAGCTCAGGACACTTATATAGGAGTTAAAATTCCATGGTTTCAGATTATTTGAATATGACATTTAGGGATTGTTCAATTCACTCTCAAACACATGCCAGAAAATGGAGTATGCTCTCCACAGCAGGCATCTCTGGATCTCCCACCCTAATCCTCACACCACAACCTTCCCATATGATGGGGGAAGAAAGATAAGCTCTGCAGTGTGTCTGGAAAGTTTAAAAGATCTACATCGAGGAGGGAAACAAATTCCAAAGTCTAAGGACCCTCTCAGAGAATGACCTGTCAGCCATTCCCAGCTGTTTATAAGCAGGGAGCTCCAACTCCTTCATCTCTACTGGTCACAACTCCAGTAGCATGGCCCAGAGCAAGTCAACCTCTGAAGTAAAGGAAACCTAGTCCCCAACCATTAACCGTTTTAAAGGTCAACATCAGCATTATGAAGTCTACCCAGAAATATGCAGCAAACCAATGCAGCTTCCTAAGCACTGGTGGTATCTTGATGTGAAATTATCTTCAGTAAACAGAGTGAATGACCTTTTCCCTTGGAGAAGGAAATTCGTATAACATGATAACGGCCCCCACTGGTTAACAGTTAATTGTTCCAGATCTTGTGGGAGGTTCTGGTTGCCAAGAAAGAGAGAACTCAGGCCTATCTCTATGGCAGGCTTTGAATATGATGACAGATCTTGAACTGAACTTTTTGATTAATGAGAAATGAGGGCAGGGAGTGGAGTATCATGGTTACATGCTTATGCTGACCTGTGTTGCTAGGCAGTGAGGCTGCTGGATTTTGCAGCAGGTGCAGCTTATTCAAGGTGAGTGGATAAAATGAACTGACGGCTGAGGTACAATGAGTCTATCTGCACTGCAGTTAAGTACCCATAGTTGGCCCATGTCAGCTGACTAAGCTCATGGGGCTTAGACTGTGGCCCCGTAAAACTGCAGTGTAGATGTTTGGGCTCTGGGATTCTCCCACTTTGGGGGATCCCAGACTTTAGGCTCCAGCACGAGCCTGACCATCTACACCACAGTTTTACAGCCCTGCAGCCCAAACCCCATGAGCCCGAGTCAGCCAGAGTAGGCCAGTTAAGGGTGTTGAATTGCAGTGTAGACATACCCAATGAGGATATTTGTGAATCCAGTAGCAGTGGAGAGTCTAAAAGGACCCCAAGGCTCTGAACCAATCTAACGGAGTAAATGACCTTAATATTAGGGAGTGTGAGAGAAGGCAAGTTTTCTGTAGTGCTTCCCTCTTCATACCAGCATAATCTCAGTCTTGGTTAGTTTCAGTTTCAGTGAGTTCTTTATCCAGAGACTGATTTTTAGATAGGCATAGAGACAAGTTTTTTTCCCGATTCTACCTCAGGACTTGTCTCCCAGTAAATACATTACTCAGAAGGTTGTCTCATTTCAGAAGTGGTCATCAAATTGTTTCTCAGGGCTTGTTTACATGGGAAAATGTTACCAGTTACATGGTACCAGAAATACCAGATATGGTTACACCTGTATAGCTCTCTGCGTAGACACTCTTATTCCAGTACAACAACGGCATTTTTCAGTATAACTTAAACTCCTTTCCACACCATGTAAGCTACACCAAAAAAAGGACAGTCATACTGGAATAGGCGTGTCCATATGAGGGAAGAACAAGGGTGTGTTACACCCATATAACTACCTTTGGTTTAAATTCACACCTTAGGTTATACTGCAAAACCTCTCCTATGCACAAACTCCCATGTGTGAATGTCCTGCTGTAAAATGTATATGGACATACCCATAGACACAGACATATTTCCTGTCTCACCAAGATCTATAAAATACCTGTTTCAATAGAAGCATGCTTGCTCTTTTTGGAGAAACTAAAATAAGCCACATCAAGTTATTCCTTTGTAAATTTGTTAAATCTTTGTTCTAGTAAGGTAAGAACAAAAATAAAACAAGACTGTGGTTTCTACAATGAAATAAGCCTTCCTCGCAGAAAGAATCAGGTACAAAATAATGCTTGTTCTGGAAGCTAGCTAACCTAGTTATAAAAATGCCTTCACTAAATGGGATAAATAGCTAGACGAAAGCCGTGGATTTTCTGCTGCTGTTATTGATTTTGGTTTTTGTTGTGCACATTCTAGTTTGCACACAGAAGCAGCAAAGCTTTTAGCACAGAGATTAGCCATCTAGTCGAAACTATTGTACAAATTGGGATCAGGGCTCCTTCAGATCAAGATTCACATTTAGAGCTTTTTGTCAATGTCATAATTCAATAAAGCAGGAATGGTATCTCTGGTGGATTGAACGTCCATTGTTCAGATAAGAAAAGCTCAATTCTTCTTTCATTTGCTGTTGCAGAGGCACCGGAATAATTTCTTCAGCAGTGAACAGACACACAGAACAGAAATTATGGCTCTATCATGTTTCAGGAGGCTCAAAGCTAGAGAATACATGTGGGGGTTTCTCTTTCTTGAAAGAAGGATTGGGGGGGTGGGGGGGGGGTAAATGAATTGGCCCTGATAACTAATGTGGATGTTTTCTAATGCTTGTTGATTATATCAAGGGTTTTTTTTTAATCACTGTAAAATACATCATATTTTCCTTGGATTTGTATTACTTTCCAGACAACAAAGAGCTAATGTTAGGCTAGACTGATCCCCTGGGGTCAGCCCTGACAGGGGAGTGGTGTGTAGCTGTGGAGCAGCCAGGGGAAGAGACTGTGTCAAAGCACGTGTATGTGTATTTGATTAACTTTTTAGGGAAAAGGGATAATGTAACACTGAGCCACTGAGATTTAATTATGTATGCCTTTAACCTCTCTGCCTCAGATTCACTATTTATAAAACGATGATAATCATCCATTTTTATAAAACACTTTTGACACTATGGGCCTGAATGGTTGAAATCCTGGCCCTACTGAAGTTAATTGCAAAACTCCCATTGAGGCCAGGATTTCACATATTGACTTTAGCAGGCTTTGGCTCAGGCCTTATGTAAAAGCAAAGTTTTATAATGATTATTTTCTGTTTTCTCCCCACTTACTCCACATAGGACTATTAGCCTCACGTATCATTTTGGCACTGAGTCAGCGAAGTAGTTCGCCTGACTTTTAAGCATGTGAGCATTGTCCCCTAAATAATGAGAATACTCACATGCTGCGAGTTAAGCACATTAAAGTACCTTGTTGAGGCTAGTGCTTGAATCCAAGGCTGGCCCGAGATCAAATGGCACCCCAGGCAAAGAGCATCTTTGGTGCCCGCTCCCCTCCATTTGTTAAACTTTTGAATACCTTATTTTTTTATTGCATTTGTAGCCCATTTCATTACTTTGATGCATGGTTTGCATGTATGATTTTCCTGACAGATAAGATGATAAATTTGCATGCTAGGGTCTATAAATCTGTGAGCCAGGCGGCCGCCTGCCCCTAAATCCGGCTCTACTTGAATCCCTCCCTCCATTTTCAGTGTAGCAGTTAAGTATGTCTTTAAGTATGACTTCAGTGAGGTGTATGCCAGTCAGTCAGGACTGTTCGAGGTTGTGATCACATTCAGATACTGTTCATCCAAAGCCTCAAAAAGTAGCTTCTCAACAAAGCTTCACCACATGTGTATAGCTTCTCCCTTGATACAATTTTGAGATTGAAATTTTGAAAACTAATTTTGCAATTAAAGACTCCTATGGTTATTATCATGCTTTTTTTAAAAGCAAGAAATCAATCCAGCTCTTTTTAATTTCCTTTTGTCCCACAATGTGAATTTCAAACAAATTGAAATTTCATTACTTTGATCTTAAGAATTGGTTCTGTTTTGGGCTTTATCTTAGATGAAAGTGAGGTGGTCTCTGTCAGGCTGGAACAGATATATAAAGGGATGAGTTTGCTTTGCAGTTATCTCAGTGAGACATTTTAGACCTGATAGTAATCCTTTAGATAATGCTTCACTGTGCTAATTAAATTATTAATGATTCCCTGCCCCTTTTTCCTGGAGAAAATATCAGCTTTTTCTCTGGTAATCAGCACAGAAATAGACTCAATCAGATCCTTAATTCAAAAAAGAAAACACACACACAACTCTTAGCCATAAGCTTTCATGAGCTACAGTTCATGAAAGCTTATGCTCAAACAAATGTGTTAGTCTCTAAGGTGCCACAAGTCCTCTTTTTCTTTTTGTGATTACAGAATAACACGGCTGCTACTCTGAAACTCTCAGCCAGTATTTTCAAACCCAGGTCCTAAAATTAGACTCCTAAATCCAAACTTAGGCATCTAAATGCAAGACGCCTGATTTTCAGACATGCAGAACACCCAAAAATGCCAGTGAAGCACAGAGGGAGATGAAGGTGTGCACCACCTTTGTTGTCCCTTGCTTTTAAAAGAGATTTCTGGGTGTTTTGAGAGGAGTCTTTGCCTTCCACCTTCTTGGCTCATCTTTACCAGTCTTGGATGCTTTAGATGGTCACTGGGATGGGCAAGCACCAAAGGGTTCAAGATGAAGGATGAGTGTTTCTAAACTGACAGCTCCATAGGCCCAATGGTGAATGTAAATTATTGTCTTGGTACACAGCCTATAGGAACGGAGACTTTTTCCTTTCAGTGGGAGTCAGCCCTATAGAAAATCCTTTAGTGTACCTGCAGTTCTCCACCACAGACAATTTTTAAATGAAGATTGGATGTTTTGCTAAAAGATATGATCTAGGAATTATTCTGGGGAACTTGTGTGGCACGTGTTACACAGTACGCCAGACTAGATAGTCCCTTCTGGCTTTTGAATCTACGAAACAGGCATGCCACCATGAAACTTACTGTTCCAAACTCCAATGTGCACCATTTTGCCTGACAATTGACCAAAACAGAGAAAATCATGTGTAAGCACCCCCTCCCTTCCCAATTTTCCACACCTTGCAAGATATCTTCATCCCTTGCCCTCCAGCCAGAGTCTATCAGTGATACTCAGACTGAGGCTCAAGAGCTGCAAGTGGCTCTTTAATGTGCCTCCTGCAGCTCTTTGCAGCACCTAATATTAAACACAGTATGATTTAATTATTAACCAATCAGGATGCACTTTTACTATGTTAGTAACCAATTGTACTTAATAAAATAATAATATTTGGTCACTCATTTTGCTGTGAGAATAGTATACTAAATATCTCCCCTCTCATACTGTTTAAGTATGAATACACAAATTTAACACCATTAATTTGGACTTGAATAGGGACTGGGAGTGGCTGGCTCAATACAAAAGCAGCTTTGCCTCTCCTAGAATTGACACCTCCTCATCTATTATTGGGAGTGGACTATATCCACCCGGATCGAATTGGCCCGCTCAACACTGGTTCTCCACTTACGAGGTAACCCCCTTCTTTTCATGTGTCAGTAATGCCTGCATCTGTAATCTTCACTCCATGCATCTGAAGAAGTGGGATGTTTTACCCATGAAAGCTTATGCCCAAATAAATCTGTTAGTCTTTAAGGTGCCACCGGACTCCTTGTTGTTAATATGAATACAGAGTACTATAGTAAATGAAACAATGAATTCACAGCATTGTGGCTCTTTTTGGTAATGCCGTTCGCTAATTTGACTCCTGAACCACTGAGGTCTGAGTATCACTGGTCTAGATTGAACTTTACCACACCTGGGAGAAGGCAGAGAGAGGAAGAAGGGAGAAATCAATCAGGGTTGCACATAATTTAAAATGCTCTCTCAAACTCTGTGTCCTATTTGTTGCGTGCACTTTGCCCTGCTTTGAATGCTCTATTTCTTCCTCTGGCTTTTTGCGGTGGATTTCAAAATTAAATGCAATTGCTTTAAAAGGATCCGTGATGCTGAAAGACAGCTCAGGGTTCAGTGTGTACCGAAAATAACTCATAACTTTTTTTTCAGAATAGGATTCTGCGGTGTTTGAAAAATATTAAAGACGACCCTAAATCAGATTAAGAGCAAGCTCTCAGTTCTTGATATCTCGGAATGTTGCCAGACAGCAATCTTAGTGATTGAGTCACTCTGCAGTGGGAGAGTTTGTTCAGATAATGCCCAAGTGAGTCATGGTGTCTCATTCCTTTAAAAAGAGCCATGAGACCCACAATGTTAATTACATTATGGTACTAAGTGGAGGACGACTTAATGGAAAAGGCCCAGAATAGCATATTTCAAGCCCTGACCTGTCTTTAGAGTGAGAGTAGCGGATAGCTATGTCCTTGCATGAAAGTACACTTTTTGTCTTGCGGCAGCACCCTTTTAATGCTTTACAGTGATCTGACTGTAAAGATAATATAAGGTTATGTAAGTCAGAATGGTCAGTCCCCATTAATGCATCTGGGGAGTGGGAACATATTGAAAGTCATGGTGTAGAGACATAGAATCATAGAATATCAGGATTGGAAGGGACCTCAGGAGGTTGTCTAGTCCAACCTCCTGCTCAAAGCAGGACCGATCCCCAATTTTGGCCCCAAATCCCTAAACGGCCCCCTCAAGGATTGAACTCACAACCCTGGGTTTAGCAGGCCAATGCTCAAACCACTGAGCTATCCCTCCCCCCAACATCAGCAGCATGTGACCTCTGCCTGAGCAACTCTGGGTGAAATTCTTCCTGATGAGTGCCTAGGACAGGATATAGAATTTTCCTGAGCATGACTGATAGGTCAGGGTGAATACAGATTCAGACAACACATTTCATTATTCATACAGACGGAGCACAAGTTTTGCTGCATTAATCAAAGACCAGACTGTTTTCTGTACTGGCTGGACTTAAAGGAGAGGGAGCTTTTCTCATATAAACATAGGCAAGAAATTCAGACGTGTCCTATTCAGATTAAGAACGCACATACTTAGAACAGCAACCTTGCATTTATGGACATGTTTTGGAGAACTTGTGCGTTTGAGAAGCACAGGGAAAATGGCACTGTGTTTCAGAGAGGAAAAGGTTGATGAGAGAGCCCTTATGCTGTTAGTATGTATACTACAGTCCAGATAATTAGGGTAAAGAGTCTGTGTATTCCTGCATCATTAAACCTGTATTTTGGGCCCTTGTGAACCTAGTGAGCCTAAAGGTATATTTCATTCTACTTTCTTCCCCTCCACCCCCCCGAAATTAGGCAAGAAAATCCCATATATACATGTTACATGTGGGTGAAATCTAACCTGTAGCCACGCATGGGAAGGTACAGGCAGAGCAACCACCCACACAACCTGCTTAATCCCCTGCAAACTCTGTAAAATCATGTGTAAGTGGATCCATGATGTGCCACTGGTCTCTCATTGTTTAGTGCTTGTTACGGCTATTTGGCTGAAATCAAGCATACTGTGAACAGGCAATCTACAGGCGTCCTCCCTAGCTAGCTCTGCATAGGCTTGATCCAAAGCCCACTGAAGTCAATGGGCTGCCTGTGACCTACAACACTCTTGCGTTAGACAAGTCCCACGCTAAACCTGCCTAAGGTGTCAGTCGTCACTTGCCCATTGAGAACTAGTGTGAGCCCGTACTCATCTTCTCTTGTGACCTTGCATCTTCCTTTGAACCTTTCGATTCCCAGTGGTGAAAGACTCGCACCATTATCTCGCTCCTGTGCACCTTAGTCAGGTCATTATTTTCCAATTAATATTTTCATCAGTGATAAATCTGCAAAATTTTTTTGCAGATCATAGTTAACATGTTCTCTAACCCATTTTGTTTCCAAAATTAATTAGAATGGTGTGATCATTAAATCAGCTAGAACAAATTTAATTTTTATTTATTACATCATGTCTTCACTGTAAATGGGACTTAGTGCCTTGACATAACTAAATTGGTTGTAAGTTCCAGATTACTGAAGCAAGTCTCCTATAACAAGATGATCTGTCTTCAAGTCATTTTTGTTTTGACAGTTGCCGACAATGATTTCATCAAGTCTAGCATAAAAATACCCTATTTTGATCCCAAATGAATCCTAATCTTGTATATCCAAGGAAAAATGTGAAGCATGAAAAGGTAACACTTCAATCAGACATTCAAAAGGCCTCGGCATACAGAATGGAAACCCCGTTTGGAATGAAATTGCTGTAAGAAAAGGTAATAAAGAATGAACGGTGATTTGGCACTAAAGAAACAATTCCAGCCATCTGCGAAATCATCTTTCGATATTAATGTTTTCCTAAATGTATCTTCTTCAATCAAGATTTAATTTTAAATTGTGCTCTGGACACTGTATATTTGTTGTACCTATTGAAATATTTATACAGGCCCCCGCGCCATAATAGCGATTACCCACACAACATTCATCCTCCCCGAACTCCTGGGAGGTAGGGAAGTAGCATTATCCCTGTTTTACACAAGGGCAATGAGACACACAGAGATTCACTTGCCCAAGATAACGAAGGCAGTCTGCCGAGTCCCACTCCAGTGCTTTCCCTCCATCCTTCACTCCAGTTTTTGCGCAACTACAATTTGTTACTGTGGAGAAAATAGTAACACTCAGATTTAAAGTGCAGACCAAATCATGGGCGAGGTTGACATCAAGGGGGAGTTTGGCCTCAATTTCAGTGGCATGTTGTAACCTTATTATTTCAAAGGTATGAAGTTTTTCAAAACACTTAGATAACATCCATAAAATGGTAACTCAGACTCTGGCTTCAAGAAAAGGATTGGAACTAGATTTTCCCACCAGAGTGCTCTCAACACTGAGCTCTGGGATAGTCTGATGTGGAGCTTCCTCAGTCTTGCCTGTTGAAACTGCTCCACCGTGTATAACGAGTGACTGGGCCAGAGCGAGCAAGAATGACAATGATTTTGTAGCCCAGTGATTAGGGTACCCGTGTGGGGAACAGGAGACTGGGTCAAATCCCCCTGTAATGGAATGCTATCTGTACTGTACTGTTATGCCACCTGGTGGCACCATGTATAAAAATGCCACCACCCGCATCAAGGGGTGGAGGAAATTGATGGGTCTGGCAGTGAAAGAGGGACCCTTGCCGAGGACAATAGGTCGCTCCTCCCCATGGGAGTCACTGGCACCCATTGGCCAGCTGGGGGAGAAAGGTGCTGATTGGCCAGCATTCCCCAGCTCCCAGGATTTAGCCCAGCACAGGGGCCATGAGGAGCCTCTTCCAGCAGTGGTAGTCCTCAGGATGCAGAGGGAGGCTGGTAAGGATTTTGGGACCCTTTTCCCCTGGGGCAGAGGGTCTACCCCACTGCAGGGGTCGTATCTCTGCCCCACCCCCCACCCCACCCCCCAGCATGGGGGCTCTGCTTATTTTTGGAGCAGGAGTCCCCTAAGGGAGGGATTCTATGCTGACTCCTTCCTGCTCAGAGGGGGGGGAGAGGAGCCTGGGGACGCATGGTCCTTCAACGGCAAGTGAGAATGGCCCTGCTGGTGCCGGGTTTCTTGCCATGGCCCCCACCTCTCCCACTACTCAGCGGGGAGGAGGATGAAGGCCACGTGGTGCTGCAGCTGCAGCTGGGGCGGGGGGGTTCCTTGGGTCCCAGGTGGCCCTGACAGAGCCAAGTCTGCTACTTTGGCCCCCACCCCTCCCCTGCATATGGGAGCACACTACAGCTTGTGTTAGGGTGACCAGCTGTCCTGATATTTTTGGGACCTTCCTGATATTAGGGGCTTTGTCTTATATACGGAACTATAACGCCTCCCCCCCCCCCCCCCCCCCAAAAAAAGTGTTCCGATTTTTCACACTTGCTATCTGGACACCCTAGCTTACTAGGTGCACCACCCCCCTTACATCCAGGGAGGAGAAGGGCTCGAGGGATTTCAGCCAAGGGTATGACCGCTCTGAAGGAGCCAGGCTGGATGCACAGTCCCTTCTCTCCCCTCCCTTGGGGCAAGGCAGCAGGAATTGGGGCACAGGTAGTAGGGATGCCCTTCTGCAAGCACAAGAGGAACCCAGCCCCACCCTAATGGAAGCACTAAGTGTGGTAGCCTCAGAGATGGGCGAGGGCTCATTCGAGCAGTTTTGCAGGGGGATTGGGAGCACTGATGTGCACAGTCTTTGCAGAAATGGAGCTCAGGTGCAGACCAAAGGCCTGGAACATGCTCAGGAGGAGAGTCACACATTGACAGCAGCAGCTGGGCAGGAGCAGGGACCTCGGCAGTGAGTTGGAAGAGTATGTTCTTCCTGGTTGAGACCCAGAACCCATCATACCGGAGGTTCACGGGGTGAGTTCAGGGTCTGAGCTGGAGGATAGCGAGGTGGACAAAGATGACAAGGAGTGGCTGAGTGTCCCTGGGCCTGCACCTCACTCCCATACCCTTCCAAGAGTCCAGAAGGCATCCTCAGGGTACAACAGTGGGGTTTGTCATCAGCCCTCAGATGCTGAAGGAGGGGATTGCAAACCTCAGCCCTCAGGTGTAAGGGTGGCAGCCAAGGTGGTCCTCCCTCAGACACCACCCATCAAGAAAATATGGGCTGACCTGGCAAAATTATTGGCATTGGTGGCCCATAGGTTGAGCTGCCTACCTGATACATGGGCCTCTCAGATGAGAGGGTAGCCCTACTGAGATTGGGGCGGGACTGATATCCTGCAAAAGAATACAGAGAAAGTAGGGAGGGACACCCACCACCACCACTGCCACCAGGTGGTATCATTCCTAACGAAACACAGGCAGGAGGCATCCGATGAAGTGAGCTGTAGCTCACGAAAGCTTATGCTCAAATAAATTTGTTAATCTCTAAGGTGCCATAAGTCCTACTTTTATTTTAACAGTTACTCTGTTACTCTGCAGCAGAATACCAAATACTCTGCTCTGGCTCCATTCGTCGCATGTCAAGTTGGTTGACACACAGCTACACTCATCTATGCACATGGTAACTGGGACAATTTAATCCATACCAAGACCGTGGCTCCCCATGTTAAGCAACATCAGTCCTCCCTACGTCTGTCAGGAGGATGCTACAGGCAGAATGCTTGAGAAGATCAGGGCAAACTCAAGCCCACCACTGTACAAAGACCTCTTCGACAACCCCAGAGCACGTTTGTCATTGAGGCACCCATGGTGGGCCCATTGGCACTGGGCTGATGAGGCTGCCGTAAATTGGCTTGGCAAGGTCTGCATCTGATAAGAAAAACTTCAAATTACCGTTTGGCTCCGCTTTGGTGACCGACTGATATACAGCCTTGTATGTGAATTTTGTATGTGTAAAACAAAATGCTAAAGATTCCACATTGACAATTCTAGAAAAGACCTCTGTGTATGCACAGAAAACACATTTCAGTCTCGAGACTCATTCAGTCTGTGAACCTTTGTCCTGTGACTTAGTTCATGTCACTTGTGATGGGGTTTTGGAAGGGGGTTGGGGATTTTTCTTCAAATTTACAAATTAGAAATGAAAAGGACCCATTATTTCATGCAGTCCATCTCTCACAGTGGACACTTGTCTCAATTAAGGTCACAGTTCAGTTTAGGGAGGTTCCAGAACCATCATCTAATGGTAAAAGTTTCACCTTTTCTCATACTGGGCTAGATATGAATGTCTTGACCTACTGTATCTACTCATGGGGGAATTCTGTGCCACTGCACAATGTAGAATTTGCACAGAAATTAATGGTTTTGTGCAGAATTGCCACTCCACCCCATGCCAGAAATGGGCTGCAGAGCTGCTGACCACCACTAAGGGGTACTGGACCCTGCAAGAGCCCAGCTCACAAATGGAAGACACTGCGAGGGGAAGGGGGAGGGTGCTGGATGGTTCCCGGCAGCTGAAGTTCCCAGCATACCCTGAAGATTGACATACAGGAAACTCCATACAAGCCCGCCCCAGCATCAGGCTGTTTTTCCCTCTGGAGCCCTGAGCTCTGGAGGGTTGTGTTGGGGGGGAGAGTCTGTGCTGGGGGAGGCCCCACAGCTGGGGTTTGTGGGGAGTGGGTGTTAGTATCTGGACTGGGGACCCCACAGATGGGCTCTGCTGCGGAGGGGGTGTGGGTATCTGGGTTGGGGGGCACCCCGCAGCTGGGATCTAGTGGGGAGATGGTGTGGATATCTGGCCCGCCCTCTACTGGGCTCTGGGGCAGAGAAACAGGAACTGGATTGTCGTAGTGGTTTCCTTCACTCTCTGCTCCTGGAGGAATTTTTTTGTGTCTGTATTGTTATAGACATAGTTGCTGACAGGTATTTTGAAATAAATTACCAAAATAACTGAAACTGGTATGATTATGTAGTGTTATTTTGACAAATAAATAAATATGCAAACAAATAAAATATGCAGAATTTTGCAGAATTTTAAAATATTGTGACAGAATTTTTAATTTTTGCTGCAGAAATCCCCCAGGAGTAGGTATCCTTAATATCCTGAGCCACTCAATATTCTATGTGCCCTCTTTTTAAGAACACAGAAACAGATCCAGGCTACCAGCTTCTTAGGTGCTGTACATTAGTAATCACTATCAGTGCAATGAGTTTCTTTACAGGTACCCCTTCGCAGAAGTGTAGTTACAGTAAAAAAGATTCCTTATGAAAAGGCAAATCCCTGTTAAAAATTCCTCCATCTGCAACTTGAAATAGGGCACAGAGAGCTAATCTCACTTAGGACACCAAGAGCGCTAGGTAATGATTTTCAAAAGTGCTCAGCCACTGACTTCAATGGTAAAGTTAGGCCAGTGCTGAGAGCTTTTGAAAATTCAATCCTACACTTTCAGCCCTTCTACGGATAGGTAGGCATGATGATTTTTTTTTCTTTTTTAAAGAATAGGAGTAAAAGTAGGGCTGTCGATTAATCGCAGTTAACTCATGTGATTAACTCCAAAAAATTAATCATGATTCAAAAAATTAATTGTGATTATTGCACTGTTAGACAATAGAATGCCAACAGAAATTTATTAAATATTTTGGTCGTTTTTCTACTCTTTCAAATATATTGATTTCAATTACAACACAGAATACAAAGTGCACACTGCTCACTTTATATTATTATTTTTATTACAAATATTTGCACTGTAAAAATGATAAAAGAAATAATATTTTTCAATTCACTTCATACAAGTACTGTAATGAAATCTCTTTATCATGGAAGTGCAACTTACAAATGTAGCTTTTTTTGTTACATAATTGCACTTAAAAACAAAACAATGTAAAACTTTAGAGCTTACAAGTGCACTCAGTCCTACTTCTTGTTCAGCCAATCACTCAGACAAAGAAGTTTGTTTACATTTACGGGAGATACTGCTGCCCACTTATTATTTACAATGTCACTTGAGAGTGAGAACAGGCATTCGCATGGCACTTTTGTAGCCAATATTGCAAGGTATTTACATGCCAGATATGATAAACATGTGTATGCCCCTTCATGCTTCGGCCACAATTCCATAGGACATGCTTCCATGCTAATGTTGCTCGTTAAAAAAAATGCATTAATTAAATTTGTGACTGAACTCCTTGGGGGAGAATTGCATGTCTCCGGCTCTGTTTTACCTGCATTCTGCCGTATATTTCATGTTATAGCTGTCTCTCGGATGATGACCCAGCACATGTTGTTCATTTGAAGAACACTTCCACTGCAGATATAACAAAACACAAAGAAGATACCAATGTGAGATTTCTAAAAACAGGTACAGCACTCGACCCAAGGTTTAAGAATCTGAAGTGCTGTCCAAAATCTGAGAGGGACAAGGCATGGAGCACGCTTTCAGAAAAGCTAAAAGAGCAACACCCCGATGTGGAAACTGTAGAACCCGACCACAAAAAAGAAAATCAACCTTCTGCTGCTGGCATCTGATTCAGATAATGAAAATGAACATGCATCAGTCTGCACCGCTTGGATCATTATCGATCAGAACCCATCATCGGCATGGACACATGTCCTCTGGAATGGTGGTTGAAGTCTGAAGGGCCATGTGAATCCTTAGTGCATCTGGCACATAAATATCTTGTGACGCCGGCTCCAACAGTGTCATGCGAATGCCTGTTTTTACTTTCAGGTGATATTGTAAACAAGAAGCGGGCAGCATTATCTCCTGCAAATGTAAACAAATTTGTCTGTCTGAGTGATTGAATCATAGAATCTCAGGGTTGGAAGGGACCTCAGGAGGTCATCTAGTCCAACCCCCTGCTCAAAGGGGGACCAATCCCCAATTTTTGCCCCAGATCCCTAAATGGCTACCTCAAGGATTGAACTTACAACCCTGGGTTTAGCAGGCCAATGTTCAAACCCCTGAGCTATGTTGAACAAGAAGTAAGACTGAGTTGACTTGTAGGCTCTAAAGTTTTACATTGTTTTATTTTTGAATGCAGTTATTTTTTGTACATAATTCTACATTTGTGTGTTCAACTTTCATGAAAAAGAGATTGCACTACAGTACTTGTAATGGGAGAATTGAATTCTTTTGTTTTTTTTAGAATGCAAATATTTGTAATAAAAAATAATAATATAAAGTGAGCACTGTACATGTAGTCTGTGTTGTAACTGAAATCAATATATTTGAAAATGTAGAAAATATCCAAAAATATTTAAATAAATGGTATTCTATTATCGTTTAACAGTGCGATTAATCACGATTAATTTTTTTAATTGCTTGACAGCTCTAAATAAAAGAAATTCAGACTGAAAAGATAAATAAATCCAATGGGTTTTACAAACAAGCTTTTCAAAAATAGATTTAGACTAAAAAAAAAAATAGATTCCAGCATTTAAAAGTAAAAACAAACTAAAATTGTGTCCTTTTAAAAAATATGCTCATTCTTATAGAATAAACATTGCATTAAAAATCTCCCAGCCATTGTGTTTTCTGCATTTGTCCCTGGAACATTGTGTAATCAGTCCTATTCGGGACTATAACAGAGTTTCATTCAGTTTACCTGAGTTCCTTCATTCATTTACTTTTCGTGTATAGCTAAGGATGTGTGTCATCTGCCAGTTTAGCAGTTAAAAGATAATAAAATTGGTATGAGACTTTGTTATTCCTGCTTTTAGTGAGTTACTGTAAGGTGAATGAGTAACAGCCGTGTTAGTCTGTATTCGCAAAAAGAAAAGGAGTACTTGTGGCACCTTAGAGACTAAACAATTTATTTGAGCATATGCTTTCATGAGCTACAGCATCCGATGAAGTGAGCTGTAGCTCACGAAAACTTATGCTCAAATAAATTGGTTAGTCTCTAAGGTGCCACAAGTCCTCCTTTTCTTTTTGTACGGTGAATGTCATTCCCAGACATGTATTTTGCATTCTAGCCTGATGTCTGACACTTACCTGGATACACTCATAAAATCCCTAGGAGAGAGAACAAGCAACTTTAAATCTTAAATTCGTCATTTTCTTAATTAAAACCTGTCCCTGCCTACAGTTTAGGATACATCAGACCTTCCTCCTCCTCCTCAAACTGCATGTCATATGTTGTCAAGTCCCATTCAAATAGAAGTGGGCTGGGAAAGACGGGGAGCAACGGAATGTGCAGTAAACTGTGACATGGAAGGGGTTAAAAAATTAAACAGTCACCAAATGATGCCCTCACTATGTGATAATCCCTTTTCTTCTGCCTCGATTGTGGGATACGTCAGGATGTCAGATCTGCAGCTGAACCCCACCATGGGAGAAAAAGCAGAGCAGCTAAGGGGAAGTTAGACATTAAATTAAGAATCAGAGATTGTAATTGTGATTCAACATATCTTTGTTCTAACATATCCTCAACTCAGTGTAAAACTTGCCGTAAACCAAGATATAATAAATTCAGGAGCTAAGTTTTCATTGCTTAATCAATGAACAACCGAATTCCTATGCCAGTACATAGGAGAAAAGTTAGCAAGGACACCCGAAGGGTTTATAGACTAAAAGAAAAAATATTGTTTAATTAATGCTTTCATTACAACAAAATTATTTTCTGGAAACCTTCATTTTGGCCTGCTCCAGCGTGTTCATTTTTAAAACTAGAAATTAAAAAAATAGAACTGAATATGTGAAATATGTGAATATCAGGGCCTTTCTGAATTTGTGCCAAGAGAGCTATTAGCGTGATTGAAGGTGAGCTAGCCAAGATGAAATCCTCTAGGGAACAAGAAGAGAGAGACGCCTTTCTGCCCTAGACGCATCAACTATAATGAATGATAGGCAGAGTGCATGACAAGGACTGAAATAGAAGACTGTGACATAGGCTCAGGAGCACTTCAGAATAATTCTTTCAGTCTCATGTGTCAGAGGCAAGTCATAATATTTTTCATGTAGCTATGCTGTCAGCGCAAAAAATAAAACACAAAGCACTATTTACTTTGCAAGTTGGCATCATTTGGGCCAGAAGAGAAGGAATATTGAGTTAATAAAAATGTGTAGGTTAAATTCTCCTTTCTGTTTTTGTACTGCTTATAAGCACAAGGTGCAGTGTAACACAGTAACACTAGGTGCTGCAGGAAGCAAGAGACATAATGAGCAATCTACTGATTACACTTATTTTTCCCTCTCTTTGGTGTTTTCATCCACAGCACTTAAGGCCGTATGCAATGTATTGTATCCAGGAGCTGCTGAGCCAGGCAGGTTGCTGAAGGCTGTGGATACAGGTCTCATGACTTCCTCAGGAGCAAGACTGGCCGCCTGCATACGGTTAAAACACCCCTCTGTGTTCCTGAGAGTTGATGAAAATGAAGTTCCCAGTCCAGCATGCCACAGCTCTCTATTGTCTGCCTCTCACAGCCAGTCAAAGAGGTTGCAAGTCGAGATAACTCCCTTGTTCAACCACAGCAGGTGAAGATAAAGAACAGTTGTCAGGGTTATTTTTAAAATGCGCATTGGTAGGCATAGGTGCTGGAACTAGGGGTGCTGGAGATGCTGCTGCACCCCTTGGCTTGAAGTGGATTCCATTATATACAGGGTTTACATTTTGGTTCAATGGCTCCCTGCACCTCCTCCTGTACAAATTGTTCCAGCACCCGTTGGTAGGGATCATCCCCTTTTCCTAGAGATTGGTGTCTCCTGACCCTGAGTATCAGGAGTTAAGGAGAGGTCTCCTGCCCCCTTCTCAGGTGGCCCATTCTCATTTGGGGAGCAGTAAAAGTAACCCAATGGGCTCCTCTCTTGTATTTGCTCACCTACCATCTAGAAGTTACCATTATTATTGAATGTTTGTATCAGTACAGCAGAGCTTAGCAGCCCCAATCAGGATCAGGGCCCCATTGTGCTAGCCTCTCTACAAACAGAAGGCACAACCCCTGGCCAGAAGAACTTCCAAATTTATCAGCCAGCAGAAGTGAGTTCTTCATTCCCTGCTGCCATTTTTTTTTTCAGTCTAGACTCATGATCTTTGAATGTTTGAGACTGGTAACACTAGAAGTAGGGATGGGGGAGAGTACTGTTCAAAGAAGTTAGGTAAGATGGGATAAGCATTTGAACTTTTCAAGGCTTGTGCTAACTGGACCACTAGACTTTCGAAAGTTCTCCCAGAAGTAGTAATATTCCTCAGAATTCTGAGTGACACTGAATTTGACAAATTGCACAGACCTAAGAAGTAAATTTGACACATTCTAATTATTGTATTTCAAACTTGGTATTGTAAAGTAATTCAAAATTAAAGCTAGGGACATGTTCCGGTGGACAGTGATTTGATGGGAAAGTTTCAGGAATCTGGAAGTGTCATCCAAAAAGAACGGAATATTCAGAAATTGTAATTAGCAAAAAAAAAAAAAAAAAAAGCATGTGTCTCTGGTTTTGGGTCAATGAATTATTCACCACAGGTTATTCCAAGACTTTCTAAATCTATATCTGAGCTTTGCACAGTAAACTCAGAAGAACTGCAACCAAATAATTAGCATCACATATTCATGGATGGTGAAACAACTTTGCATTTTTACAATGATTGAATAATAGCCAGTTCAGAAAAATATAGGTCTCTGGGAGTAAAATAGAACAACAGAATACATTATTTTTCTACCACTGAATTATCAGTTCCCACAAGAGTCTTGTTATTCACAGTAATAGCATATGGTGAAATTTTGTTATCATAAACTACAGGGTGAAATCATAGCTTCATTAAAGTCAATGACAAAACTCCCATTGACTTCCGTGGTGCCAGGATTTCATCCCAGGAATTTTACTCACATCTAAGGGAACAAAATGTCATAGGAACATGTCAATCAAATGATGCCCAAAATGTTACTATTGTAAAACTAAACAGAGGGGTGGGTTTACAAAGTCTAGTGTAAATAAAAATGTTGTGATTATTTGTTTTTATATAAATGAAAACAGGGCTATTGTTTTAAATTTAAATAAATGTTCCACACCAGAAATGGAACCCTAAACAGATCTGCATTGTGCGGGTGCACAAGAATTATACAATGGTAGGGACTAGAAACAGCATGAAAGTGACCGGTTTAGTTTAATTATCTAAACTGGGCTAAATTTTGATTTCAGCACAGCTGTAAACTAGGGATGGTGCACAAGCCATACCAGACTAGTAGTAGCCTCTGAAGGCATTGTGACTCATCTTGGAGTCACAATGTCTGCTCTTTCTTCCATCTTGATCCCAAGGGGCAGTAATTTACTGCTAGCCTATAACAGGAAATTACTACTCCACTTCCATGTTGGCTTAGAGAGTAGGCAATGGAGCCATAGGTTCACATATTTCCTGCCTACCTGCTCTGGGGAAGGAGTAAGGAAGTGAATAGCCCAGGGCGTCTTCCTGCAGAGAAAAAGTAGCATTTTCCCTCTATAGCAGCATTACACCAAATTTCATGTGGATAAGAATATACAGAAAGCAATAGCTTGGAGGTCCAGCCATAGCTATCTATCAGTGTGCAATCCATTTCCTTAGTTAGGGAATTTTGCAATCTGTTGGTAAATCCTTTGCAATTTGCTTTTCAAACATAAGCCTTGGTCCTTAAAATGCATATAAGTGTTTTCAACTTTATGTGCCTGAATATCCCCAGTAACTTAACATACGTAAATTTAAATGTGTGTGTGCATATTTGTAGGATCAGCACCTTAGTGCCCTCGTGAACATGCAGAATATAGTTTGCTATCGACGCTGTAACATACTTGCAAAAAGTCATTCTAAACTTATAGATACATTTGCTCAGACTCTGCTGAACATTATTCATACAGGTGATATAGATATAGTGAATGAAAAGCAAACTACCCACATGTTTGCAGGTACCACATTGCTTATATACTACCCAGATACTTCTTTAAGAGAGAAGTTATATTAGCTCTTTCAGCATCAAATTAATGCATACTTGAAAACTGGGCCAAAAACTCTCATCCTGGGTGCCTAAAGTTAGCCAAATAGCCTGATTTAATTTTTCAGAGATGTTACTCACCCAGAGCTCTCAGCAAAGGCAAAGAAATCTGTCAATGCTCTGTACCTCTAATAATCAGGCCAAATTTTTAGGTGCCTAAGTTTAAGCACCCAGAGTTGATAGTGTTTGGCCAATAGTGTTATACTAGAATATCTACAGGTGAAAAAATCAAAACATGAAATTGCTGAAGTTACAGTACTGAAATAATTGTCTCTTTCTGCCTAGTTTTTTCAAAATGCCACGTCATCTGTCAAGAGCTTAAATAAGGAATCCTGACTCATGTATTTTATTCTTCTCCTCCAAGGTAAAACTGTATAAATAAAATAAATAGCAGTAGTAGGCTCTTCACTATGTGAGTCGCAGCCAAAAATGGCATAAATCGTTTGTAATATATCCCTGGGGTAAAAGTTTTCACTCATGTATTTTTCTATCCGTTGAGAAATGGCAATTTAAGACTCAAATGTCAAAACACTAATTAGAACATGAGGAGGAGCATTTTTTAAAAATCTATTAGTTCACTTTAGCTTTGACGAGACAGCTGATTCCTCCAAACTTGTAAATAAAGGCCGAACAGGTTACATTCAATTTCTAACTGAAATGTCTTGGGGCTTGTCTACACTTAAAATGCTACCACGGCACAGCTGCGCTGCTGTAACACTTCAGTGTAGACACTACCTATGCCGATGGGAGAATCCCACCCGTCAGCATACTTAATCCACCTCCCCAAGAGTTGATAGTTGGTAGACAGGAGAATTCTTCCATTGACCTAGCACTGTCTAGTCAGGCCATGTCTACACTATGAAAGTAATCCGATTTTACAGAAGTCGATTTTTGGGAACAGATTGTGTAAAGTTGAGTGCATGCATCCACACTAAGCACATTAATACGGCGGTGTGCACTCACGGTACAATGGCAAGCGTCGACATTCCGAGCGGTGCATTGTGAGTAGCTATCCCACAGTTCCCGCAGTCCCTGCTGCCCATTAGAATTCTGGGCTGAGCTCCCAATGCTTGATGGGGCCAAAAATTTGTCACGGGTGGTTATGGGTAAATGTTATCAGTCAACCCTCCATCCCTCCCTCTGTGAAAGCAACAGCAGACAATCATTTCACGCCCTTTTCCATGGATTGCCCGAGCAGACGCCATAGCATGGCAAGCATGGAGCCTGTTCAGCTCACCACAGCAGTTATGACCATTGTAAACACCTCGCGCATTATCGTGCAGTTTATGCAGAACCAGCACCTGTAAAACCAGGCGAGGAGGCGATGGCAGCGCGGTGATGAGGACATGAACACAGATTTCTCTAAAACCGCGGTCCCCAGCAATTTGGAGATCATGGTGTTACTGAGGCAGGCTCATGCCATGGAACACCGATTCTGGGCCCGGGAAACAAGCACAGAGTGGTGAGCATGCATAGTGTTGCAGGTTTGGGATGATTCCCAGTGGCTCCGAAACTTTCGCATGCGTAAGGGCACTTTCATGGAACTTTGTGACTTGCTTTCCCCTGCCCTGAAGTGCAAGAATACCAAGATGAGAGTAGCCCTCACAGTTCATAAGCGAGTGGCAATAGCCCTGTGGAAGCTTGCAACGCCAGACAGCTACCGGTCAGTCGGTAATCAATTTGGACTGGGCAAATCTACTGTGGGGGCTGCTGTGATGCAAGTAGCCAACGCAATCATTGAGCTGCTGCTATCAAAGGTAGTGACTCTGGGAAATGTGCAGGGCATAGTGGATGGCTTTGCTGCAATGGGATCCCTAACTGTGGTGGGACTATATACGGAATGCTCATCCTTATCTTGGGACCGGACCACCAGGGCAGCCAGTACATAAACTGCAAGGGGTACTTTTCAATGGTGCTGCAAGCACTGGTGGATCACAAGGGATGTTTCACCAACATCAACTTGGGATGGCCGGGAAAGGTTCATGACGCTCGCATCTTCAGGAACTCTGGTCTGTATGGACAGCTGCAGCAAGGGACTTACTTTCCAGACCAGAAAATAACCGTTGGGGATGTTGAAATGCCTATAGTTATCCTTGGGGACCCAGCCTACCCCTTAATGCCCGGACTTATGAAGCTGTACACAGGCACCCTGGACAGTAGTAAGGAGATGTTCAACTATAGGCTGAGCAAGTGCAGAATGGTGGTAGAGTGTGCATTTGGGCATTTAAAGGGTCACTGGTGCAGTTTACTGACTCACTCAGACCTCAGCATAACCAATATTCCCATTGTTATTGCTGCTTGCTGTGTGCTCCACAATCTCTGTGATAGTAAGGGGGAGACGTTTATGGCGGGGTGGGAGCTTGATGCAAATCGCCTGGCCGCTGAATACGCGCAGCCAGACACCTGGGCGGTTAGAAGAGCACAGCAGGAAGCGCTGCGCATCAGAGAAACTTTGAGAACCAGTTTCATGACTGGCCAGGGTACAGTGTGACACTTCTGTTTGTTTCTCCTTGATGAAAACCCGCCCCCTTGGTTGCCTCTAATTTCCCTGTAAGCCACCCACCCTCCCCCCTTCAATCACAGCTTGCTTGCAAAGGAAATAAAGTCACTATCATTTAAAAAACCTGCATTCTTTATTAATTGATTATAAAAATAGGGAGATAACTCACAAGGTAGCCCGGGTGGGGTATGGGAGGAGGGTACGAGGGAAGGAAAAGGCCACTTTAAAACTTCTTGAATGACAGCCTTCGGTTGCTTGGGCTGTCCACTGGGGTGGAATGGTTGGGTGCCCCGAGCCTCCCCCACCCGTGTTCTTGGGCATCTGGGTGAGGAGGCTATGGAACTTGGGGAGGAGGGAGGGCAGTTAAGCAGGGGCTGCAGCGGCAGTCTGTGATCCTGCTGCCGTTCATGAACCTCCACCAGACGCCGGAGCATGACAGTTTGATCCCGCAGTAGCCCCAGCGTTGCCTCATGCCTCCTCTGATCTTCCTGCCACCACCTCTCCTCATGTTCATTGGCCACTTACCTGTACTCTGCTATTGTGTCCCTCCACACATTCCGCTGAGCTCTGTCAGTGCCAGATGACTGCATGAGCTCAGAGAACATTTCATCGCGCGTGTGTTTTTTTTGCCGCCTTATCTGAGATAGCCTTTGGGACGGAGGAGGGAGGCTTGAAACATTTGCAGCTGCTGGAGTGAAAAAAGGGAGTGAAGTATTTAAAAAGATACATTTTACAGAACAATGGCTATACTCTTTCACGGTGAACAACACTATTCACATTACATAGCACATGTGATTTTGGTACACGATCGCATTTTGCATCTTATATTGAGTGCCTGCGGCTTTGGTGTTAGAGATCACACACGCAGTGCTGGGCAACAGAATTCAGCTTGCACGCGGCCATGGTAAGCCATAGTCTTTCGGCTTCTGCAACCTTCATAACAGCAGTGCCCTCCTCTCCCATACCAAGCAAAGCATGTTGAGTTGGCCATTTAGTGCTGTGGTTTGCCTGTTAACATGCAGCAGCAGAAACCAAACTAACCCCCCCCCACCATCCAATTCTCTGGGATGATCACTCTACCCCTCCCCCCACAGTGTGGCTGGTATCAGGGAAGATCCCTGCTCGCCAAACGCAAACAGCTCAGTGCCAATGCCCCTCCCCCCCCCCACCGCGTGGCTAACTGCAGGGAGGATTTCTTTTCAGCCACAGGCAAACAACCCAGTAGGAACGGCCACCTCTGAATGTCCCCTTAATTAAATTCCCCTATTTCAACCATGTTACCATGAATGATATCACTCTCCCTAGGATAACACAGAGAGATAAAGAACGGATGTTGTTTGAATGCCAGCAAACACCGGGACCATATGCTGCCAGGCTTTGTCATGCAATGATACCAGATTACTTGCTACTAGCATGGCGTGGTAAAGTGTCCTACCATGGAGGACGGAATAAGGCTGCTCTCCCCAGAAACCTTCCGCAAAGGCTTTTAGAGTACCTCCAGGAGAGCTTCATGGAGATGTCCCTGGAGGATTTCCACTCCATCCCCAGACACTTTAACAGACTTTTCCAGTAGCTGTACTGGCCACGAATGCATCCCAAGTCCTCAGGGCTACTTAATCATTAAAAAACACTTGCTTTTAGAACATGTATTATATTTAAAAAGGTACACTCACCAGAGATCCCTTCTTCAGCTTAGTTGGGTTGGGAGGGTATTTCACTCAGGGTGATAAAAAGATCCTGGCTGTCGGGGAGAATGGTGTGCTGTGTGCTCTCCTCAAGCTGCTCCTCCTCCTCCTCATCATCATCTTCCCCATCCGCAAAATCCTCAGGCATGGAGGAGAGTACCCCATCATCGGAGTCCACGGACAGGGGTGGGGTAGTGGTGGCGGCCCCCCCTAGAATTGCATGTAGCTCAGTGTAGAAGCGGCATGTCTGGGGCTCTGTCCTGGAGCGTCCGTTTGATTCTTTGGTTTTCTGGTACGCTTGTCTGAGCTCCTTAAGTTTCATGCGGCACTGTGTTGCGTCCCTGCTGTACCCTCTGTCCCTCATGGCGTCGGAGATTTTTTGAAATATTTTGGCATTTCGTCTTTTGGAACGTAGTTCTGATAGCACGGATTCCTCTCCCCATACAGTGATCAGATCCAGTACCTCCTGTTCGGTCCATGCTGGAGCTCTTTTGTAATTCTTCATGGAAACAGGCAACACACTTTCTATTTATATTTTTTAAAATGTTAAAAGAATGTTAATGTTGCAAAGCCAAGTACTCAAAAGGAAGAGCTCAGAACTGGTATCAAGTTCCAGATGTTGATGGTTTGGGATGATGTATGCAGAGCTCCTGGCTTTCTAATATGTGGGATTTACATGTATTAGCTGTCTGAATCACTAAATTCTTCTTTCGAAGCTTACATGACACCAGGAAGGAAAAAAATCACAATATATAAAGACATTAATGGTTATTGCATTGTGTCATTGCAGGGCAGAATTAAGGTTGTTTGGGTGCCCTAACTGGCACTTTCCAAACTTTAAAACATTTAGATTTCTTTTAAATTTAACCTTAACTCTGAATTTCCTAGGTTTACAGTGCTTGCTTTAGAATAATTGCAACATCCCTGTATTGTCTTTTACTCTAAATTACTCATGTGTACTTTCAACCTTAGCTCCACGTTAACATAATTTTTGTCTGGGAATAGTCAGAGTGTTAATGTTCTATCGTTGGTGTGATGATTGCAATGAAAGTGTGACTCATTACTACATCTTTTATGTATGGGGATGGGGTGGTCACATTGTGGGATATCCGCAGAGAAAAAAAGATTAAACTGTACAGAAAACAGCTTTTCACAAGAGGCAACAGCCATGAATTAGTAGCATCTCTGGGGGGGTGGATTTTTATAATTTTGTTCTCACAGGTTTACTGTTTTTCTATTTTCACTCTGCCTTTCTTCTTAGTCAGAGTCAACTCTCTCTTTGCACAGGCAGGTTCTCTCTGCTGTTTGCCAGAATAAAATCCGTTAAATAAAAATCACAGCGTGGTAGGCAGTTTTCTGTTTGTCTCTGACTGTGATAGCCCTCCAGGAGAGCACTCACACATACTGCTGAAGTGAGTGACTGTACTCCTGACTCTCCCTTCTTCAGCCACCCTGTTACCCTGATTTACAATCTATTTCTTTTTCCTTCCTCCCTAGCTTCCACAGCTGAGCCAATCTCCAGGTAGGCTTTGTGGCCAGATCCTCAGTGGGTGTAAAAGGATGTCACTCTATTAAAGTAATACCAATAAACAAACACATAGCAATACCAATAAAGGCCAGTATTTTGATATATATTTATGGATTAACAATTATTTTTCTCAGCTCCTGGCAGAAACTCTCTCCCATAAGTCTCATCATAGTGAAATGAAAACAAGCAGCACTGAATGCAGACCCTTTCGATCCCCAGTTTATATTAGCTGTCTATAATCTGTACTGTGCCACCGGGAAAAGAGGGGGGCAAAGGTGACTTTAAACCATTCTTGCACCCTCCCAGTTCTGTGCTAGTGCAGTGACCAGTGTGGCTCCCAGAGTAAAATAAATCAGCCGATGGCTGCTCCAATTTACAGCATCCTTCTGAAGATTGCCTATAGGCTGCTATGCAGCTCAACATTGCCATAGTGCTCAGCATTATGAAGACACACACACACACCCAACAACCTCTTTTCCTCACCCAGCCCTAACCCAGTACAGCCCATGCTCTGAGGCCTTATTGCAGCCCTGTGAAGAGCCTGTGTCTGTGGAATTCTCCCCCAGCCAGCCGAGGAGCTTCTACAACCTGTGTACACCAGCAGAGAGATTATTATTCACACTTATTTGTATTACCAGTGTAGCTAGGAGCCCTTGTCATGGAACAGCACCATCCCCCCAAGCTGGGCACTGAACAAACACAGAACAGAAACAGTCCTGGCTCCAGAGAGCTCACAATTGAAGTATAACGTACGACACAACAGATGGCTACAGACAGACAGGGATGTACAAGGGAAAAAAGTGAGATGTTACTGGTCAGCTTGACAGGCAGTGGTCTCAGCCCCAGAACCCCGAGTTCCAGAACCACTGTTACTAACCCTGGGAAATGTCATACCTTCCTTTTTGTGAGGGGCATGGAGCATTCTGCCAAGACTTGCAAGTTTCCCACCAGCAGGAGTAGGCACCCCCTTCCCATTGTGTACCCCAGGTACATCACCTCTTGACTAACTAAGTGGCACTTGGATGGGCTGGATGTAAGCCCATGCTTTTGAGAGTCTGCAGGATTACAGCAACATGTTTCATGTGATCATTCCACGTCTTGCTACAGATGACAATATCCTCAATGTACATGGACACATTAGCCTCTGAAAGGTGGCTACTGAGCCAGGCAGGCAAAAGGACATAATCCCTGAATTGGTATAGTCTGAATGGTATGAAGACGACCATCTTCTCTCAGGACTTCAGGGTTAAGAGGATCTGCCAGTATGCCCTAGTGAGATCAAGCATGGTGATATAACTGGTGGCCCCTCTCCAACAATACATTAAATGTCGGCATCAAGTGTGTATCAAAATCGGACACCGCATTGACTTTTTGGAAGTTGATGCAAAATCTGGCAACCCATCCTGTTTAGGCACAAAGCATGATGGGGTTCCGCCATTTACTGTGCAACTCCCCAGCTACCCCAAGGTCCAACATGGCCCATATCTCTCTTTCCATTTTTTCCCATATGTGTTTTGGCAACGGTCGAAAATTCTCTTCTCAATTTCTATGTGGTGAAACACTAGGTGAGTCTGACCTGGCACCACTGAAAAGACCATAGCCTATAGGCCCTCTTCCAATAGCACTTGGTTGAAGCTGGAGGACATGGAGGCCTCAGGCCCAAAATTCCCGTTGTGAAGGAAACAGTGTTACCAAAAGCCCTTCCTGATCCTTCCATGCCTTTAGCAAGATGACATGACACATTTTAGTGTCCTTCCTCCTCTTGGGCTGGCAAATTGTGTAATTTATCAGACTGATCCATCTGACTGTTTCAAAGGGACTTTGCCACCTGGCTAACCATTTAGATTCTGAAGTGGGTAGTAGAAGTAATACCTGGTCCTCTGGTTGGAAATCCCCAGTGCAGGCCTCCTTGTTGTAGGCTTGTATTTGCCCCTGCTGCACCTTCACTGTGTTCTCCTTTGTAAACTCAGCCAAGACCTTTATAACTGAGGGAGAAATTAGTACCTACTGTATCGTGTTAATTGCCTTGGAACTTTGCTCCTCCCATGTCTGATGAAGGCGGTCCAGTATTCCACTCGGTTGTCCAACACAATAATGCAAAGAGGGAGAACTCCATTTACACCTCACAGACCTCAGTCTCTGTGGGACCTCACAGAGAGCAAACAGGAGGGGCAGGAGCAACTGGTCCTAGGAAAACCTGTCTTATGAAAGGAGACTCAAAAAGCTTGGCTTGTTTAGCCTAACCAAAAGAAAGCTGAGGGGAGATATGATTGCTCTCTATAAATATATCAGAGGGATAAATACCAAGGAGGGAGAGGAATTATTTAAGCTCAGTACCAATGTGGACACAAGAACAAATGGATATAAACTGGCCACCAGGAAGTTTAGACTTGAAATTAGATGAAGGTTTCTAACCATCAGGGGAATGAAGTTCTGGAACAGCCTTCCAAGGGAAGCAGTGGGGGCAAAAGACATATCTGGCTTCAAGACTAAGCTTGATAAGCTTATGGAGGGGGTGATATGATGGGATAGCCTAATTTTGGCAATTAATTGATCTTTGACTATTAGCGGTAAATATGCCCAATGGCCTATGATGGGATATTAGATGGGGTGGGATCTGAGTTACTACAGAGAATTATTTCCTGGGTGTCTGGCTGGTGAGTCTTGCCCACATGCTCAGGGTTTAGCTGATTGCCAGATTTGGGGTCGGGAAGGAATTTTCCTCCAGGGCAGATTGGCAGAGGCCCTGCAGGTTTTCGCCTTCCTCTGCAGTGTGGGGCACACGTCACTTGCTGGAGGATTCTCTGCACCTTGAAGTCTTTAAACCATGATCTGAGGACTTCAGTAGCTCAGACATAGGTTAGTGGTTTATTACAGGAGTGGGTGGGTGAGATTCTGTGGCCTGCGTTGTGGAGGAGGTCAGACTAAATGATCATAAAGTCTATGACCTTCTGACCTTAAAGTCTATGAATCTATGAGTCTAGTGGTGGGATACCAGGGCTACAGACATGGTGTGGTAAGGGTGCACATCCCCATGGATGCACTGCAAATATATAGTGCCTGTGGGGTCCTAGTCTGGTGGGTCCATTCCAGGTCCCACCAGACTAAGCCACACCAGAGTTTGACTGCCACGCAAATCTATCAAACCTTGCACCTTCATGCCATTGACTTGTACGGGAACCAGTAATTTCTTTGGCTCTTTCTTGCTTGCCCTGGAGTCAGTCACCCAGACTTGGTGATAATTACAATCCGCATATGAGTAGTCTTGATGGAAGTGGCCTGGTTGCCCACGCATGAAGCAAGGCCCTGTTGCCGGAGCTGGGGTCCCTGCTTGGTCTCGTACACCCATTGCTGGCTTCATGGAGTGACTTCTCCTAGGGCCAGCCACAATTCCTAGGCCTGGGTACTGATGGGGAAGTGCCCGCACATACCACCCTCGATCCCCAGCCCAAGCCCTGCTGGGGTCAGGTTGCCATGCCCCTCTTTCTTGCTATCCCTTTTGTGATCTGCACAGGGGTGGGGGTTGGCTACCCCAGGGATCTCCACTATGGGCCCAGTGTTGAGTAGATAGTTCTTGAATAATGTTATGGCCTCCAAGAGGATTTTGGAAAGGTGTCACACCACCCACTCCCATGCTTCTGCCAGGAGGACTTGGATAAACTGTTGCAAGGTGACTCTTTCAGCTACCTGGGCTCCTGTTTTCTCATTGGGATGGAGCCACTGCCATCAATGTTCTCTTAGATGCTGGGCCACGACCTGTGGTCATGTCCCAGATGGAAACTTTCCCATCGGAAATGATGGTGGTGAATTTCGATCAAACTATCAAAGGCAACCAAGATGGCCACCTTCAGCTAAGGGTAATCTTGTGCAGCTGCCATGCTGAGGCTTTGATATACAGCTGGGCTGTTCCCATGAGGCATAGAGCTAGAGGAGTGGGCCAGTTTTCCACAGGCCAGTTGGCCACTGCGGCAACCCTCTTGAAGATTAGCAGGAATGCCTCTGGGTTGTCCTCCAGCTCCATTTTTGTTTGTTTCAGCAGGATACTTGGTGTGAGTGAGACACAGACTGGCCCCCGCTGGTGCCAGGTTCCCTGTAACGGTGTGGCCATCTGTTATGCCAGCTGTTGTGGCTGATCTGTATAGTATAGTTAACTCTCTAATGAGAGGGTGCTGCTACTGAATGGCTAGCTGTTGAAGTAGCTGGGCCTGCTGCTGCTGTTGCTGTTCCTAGTGCTCCACAATCCACTTTAGTAGTTTGTCCATGTCCATCTTCAAATCCTTACCTCCCTTTTTCTTTCCTTCTCTCTTTTTTTTTTTTCAGTATCCCTTACGTTGGGCCACGTTCTCCACCAGTTTGTAACAGGTTTCACTCAGAGGCCAGCAGGCCTAGTGGGTAGGCTGTGGCTCGACAGTCCTTCCACCCTGTAGTGGGTTTCACTCAGGCCAGTAGCCCAGTGTGCAGGCCATGGCCCACCAATTCCCCAATGCCTGGAGTTCTCCTGGATTGATGGGGGTGGGAGGGAGGGGAAGGTACAGGGACCTGGACCTTCCCTCTCCACTTGTTCCTGGCCCAGGGCCCAAGGAGGAGAGGCATGGGGTGTCTTGGTCACCTCTTCCTGGTGCACCTGACAAGCTTTCCATGGGCCACTTCCTAGCTCCCAGGCGTTGATTTAGGGAGTGGTCACAGCCTACTTTCACCTCAGCTGGAGTTCCTAATTAGTCCCAGCTGCTCAGCCAGTCAACTGATCATTCCCCAGCTCTCTTCCCAGTATCCAGTTATTCTCCCCCATCAAGCAGTAGGGGAGGAAAAAGGAGCAGGCCCCTACCCTCCCAGCTAGGTCTTAGCCATAGTCCAGACCCTCTTCTGTGGATCACTTTGTCCCCCAGAAACTGCAAACTATCTTCCCCCTTTGGACAGTATCTCTTTCACTCCCTCCCACCCTCAGCCCCACTTGATTGTCAGAGTCTCCTTTTGAGCAGATCTTCCATTTGGAACATGCTCCTCAGCTGCAGAGGGATCAGGCCTTCATGGCCCAATACCTCTCCTTCACTCCTCTAGTCTCTGGGTGGGGTGTCTATAAACCTCATCACAAATCCCCACAAAAAATTGGAGGGGGTGGGGATTGAGGTGGATCCTCTGAAGATCATCTTCAAGGAGTGATTAGAGAGATAGAAGGAGACCCCAGAGAGTACACAGTCATGGAACCCAAGGGAAGATGAGTTTTCAAGAAGAGGAGCATGGTCGACTGTGTCAAAGGTGGCTGACAGGGTCAAGGAGAAGGAAGATGAGGATGGAATATTGGTTCTGAATTTTGGCGAGGAAGAGTCATTAGAGACTTTGGTGAGAGTGGTTTCAGTGGAGTGCAAAGGGAAGAAGCCAGATTGGAGAGGATCTAGGATGTTATTAAAGGAGAGGAACTCCAGGCAGTAAATGTAAACAGCACATTCAATGATCTTACAGATAAAAGGGAGAACTGAGTTGTGGTAGCAGTTGGAGAGGCAAGTGGGATCCATATAAGTCCTAAATATAACAAGCAATTTTGGAGCCAAATGTTGGTTGTCTTAGGGCTCAGAAACTGTCACATACAATATTTAATATTTGTTGTTCTTGTACATCCCCAGTAGGGTGACCAGACAGCAAATGTGAAAAAGCAGGACAGGGGGTAGGAGGTAATAGGAGCCTATATAAGAAAAAGACCCAAAAATCGGGACTGTCCCTATAAAATCAGGACATCAGGTCACCCTAGTCCCCAGCTGTTGTAAATGGTATCTGCCATTTTAGGTGCTGTTAATCTCTGAAGAGAAATAATCCATGCATTTGTCCATAGTCAGTGCAGTTACGATATGACCTGCTAATAACCCAAATGAAAATAGAATTTATACTGAATTAGACTGTTGGACAGCAGCCAAGACACTGACAGCACCCAGGGAACAAAAATAATACTGAACTTCAGAGGGGTAGCTGTGTTAGTCTGGATCTGTAAAATCAGCAAAGAGTCCTATGGCACCTTATAGACTAACAGCCGTATTGGAGCATGAGCTTACGTGGGTAAATACCCACTTCGTCGGATGCAACACTGAACTTGTCCGTAAGCCTCATTGGCTGGGAACTAAAAGTTGATAAAAACCTACATAATGCTCTGTCTACTGAAATTGGATGGTATATGTTAAATTTGAGTGTGACAGGTAATCTGAGACCAGGTGAAGGATGACTATTGCAGGGTCTGGAGTTCAAATAGGCAAACAAAATAGACTTCTGTTGCCAAAATATATTAAAATAAAGCAAAAGAGCTTCTTAATGAAATAACAAAGTTTTGTATAGACAATTGTCATCAGAAGGACTTGTTGGAGCCACCATCCCTGTCAATAATTTAAAAGGACTTCTCACAGCCAAAATTTTATTTTTTTCCAAGAGAATAGCTATCTCACAGCCAATGAAAGAGAGTCCTTAGGTCTTACCCCTCTTGTAATCTCTTGGGACACCATAAATCACTTTAGCTGAGCTCAGTGTTGCTGTCCTCATTTAATCCAATCCTTACATACCAATGGATGTGCTCTATCTGGGGGCTTCTTTTCTCTCTCTCCCATAAGGAGATGAGTGGTGGTGGGTAGGGATGGGTCATGGTGGCATTAATTGAATTTTGCTATATCTATATTGTTGACATTTTATTTGAGCTGGGGGGTCACTGATGTTTCTAATTATTAGTGTATTTTTAAAGAGTGCCAAGAGCATTGGATAGATGCTCTTGTATCATAGAGTTAGTTGTTTAGATTAACGGAATTAAATATACACACCAATATACAGTGACCACCAGCAATGTTTACAAATTACCTCAGTGTAACACGGTGATTTGCCCTTTAAGAGTAAGAGGCCTTGGGCTAGCCAATCCTGTTTAATAAGCCATGCTCTGCCACACCTGTGCGGGGTATAGGACTTAAAAGGAAGGAAGCCCAGCAGCTCGGGGCTGGCTATGGAGGAGAGCAATTAAGCTGGCTGGGGCTGGCGATCCAAGCCACAGGAATGGACCTAACTCCGGTGGGGCTGGAGATCCAAGCCACAGGTGGACCCCTGGAACAAAGGGCCATGCTCCAAGGACCCAAGTAGGATGAAAGCTTTTCCTCCACAAGAGGAACAAGGAGCTGAAGAGAAGCCCAAGAGGGATGAGAGGCAAGAGAGATGCTTTGGTGGTGTTTAATTTTGAGGAGCCCAGGGAGAGGCTACTCTATGAAAGAAGAATGTGGAGCCAGGTGAAGGCCATCTGGGAGAAGCCAGCTGGGGGCCCATGTAATTACAGCTGGACTTAGATACCCCAGGAGGGGACTGAACTCTTAAGTGACCTGGCTGAATGGCGAAGCCAGAGAAGACCCAGATGGAGGTGACCAACAGGAGGAGACAACCAAGAGGAAGAACCAGGAAGAACCAGTAAGTCCATACCAGCCACGAGGGGGGGGGGGTCAATTGATGAGTCATTTCTGTGCTTGTGAAGCTTGCTCTGGGGTGGGACCCCACGACACTCAACTATTTAACATCCATACTGAATGTCTCCAATAGTCAAGTTACAAGTAATGTTCAGAAAATTTGAAATTTCACATTTAAAAAAGAATGAACAAGTTTTACATAGAAAGGGACTCCTATTCCTTTCCCCACCCCACACACACAAAGCCCCAGTCCAAGCACCACAACTTCTGGCTTGCTTAAATGTGTCTCCAAACACAGTGGTTTGGGCCCATCTGTAGTTTTAAATATGGGCGGACAGCTCCACTTAGCTTGGTTACTGTGCCAATATATTGCTACAGTTGATCTTTAAAAGACAAATTGCAGGGCAATTCTGGCAGCTGTTGGATGAGTTAACAACTAACATTCCATTGTCCTGAAAAACAGCATTTTTTATGCCAGTACTTCAGTTAATGTCGCCTGTCACATTAAAACCAGAAGTGAAAAGACATTGCTGTGTGGACCCTGCATACTTAGAAGAAATAGTCGTTACTGCTGATAGCTTCCTAAACGTTATAATGAAGGCAATCACACTACTTGCACAGGGTGCATTACAGAGTAAACATAGCTCTTGTTGACGTATTGGGAGTTGCATGAAACCTGCTGAATATATAACTGAAACATACCCTTCTATCTTTTCTACTAATGCTGCTACTGTAGTTATGTTAAATCTTTACAAAGACCATTCTAACATACTTTTAACCTCTACAAACACTGCACAAAGACAAATGCTATGTGATCAATAAAGAGCAACGCCATGATATTCCTTGTCACAATCTTTGTTCCCTGATAAGCTTTGGGTGAAGAAAAAAATACAGTAACCAATCTAAAAACATTTGCAGTTTTCCTAGTGAATATCTCCCACAGATACGAAGCCTACCTAATGTGTGTGCTTGGCTGCTTTTTGCTTTGTTCCTCCAACAACAATTTATTTTAGATTTTAATCACAGTTACTTGGTAGGCACCTTATTTTTCACCACAGCATAATAGATTTCAGCTCACATAAAAATGTGATTGAGAGTTCCTACTGGTGTATAAAACTCTTATGTGTAGAGGATTTTAATTATTCTGCCTCTTTCCTTGCTGAACTGAATCATGTTGAGCCATGTTTTATTTATCATCTGTCTTCTTTTTTTTTTAATTCTTCCCTGCTGTCTAAAGAAGCATAAAGATCTCTTGTGTCAGTCATCTGCTCCATAACCTGTGGCTCTGGGAGAGACTTTGGCCTGGCACAAGTCAGAAGTAACTCCATTGAAGTTAATGCAGTGACTCCGGTATAGAGCTGCTGTGAATGACAGCCAAATTAGGCTGATGTCTAGTGCCCCTTGCCATAGAGGATTCTGGTTTACTCACAGATTTTAAGGTCAGAAGGGACCATCATGATCATCTAGTCTGACGCCCTCCATATTGCAGGTCACAGAAGATCACCCACCTACTCCTGTAATAGACCCCCTAACCTCTGGCTGAGTTCCTGAAGTCCTCAAATCATGGTTTAAAGACTTCAAGTTACAGAGAATCCACCATTTACACTAATTTACATCTGCAAGTGACTCGTGCCCATGCTGCAGAGGAAGGCAAAAAACGCCTGATTTGTCTCTGCCAGTCTGACCCAGGGGAAAATTCCTTTGCGACTCCAAATATGGTGATCATTTAGACCCTGAGCATGTGGGCAAGACTCACAAGCCGGACACCAGGGAAAGAATTATCTATAGTAACTCGGCACCTTTGCCATCTAGCGTCTCATCTCCAGGCGTTGGAGATATTTGCTGCTAGCAGAACAGCTTTCATTTCTGTAAGCACACGGACTCTGTGTGTGTGTTGTGTGTATGTTTGTGTTTGTTTGTTTTTACAGTCAATAGCCTTTAGATTGCCAATAAAATCAGTTTGTATGTTTATACGTCAAGGAAGCTGCAGGTACTTTGTTTTCTGTTTGGTATGATCTGTGCTGAAGGTTTCTGTGCCAAATGTATTAAAACTCTAGATTTTTGGCATTGTCAGTTCAATTATTTTATTGAACGCAATATGATAGGACACAAAATCAAAACCTTGCAATATGTGCACTTTTCTAATCAGTATTGCTCTGCAATGGAAAATGAACACAACTTCTCCTTAACATATTGAACACCAAAGGGCAGATACATAGTTACAAGGAGAAGCATCTCAGGGAAGGAAATGTGGCTCTGTAACCACAACTCCCAACTTGCTATGCTCCCACCGTCATTCCCTAACAGATGGTAGCTTATTGCTGGTTTCCACTAGGATCAGGCCCTGAAGCAGCTAAGCTAGGCAGTGTGCATGTCCAGAGTCAGAAACGTAGGCACCTGTAAAACTTTCACTGCAAAAGCATAGGCCCCTGCAGGGTTAGGCACCACCTGGGCAGGGTTTTGTAAATCCCAGTGGAGTCTAATTCTGCTACTTCAACATCTTAAGTCCCTTTGTGACTCTGGCACTAAGCTGAGTGAGCATAGCTTTCAAAACCCCTGGTAATTGGTTTTAAAATGTACCTCTGGGTGGGCTTTAGGTTATCTGCCTTTGCTCTTCTGTATGTTTGTGATTAAATGGTTGATTCCAAATTTTGCAAACTCCGTTTCTTTTAAACAGAAAAATTGAATATTTCTTTCTGAAGGGGATCTGCTGTTGGCAGTATACAGATTCCATTTCAGTAGGCACTATTCAGCAGAGTGCAAAAGTGCATTGATTTACCGTGAAAAGGGAAACGCCTTCTACCACTAGCATATTTTGGAGTAGCTCACTCAGATTAAATGGGTGGATTTCTAAAAAGGAGAATGAAATACTAACCTCCAAATACTTTCCCCATGTAAATAAAAAAACCTCTTTTTTCTGTCCTTATTGCTGAAATTCCTCATTTTAGCTAAATCATCTCTATACGAAATGTTCAATATGCAATTATTATACTTGTCTATGAAAACAAAGAGTTGTGCCTGTTTCAAGAGCTGAGCAAATAACTTATATGACTCATTTAACCTTGTTTTGTTTTGTTTTTTGCTGGGAGGCTATTCAACAAACAAACAATGTATGATTTTGAGGATCTGATCCAAGTTGCATTAAAGTTATTGGAAAAGACTCCCATTGACTTCAGTGGGAGTTAACCTTCTTGGGTTATTCAAAATTATTCACCAAATAATTAGAGTGATTAACCTTTGACCTACTGCTTTCTCTCAACAAACTGCTGGTAAACATTCAACATCCAAAATCTGAAATTCAGTGTTTGCTTGACTAGTCTTGATTCTAGTGCTTCAGCTCTGTCAGTCTCATTGCTCCGTTGGTTGGGCTCCCTGGCAATCCCTGGGCTGAGGAATTTTTCCCTGACAGAATGTAATTCTTACAGTTGGGGGTTAGATTTAAATACATTTATCTGCTCAAAATTAGCATTCTGTGAATATTCCATAATATTTACTTGAAAACATTGGCTCGCACAAACATTTCTGCCAGTGAACTCATTTACTAGACATTCACAGAACTCAAACAAAAATAGGACATGAACATGGGTGAAGTGACTTAATCATTATATTAGAGTGGACAGTTTTGGAAACTTTGCTCGGTCATCTACCCAGTTCTCTGTACTGTGCATCTCATTTCTGAGGGGCAGTGATCTCGTCGTTCTAGTCTTCGGCTTCCTTCAGCATCTGTTTGAAATGCATTGAATTGTTTTGGTGCTCTTCATGACTACACGGCAAAAGGATCAGTCCCCCTGTATGTACTGCATGCATGCCTCAAGACATCTAGACAGGCATAGGTGTAGTGCTGAGGAGGAACTGGTGGTCCTGGTACATGTAGATACCAATGACAAAGGGAAGGATAGGTGAGCAGTCCTGGAGGCCAAATTTAGGCTGCTAGGTAAGAGATTAAAGTCCAGGACCTCCATAGCAGCCTTCTCTGAAATGCTTCCAGTTCCATGCGCAGGGCCATTTAGATAGGCAGAACTGCAGGGTCTCAAGGTGTGGATGAGATGATGGTTTTGGGAGGAGGGATTTAGGTTTATTAGGAACTGGGGAACCTTTTGGGAAAGGAGAAGCCTATACAGGAAGGATGGCTCCACCTAAATAGAAAGAGAACCAGATTGCTGGCATGTAAAATTAGAAAGGTTCAGAGAGGAGTTTTTAAACCAAGAGCTGGGGAAAAGCTGACAGATGTGGAGGAGCGGACGGTTTGGACAGACACATCCCTGAGGGGAGGATTTATTAAAGGGATACTCTATATCCTCGTAAGAGGAGGGGATAGAAGCTGATGAAGTACAGGTAGGAACTGAAGAGAAACTGTCGAACAAAAGAGTCCCATTCAATTGCATCACACGAAGGGCAGACAAGTAAATAGTGACAAATTTTATAAGTGCTTGTATACAAATGCTAGAAGTCTAAAGTCTAAGAGGGGTGAGATTGAGTGCATGGTATTAAATGGTATTGTTATAATAAGTATCACAGAAACTTGGAGGAATGATGATAATCAATGAGACATAATAATATCACGGTACAAAATAGAGAGGAATGACAGAGTAGGTCATGTTGGTGGGGGGGAAGCACTATATGTGAAAGAAAGCATAGAGTCAAATATAATAAAAGTCTTAAATGAATCAACAGTACCATAGAATCTCAATGGATAGCAATTCCATGCTTAAAAATACTGTAATAAGAGTATAGCAGTAGGAATACACTATCAACCACCTGACCAGGATGGTGATGGTGACTGTGAAATACTCAAGGAGATTAGAGAGGCTACAAAAACAGAAATAATAACAACCCCCAATAATAATGTGGGATTTCAACTATCCCCATATGGGAGTACTTCACCTCAGGACAGGATGCAGAGACACAATTAATGATTGCCTCTTGGAGCAGTTAGTCATGGATCCCACAGGGGGAAGAGACAATCCTTGATTTAGTCTTCAGTGGAGCACAGGATCTGGTCCAAGAGGTGAATATAGCTGATCTGCTCAGTAATAGCCACCATAATATAATTAAATTTAAACATCCTTGGTGGGGGGGGGGAAGAAATACCAAAGAAGCCACTATGCAGTAGCATTTAAGTTCAAAACAGGGGACTACAAAAAAATGAGGAAACAGAAATTAAAAGGAACAGTCACAAGAGCGAAATGCCTGCAATCTGCATGGAATTTTTTTAAATCATAATCGAGTCTCAAACAATATGGCTAGCCCAAATAAAAAAAACTAGGAGAATGTTTTTAAAAATGCCACCATGGCTAAACAGAGCATGCGGGATGGATCACTCAATAAATGTCCCTGTTCTGTTCACTCCCTCTGAAGCATTTGGCACTAGCCACCATCGAAAGACAGAATACTGGGCTAGATGGACCATTGGTCTGACCCAGCATGGCCGTTCTTATGTTCTTACATGTATTATGTGCATGTGAAACTGAATTAAGGAAAAAATACAGATAAATATTGTAACTGATGACCTTAAACAACTCCAGTTAAAGATGGTATGTGAGCCCCAGCCAAACTAGAGAATGAGTCCATTCTCACACCACCACCCCCAAAAACCCCAAACACACACCCAAATCTTGGACCCCACTGAATACGCATGGGCAAAAATACAAAGGAGATAACCAAAATATTATTGTACTATAGCAGGATGGATGCCTTGTGGGATGGGTCCTGATGCCACAAATAGAAAATTTACTATGAGAGCCTAATGAGGATCCTAATGAGTTCCACTTCTTCAAAAAAGAGTCTGCAAGAAAGGTCTTTGCAATACATTCAGACTGGAGACCTTGTTCAATGAAAGTATGTAGGCTTCTATTGACGGATGATAGGATTCCTGTCCTATTACTTCTCTGGGGCTTCTGATTAGCTTCAGGTGGCCCAGAAACCTCCTGGTAGGCTAATGTCACAGCTCTTGTGTTTGACTTAGCTTCTCAAAAGTTTACCTCTGCCCCTTAATATATGATAACATGATTTGTCAGGCAATTAGCACTTTTAGAACGGTCAGCTTCTTCTGAAACAACAACCTGCCCCTCTAATGGCACTACTGACTCCAGAGGAGATTAGTCCTTGACCTTAACTAGGGTCCTATTCGGCACTCTTTATGTGCAACAGGTGGATGGATACCTTCCCTGAACATTATTTCGGCTGACCTCCACCTCAGCTCAAGCCCTGCAGGCCTGAAAATGGAGGATTCTCCTATTCAACTCAGTAACAAACAGTTGTAAATGCCAATCTAGGCACTCCACAAATAATTATTTCAGGACACAGACATTTGTGATCTATCCTAGGACTCAGCAACAAAGGTTTGTGGTGTGTCTAGACTAGCTTTATAATTATGTTAGTTAACTCAAGTCAACTGGCAATCAATTAAACAGGACCCCAGAATCTAGTCTAGACAAATCTTTATGGTTTCACCTGTCATTGCGGTCAGTTCTCCAAGGACAAGGAATAGGGAAAACAAAGAAGGGAGGTGAGTGCTTGGCAGCTCTTGGACTCTGGAGATACAGTGTAGGGGCAGTTTTACATATACTACCCTCTTCATGTAAGGATTGGGAGAATAACATGCCCACATACTTTATAATGTTATAACATTCATGTGTGGGAAGAAGAGTGAGAATCAAGATATCAAGAAATGCCTCTGTTTTTTCATTTTTAAGCAAAATATTCTCGAACCATGGAAATTAAAGAAACTCACATGTAATTAAGTTACAGTTCTAAGTTTCTAACTATAACTAAAAGGGATTGAAAAAACGTTTTATCCCTTTAAGTTTCATAAAGTTCAACCCTGAATTATATACATTGTGAAAAGAGCATTACATTGTGAACCTGGTAAATGGAAGCCACAAGTCATTTGTAGAGTACTCTATTCCCCAGTGGCATTGGCTGCCTTTTTACACTAGATTTCTAAGCCATCCTTTACAGTAGCCAGGATCCTTGAAAGCATTCAGTGGTGCAGACATTAACAGCACAAACAAAGGGTGTTTGTATTTTAAGCAATGCATTACACATAAAAAAAAAAGTTGACCTTAAACTACTTATCACAGAAAGACATAGCAGTATTTTCTGGTTCCTTGCTATTTGATTTTAACAACACACAATGTAGAGAGCCAGAAGGTGTGGTAATTCTATGAGGTTCCCATTCAGCACTCTGTATTCAGGTAAAACGCCCATTGTAAGTAGTGTAAGTGGGAGTTTTGACTGAGAAGAGTGCTGAATTAGGGCACTAAGTAGTTAGAATGTGTGCTAGCAATTGGGAAAGAAGGAACCTGGGAACTCCACTTGCTAAACTTTCTCTACTAAAGCCCATGAAAGTAGATTTGCCACCCCAAATTTAGGCCACAAGCTTGCGCCACACACCATATGTAAAACCATATTTAGCTGATCCCCCTTCTAAGTAAACCCACCACACAAAAAAATCATGGAACTAACATGACAGCATCCCATTGTTCACTGCACTTGTGTGTTATACCCATTTCCCCACCTGTGCCTGTCTGGGTCTATTGAGGTTGCAAGTTCTTTGGGGCAGGGACCATCTATTATTCTGTGTTTGCACAGTGCCTAGCACAACAGGGCCCCATTCTTGGGTGACCCTTAGGCACTACTGTAGTAAGCATGATTAATAATAATTAATAATAATATAATGATTTTCCAGTGTTTGCATCTCCCCTGCCTGTTCCTGGTTCTATTTCCTGTTCCCATGCACAAGGTGTTTGTTTTCCTGCTCCTGTACTGCTGTGAATGGCTACATGCGTACTCCCACCTTTACTTCTTGCACTGCATGCAGTGTGTGCTCTGTTGTTGCCACAAATTATCACAGGAGTAATATAGTAGAATTCTGTATTGCCTTCAGAGATGTCATTGCTAATAAATGTACTGTGACACAGTTATGTTAAATATATTATGTGAATATTAATACTAGAAGCTGAAGCTAGACACATTCAGGCTAGAAATAAGGTGCAATTTTCTTTTGAAAGAGCAATGGTAATTAACCATTAGAACATGCTACTCTTTTGTCATGTATTGTATTTCCCAGTCCCCCATTCTCTCTCTGTCTCACCCATCTATATGCCAAGTCTTTATTTTCTTGTTCCTTTCCCTTGCTCACCCGACTCCCGGGGATGTCCTAGCAGGCCCAGAATACTACTTTCACTTTCCTTAAATTTGGGGAGAGAGTCAACAGTGCTCCAGCACCTGTTGCAACAAATGATCAAAAGAAGCCTGCATCCTTGTTCATTAAAAAGGGGGAAGACTACATGACACTATTTTGTTGCTACCCAATAAACAGGCATATTTGCGCAACCCCATACATTCAGTACGGCCTGGATCATGAGAGGTGCTGAGCGCCTAGAACTCCCACTGAAATCAGTGGAAATTGCAGGTGCTCCGCTCTCACAGTCATGCCCAGCATGGGTTAGGATCATTCATGGAGATGGCTCCAGTTTCTGTAGTGTACCATGGAAGAAAATCAGCGAACACACACAAGCGCACGTATGGGTTAAATGCCTCTATCAGCAGAGCTCCAGTAGTCTGTGCCTCACAGGGACACATTGTTATGCTTGTCTCTCTCCCAAGTACCTCACAAAATACCAGAAAAGGATACTTCTTATCACTGGCAGCAGATTTTTCTGTGACGTTTTAACTGAGCAGTTCCCTCAATCTTCCCACAATCGTACTGTGGGGAGGGGGATAGAAGGGCTGCTATGAAGTGGAGCTACGGAGTAAAAGCAGCAGATGGAAAATTACATGTACAATCACACAACAGGGTACCAATTATTTTTCCTTGGTAACAACAAATTCTTGATTACTTTAACAAAACATGGTGAAAACTCCAAGGCTCATTCATATTTAATAAAGGCGAATGCAATCACATTCTATTGTGAGGGTCAGAAAGGTTGAAGGCATGTAATATTTGGATTTTTCTGTGACATTAAAGGTCAATTCCATTAGCATCTGCGGAGTGAGGCTGATTTACACCAGCTAGGCATCTGGTTTCAAGTGTTTAAGTAAAGTAAAAGAATACCAGAGAATTTACACCAACCTGCCAAAGAAGTTCTCCAATCAAGTTCCCTCAAAGCTATGGAGCAATTATTCAAAATAGTGCCATCTACTGGTTCTGACTTTTCAAAGCCTGCATAACATAATAGAGGAGTTACAATTTCAATCATAGTCTGTTCAGTGTTTTTGATTCTTGTTTGTTGTTAGCTTAACTGCATAGTTGGACACTGGGATACAATTTCAGAACTACAGAAGTGATTGATGGAGACCAGAGTGTTTATAAATATCTTTACATTTCATCCAAATGCTATGTGAAATGTATATTTGTTTCCTTTCTGTCAGAATTATTCAACATAGTATTTAGTTTTTTGGGGGTGGTGTGTGGGACAGCGTTGAGAGAAGGGAATTGCAGTATTTTAATTAATACTTCCCAATGCACTTACTTAGACCCCAATCCAGCAAAGCACTTAAGCATATACTTAATTTTAAGGAATTGAGTAGTTTCAATGAAGTAGATGGAAATACTCCTATTTCTCTGATGCCTTGGTGTGCAGGAAAACATAAGATAAAACTACATTCTTAGAAATTTGGCTAAAATATGTCTGTTTCTTATTTATCCAAGATGCTCAGGATCATATTTTAGCTTCAGATTTGTATGTGCAGATCCCATATAAGTCTTTGAGCTTTATATCCAAACCAAGCTTATGGCCCTTATACAGGGAAACTTTATATAGTAAAATCATTTCATTGTCTGAATTGTGAATTTTAGAAAATGAAAATTATAAATTTTTGGCTACTTGGCAAAGTAATATTCAGCACCGTCAAAGCACTTTATATGTTTAAAGTGCTTTACAAATGTTACAGAATTAATCCTTGTAACCTCAACAAGGGATCCATTCTAAATGATCCTTTTTAAATAAAATAATAAAAATCTTCTCTCTGTTACACAGTATAAGTAGATAATACATCCAACAAAACAAAGTTAAAATAATGTTACGGTTGCAAAGTCAAGCCCTCCAAAGTTATGAAATGCTAGAATTGAGGTTGCCTGTGTAACCTTAATCAGCCCATTTGTGCATATGTATTATTAAACGGACTTCAATTACATGAGCACATAGGATCTTTTCCACAGAATGGATGAGTAGTTCTTCAATATTTCTTTGTTCAATGGGTGGACCCAGTCCTGTTTAATACACACCATCCAAATCCTGCACAGCATACAAAATGACTAATATCCTTCTGAATATGCCCGTGGTGCTCTCACCATAGAAACTGGGAGCTTTGTAAACCTTAATGGATTTATCTTCACAACACCCATGTGCAAATAGCTAGTATTATCCCTATTTTACAGCTGAAAAACTGAGGCACAGAAAGATTAAAGCCAGAATTGTCAAATGTATCCACTAATTCTGGGTGTACAATTTGAGACACCTAAGGCCTGATTTTTTTTCTTTCTTAACGTTGAGTATCTTTATTTGTTCAAAGAACAACTCCAGGCAACTCCAGCTGCAATAGTGAATGCTCAGCATGTCTTCAAACCTGGTCCCCGAAAATGAGGTACACACAATTAGTGGTTGATGGTGAACAGTTTGTCTAAAAGATTGATCTATACTTAAATTTTACCCACATAGTTTTGCTGGTTAGAAGTGTGATTTTATTCCCTACGCAGCTATGCTGGTAAAAGCATTAGTGTAGACATAGTTATATCAGTGAAAAAGCACTTAGACTAGTATAACCCGGTCGATGTTTGGGAGGTTTGGCCACTTTAACTACGACAGCATACTTAAAGCAGCAAAACCTGAAATGTAGATAAGGCCTAAGGGATTGTCTACACTTGAAATGCTACAGCACCACAGCTGCAGCAGTACAGCTGTGCCACTGTACGTAGGTGCCGACTTCCCTTCTGCCCGGTGAGTGCTTGACACAAACCCCACCACACCACTGGCCCAGTCCCTTCCCCGCCTCTTCCTGCCCCTGCACCGCCCTCGCCCCGCCCCATTCCACCTATTCCCCAAAGTCCCTGCCCCACCCTGCCCACTTCCTGCCCCCATTCCACCCTTCCCCCAAGTCCCCACCCCAGCTCCGCCTTCTCCCCTGAGTGCGCTGCGTCCCTGCTCCTCCTCCTCCCTCCCGCAAAGTTCTAAGTGCCGCCAAACAGCTGTTAGGTGGCCAGCAGGCGGGAAGCGCAGGGAGGGATGGGGAGGAGTGGGGATGTGGCATGCTGTGGGGGGAGAGAAGGAGGTGAGGAGGGCGTGGGGGCGGCAGGAGTTTGGTTGCCGGTGGGTGCGGAGCACCCACGGAGTCAGCGCCTATGCCACTGTAGTACTTCAGCATAGACACTCACTACAGCAGCAGGAAGAGTTCTCCCATTGGCATAGTTAATCTACCTCCCAGCGAGGTAGTAGCTAGGTTGACAGAAGAATTCTTCTGTTGACCTAGTGCTGTCTACACCATGGGTTAGATTGGATTAACTACGTCACTCGGGTGGGTCGGATTTTTCATGCACCCTTTGAGTGTAGACCTGGCCTAAGTGACTTTCCTGACATCACATTGGAACTCTGTGGCAGAAGCATGGATAGAATCCAATCCTCCAGGACAGCATTCAACTTAACAAGCTTATCAAAAAGAAGATTGAAAGGTGACTTGATTACAGTGTACAAGTATCTTCACAAGGAGAAAATGCCAGGTTCTAAAGGGCTCTTTATAGAATCACAGAAGATTAGAGTTGGAAGAGACCTCAGGAGGTCATCTAGTCCAACCCCCTGCCCAAAGCAGGACCAACCCCAACTAAATCATCCCAGCCAGGGCTTTGTCAAGCCGGGCCTTAAAAGCCTCTAAGGATGGAGATTCCACCACCTCCCTAGGTAACCCATTTCAGTGCTTCACCACTCTTCTAGTGAAATAGTTTTTCCTAATATACAACCTAGACCTCCCACACTGCAACTTGAGACCATTGCTCCTTGTTCTATCATCTGCCACCACTGAGAATAGCCTAGCTCCGTCCTCTTTGGAACCCCGCTTCAGGTAGTTGAAGGCTGCTATCAAATCCACCCTCACTCTTCTCTTCTGCAGACTAAATAAGCCCAGTTCCAATTTGTCCACATCCTTTCTGTAGTGGGGGGCCCAAAACTGGTTGCTCACCAGTGCCGGATAGAGGGGAATAATCACTTCCTCAATCTGCTGGCAATGATCCTACTAATGCAGCCCAATATGTCATTAGCCTTCTTGGCAACAAGGGCACACTGTTTACTCATGTCCAGCTTCTCATCCACTATAATCCCCAGGTCCTTTTCTGCAGAACTGCCACTTAGCCAGTCGGTCCCCAGACTGTAGCAGTGCATGGGATTCTTCCGTCCTAAGTGGTCTTTCACATTGTGGAAAGAGGTATAACAAAAACCAGTGGCTGGGAGTTAAAACCGCACAAGTTCGTATTTAAAAATAAGGCACACATTTTAACAAAGTGACTTAACAATTGGAACAAACTAGCAAGGGAAGTGGTGGATACTCCATCTCTCGATGTCTTCAAACCCAGGCTGTCTGGCTTTCTGGAAGATGTGCTTTAACCTAACACAAGTTATTGGGCTCAATACAAGAGTAAATGGGTGAAATTCTTTGGTCTGTGTTAAAGAGGAGGTCAGACTTGATGACCTAATAGCCTCTTTTGACCTTAAAATCTATAAACTGCCTTAATCAAGAGGCCATCTTTTCCCTTCCTCTAGTCATCTACCTATTCACCACATGACTTCTAACAGTTGCAACAAATGAAGCAGGGGTGCTACAGACAACAGCCTCCTTCACAACAACAACAGCCCAGATTCAGCTGTACTTTCTACCTATGTGTAGACCAAAAAATACTGCTCCAAATTAAGGGAACCTTCAGTTCCAAAAAGTTACCCAAGTGCTAACAGGTGAGCTAAAAGAGCAGCTACGGTTATACAGAACTCTGTCTTTGTGCTTGTAAAAGTTTCTTTAATGGCCATTCCAAGCAAGCTGCTTGCAACAAAAGTTGCATGCATAAATCTGCCTAAGTGAAAACTCAGAGACAGAAGAATACTAGTGAAAGGAAGAAAATGGATTTTTCCTTTGGAAAAAGGGAGCTTTATATACATAATTTTGGCCCCAGAACAGCAAAGCATTTAAGCAAATGTTTAACTTCAATCACATGTTGATGACTCTTTGAAATCAATCTGACTTAAAATAAATAAGACTTTAACACATGCTTAAATGTAAGCATATGCTTAACTGCTTTACTGAATAATGGCCAAAATTGTCAAAACAAGGTACCTCAAAAATTTTTGGTCCCTTTTCATTTATCAGACAATGATTTCCCCACCCAGTGTATTAAATTTAGCATGGCCATTTTTTGTTTTCTTTTTTTCTTTTTTTTGTCTAGAAGCATCAGTGGTGCCAGCTTGATTGTGAAAACTAGATTTGTTAGAAGAAAACTGCACCCATTTTCTTCTTCCCAGCACTATGAAATTTCAAAGGGAAATTTCACCCCAAATAAAATGCGAAATTACTTTTTTTTAAGTTGCAGTTAGTGTTTCTAAGCACAGTGCTGGAGGCAGACATCTTGTTGAAAATTGATAAATTTGTCATTATACTAACCTTACATCCCAATGGCAGGGACTGTAATCACTTTCCAATCTGCTTGAATAATATGTGGCAGCAAGATGGCAAACTCCAGACCTAGACTTAGGACTGGGAATTTGTTCTTACCCTTTTCATTTTCCTGTTGTGGGACAGAGTGGGATGGGTGCAGTTTTCTATTAGTTCACTTGTGTGCCCTCTGCTGAGACGATAGCAACGGAGCAAAATCTTATAGGTCTTTCATTTACAGTGGTTCTTTTCTTTTCTTTTTAGCTTCCTAATGAGAGAACCTTGAAATACCCATTGATACATTTCCAGCAGACTATCTCAAAGTTTTAATTTGTTGGATTTTAGGAATGGTGTCCATGACAGTGTTTACCCGTTAACTGTTAATGAGCATTAAAAAAGAATACAAACATTCATTTTAAACAGAAAATGAGCTACTCTGGGGGAAAAATAATCTTATAAAACAGTGGTTCTCAACCAGGGTTACACGTACCCCTGGGAATACACAGAAGTCTTCCAGGGGGTACATTAACTCATTTAGATATTTGTCTAGTTTTACAACAGGCTACATAAAATACACTGGCGAAGTCAGTACAAACTAAAATTTCATACAATGACTTGTTTATACTGCTCTATATACTACACTCTGAAAAGTAAGTACAGTATTTATATTCCAATTGATTTATTTTATAATTGTATGGTAAAAATGAGAATATCAACAATTTATCACTAATAATGTACTGTGATGCTTTTGTATTTTTATGTCTGATTTTGTAAGCAAGTAGTCTTTAAATGAGGTAAAACTTGGGGGTACGTAAGACAAACCAGACTCCTGAAAGGGGTACAGTAGTCTGGAAAGGTTGAGAGCCACTGTTCTAAAAGGCTGAATTTCTGCAACTAAACCCCATTAATGGGCATGAGTTATTGATTAAATAACATATAACATGAAAGTATGACCCCAAAATGTTTAGGGTCATCTTCTTATATAAAATGCCATGCTTGAAGAAACTATGCAGTCAAATAGGGCATTCATTAGTTAAACATTTAGGACCTGCTGGACATCAGCAAAACCTCTTTGTGAACTTGATCTCAGACATCCATTGTCAACAGTATAAAAATGATTGCTTTCCATAAATTGCATTGTGGATGTCTCTACCCACGGAGAGACTCAAGCATTCAAATCTTGAGCCAAGCCTCATCTTGTGTTGATTGATGGCTCTTTGTGACTCCATTTTATGGGTTATGACCACTGGAGACTTCAAAATGAGCTAAGCCACACATAACAGGACCCCTTGCTTAGTGAAGCAGGGATGCAGGACTGAGAAGCCAAACTGTTCTGTCAAAAAAAATAATACTCTGCTCAAAAAAATCTGTCAGACTTTCAAAGCTTTTGACAGGTCCCATAGTCAATGCATACAAAAGTATTTTTGATGAATGTAGACAAATCTATCCAGGGTGTTTCTTTGACATTTAAAAATACGAATATTTCATATTCTTAAATAAAACACACATTTGTCTTATATAAAGAAAAGGAGTACTTGTGGCACCTTAGAGACTAACCAATTTATTTGAGCATAAGCTTTCGTGAGCTACAGCTCACTTCTTATATAGTCACCTCTCTTTCATATTCTACAAAAGAAACAGCTGTCTTCTTGTTATAAGAGAGAAATGAAGTGCTCTGTTTATAATGGTCAGTAGCTGAAGTTGTCCACCCAGTTGGTATAGAAGGGATGCTCATGTTTTTATGACAGTGATGTACAAGATGCATTAACTGGAAACGTTTCTGAAGTCTTACCACACTTTTATCACCCATCCAGTTTAGACTGCAGTACCTTGTTTTGATGGGTGCTTTAAAAAATAAAAATAAAAAAAAATCCTATGGGGTTTTTCCTGACATTGCATCCGTTCTCAGTCTCCTGTTGAGAAAAGTTGACAGCAAGAGCCTGTCCTCTTGTCTTTCAAATTACATGTACAATATTATACATCAGGATCAAAGGAGCCAGAGTGTAGCTATAACAGCAAACAATATGACACAAAATACACGGAGAACCAAAACTTCATATACATCTGCCACCATCTTTAGACAAACGGATCTCTATTCTGGTGGAGACAGCATTAAACATATCAGAACAATAGCAATTTAAGGTAAGATTTTTCAAATGTATGAAAAAGAGTTAAGTGCCTAACATCCTTAGACACTCTTGAAAATTCCACCTTTACAGCCTAATTCTACTGCCACTGAACTCAACAGGAGTATTGCTATTCACTTTAATGGGAGTTGCATTGGTTCTTTAGCACAGCTAATCTGTTTTTTTCAAAACACACATATTCAACATTTTGTTGGAAACTAAAGGCAAGGCTAAGGAATCTGGGTTTAAGTTTTGAATATGGCTCATATCCTGGTTTCATGATACATGAATTTTGGGGTTGGATAAAATGTATTCATCTGAACACATTTCTTTGGCAAACGCTTTAAGTTCCTGATCTTGCAAGCACTAAATTGTAGGAGTTACTTCATGTATATGAGTAGTCTCTGACTACACCAATGGAACTCCTCACATGCATAAGCATTTGCAGGATCAGGTCCTGAATCTTTTACAGTATTTAATCACAATACGGGAACTGCTGCAGCATGGCTTCCATCTTGTATAGAGAACAATGACCATTTAAGCAGTATATAGTAGTAGTACCCTAATGTGAGAGAGATCTGTCAGGTTTGACCCATCCAAAATGACTGTTCAGAATAGCTCTCTCTATTGTCTTCCAACAGTAAAAGAGTCCTACAGGGACAAGGAAGCTACAGCTACGCATTGGGTGATTTAAGCACTCTAGAGGCTGTTCGGCCTGCCACATGCCTATTTTCTTTGACACCTTGGCATTAGTTTCTCCTGTTGTTGTATCTTAGGGGAAAAGATAACAGAAACATTAACCCCAACATCCATGTTCCAATACATTAGATCAACTTTCTGGGGCCTTAATTTAAGGTCTTAATGTTTACAACTTCTCACAGCCAATAGCACAATCTTGAGTCTGCCAGGTAATGCTGAAACACAGATTGTGCCGTTTAAAAATGATGCTAGTTCTCTGGGAAATAAAAACACAAACTACTAACTGCTTTTATTTCACTGCCTGAAGGAAACAAACTAATAGATGCATTGAAAATTGAGACATCAGCAGACTTTGTGGGCCCAATACTAGTTTTATATTGATATCATTCTACCGCCTTGAATGGCATTATTCCTGAATTCTCACCTGGGGGAGATGAGAATCAGGCCCACCATAGTCTGACTAGAGCTGGCTGAGAAAAGGGGAATATTTTCTTGAACTTTTAAAAAATCTTTATTTTTCCATACATCAGAAGCAGGACCCTGATTTTCCTACAGATGTGGGCAGACCTGTACCAATTACTGCATCCTACCCTTGAGATGTCAAACTACAAATGGATGTACAGGACTGGTTTAGAATATATTTTTGATGGACACACAGATTACAGACTCTATTCACACACACACACACACAAATTTCCACTCCTGGTAGAGAGACTGGCTGGGTGGGGCCCTCGTAATCGTGCAAGGTGCCCATGATGCTGCCAAGGCCCCAGGTTGACTAGTGCAGCCCAGGAAGTGGTCAGGGCCAGACAGGAGCAGGTGTAGCTAGCGTACTTGGAGGATGTACTGTGGAACCATGGCTGTAAATTAAAACTGCCCTATGCTGGCAGAATAGCCAGGTCTGAGGAAATACCACTCATGTTCTCCAGGGAGGGAATTGAACTCCGTGGCTTTAATGAAAGTTCCTGAAAAAGGTGGTGGTGATAAATGAATTTTTATACTTGCAAGAAAACCTCCTAAAATCTTTACAGCCCTCATAGCAATGTATTTAACGGAGCAAGGTTTTTATGACATACATAAAGAGTTGCTGCCAAAAGATCAACCTTTATTAACCCCATTAGGAGGTGTTTCCTTAGTGCTCAGATAGGTCCTTCTGTTACCTAACATGGATTGTGACAAACATATTGTTCTCCAAACCCCTCTCCCACAAAGAACATACATTCCTGAATCTCTACCAATGTGTAGCACCTGGGTAGTTATTTTTTAAAAAATTAATATTCACGTAAGGTTTCTCATGTCTATTTTCCCAGCAGGACCAGAATCAAAATGTGATTTCAGACGGATGAGTAGAATTTGACCTCTGATCACACATTCTATGCTGGCTGGAAATTTCTGAAGTTGCTATTTGATTCTTGATATCATCAGGGATTTCACAGCTCCAAACAGATGTTGTAAAAAGAAAACGAGACTTTATTCTTTGGTTGGCTAAGCAAATGTCTTTTTTACTGAGGACTGGAGCCTTCACCGAGTGGTGTCCCAGCTTGAACAACAGATGTGTCACTTTAACAAAACTTCACTTCACTGTTCCAGATGAAAGGTCAAGATGTTTCTTTAGTGGCTAAGGTGGCACAGGACAGACTTTGATCTCTCTAGTCTAGAATACCAGAAAAGTCAAGAATTAAACTCTCCAACTCCAGTCTTCAGCTGCTGCTGAGGAGTGAGCAGTGCAACTCAAGAAGGAGGTGTCAAAATGGGTTTAAGGCACCTTTCCACTCCCCTGATCTTGCTCTGTTCTCAGGATAAGTTAGTGTATGTTAAGGGCTAATCAAATTTTGCTCTGATTGCCAATGGCTCCAGGGAATCACCAAGGCACAGGGAAGCCCCTTTTTCCTCAACCACAGCCGCTATTCCAGCTGCAGGAAGGGGTAGTACAGGAGCTGTTAAAGCAGTTCTATGCCACCAGAAGATCCCTTACACTGAGGTGATACACCCGTGACCTCTGTTTTCAGCCTGTGTTGCTCCACCAGCACAGCTCAATGTGGCTCTTACACTCGAGAGCAGTGGTCCCCAAACTGCGGAGGAGAAATGTTTGGGTGGGGAGGGCACGGCGGAGCTGGGCACGCTGGAGCTCCCTTCCCAGGTCTCTCTTCCCCCAGCTCCACTCCAGCCCCAGCCCCAGCTAAGGCCCCATCTTTAATTCCCAGTCCCAACCGCAGCCTGGCCCAAGCCTCAGCCCATGACTACAGCCCAGCTCCGGGTCCCACTCCCAGCCGTGGCTCCTGCTTCCAGGACCGGCCCCGCTTCTGGCCGCAGCTCCTGGCCCCAGCCAAAGCTCTGCGCCTGGCTGCAGCCCCAGCCACAGATCCAGTCCTGGCCTCGGTCCCACTCCTGGCCTCCAGGGGGGCACGGACATATTACTTTATAGGTAAGGGGGACATGGGATAAAAAGTTTGTGGACCACTGCTCTAGAGAATCTGGGCCACAGTACAAAAGTCAGTGGAAAGAGGACAGATATAAACTGTCAGTACCCAAACCCCATTAAGAGGGGATACCTTGACTTTAGTATGCAATTAGCCTGTTCGATAACCCAGGTCATTTCATCTAAAATATGTAGAGACAGTCACAAGTAGCCAAGCGTACACACCACAGATGCTTGACCCAAATGAAACACTGCTTTGTAAGAACTTAAAATGGTTGCTAAAACAAACCATCATGATTGTGGCATGAAGCTCACCATGAATGCTCCTAGCTATGAATCAGTGGATGAAGCCATATGACATAGAAATAATTCTTACTCTTTTTAGAAAAAGAATTAAAATCATGCACTCAGATCTGAGGCCTGTTCTTTTATACTGGTATAACTCAATAAGGAGAAGGGAATATTTTACATTATTCACAATGGATTTTAATTTCAAAATCCTGCCTTTACCTGAGATAGCCAGGAGGGGGATAAGAAGTGGTACAGGCCTGGCATTTGCAGGACACGTTGCCATGGAGGGCTATGGCGGCCATGACAACAATGTTGTTTATCGCTGCTCACAGTGGGAGTATTGTATGTGCTCAGCCAGCACTTGCTGGTGGGAACCATAAACTATCTGGCTGGAGGCTTGTGCACACATCCTGGCCCCCACACTGTGGCCTCTTAGTGGCATGACACATGACCTCATGCATTAGCAAGATCTACCTACTGTGGCTCTGTAGGAGGTACCTCCATTACTAGTGGTAACACAAATGTACATAATATTTTATGGGGGTGGGAGGGAAAGCATATATTCTAAAGGTTATGTGCCAGTTTCTCTGGTCTGCTAAGTCCATTCAAAAACAGTGCAAAGTGACCTGGAAAGGCTGGAGATAGCTAGTGGAGATTCCCCCTTGCATGGGGAAACTCTCCAGTGGTGGAGGCAGCTCTGCTATCTCCTGTGCCACATGTCCCCACACAGCATTAGGGGTGGGACAGGGGGGCAGTGAGAAGGAGACAGTGTGGCGGGAGTATTTAGGGGGTAGACCTTATGTGTGAGGGTGTGTGGAGGAGCAGAACTCCACTGTATCTGATTATGCAGTGGTGTGATGTCCTGTGACAGAGCGCAGGGGGTGAACAGATGAGTCAGCATTCTGATCACTCAGATGTTAATTGGTTCCCCTTTAGAAAACTAATGGGGGTAATTAGACAATCAGGTTGGATGGATGAATGGAATAAGGGGATAATGAGCCCATCAGCCCAAGGCTGATAAGAGGCAGGAAGGAAGCCCCAAGGGGGAAAGAGGACTTGTTGAGCTTCGTTACACAGTGGCCTGAAGAGAGGGAGCCCTCCGTTCCTCTCAGGTCCTGGGGAGAGAGCTAAAAGGCATTGTGGTGCTATAAATAGACTGTTGCAAGGGGATTGTTGTGGATATGGAGGAGGGAACTTAAAATAAAAGGGCTCAGTGAAGGCACAACCTCTGAAGTCCGTGCAGTTTCTGCGGGGAAGAAGGCGAGAGAACCCACGCCCGGTGAGAGGTGCCTAATGGACCTTACACCAGTGAGGGAAGTTAGCGTATGTCTTCTGCAAGGCTGGGTGGCCAAGAAACAACTGACTCCCTGTGGCAGCTACTCTCCACTCCCTCCAAGCACAGCGTGGATGCAGTGTAGAATCAGGGCCCACGTGAACAAAAAAGAATGGTGGCAGTGAGACCTCAGCTAATGAGAAGCAGGAGAAGATGCTGGCTGCAAGAGATCCATGTGCACAGACCTTGTATAGAGTACCAAAGAGATTACTGGCACTGTATCCAGGTGTGAGGGTCTGCAGGGGGCTTTGGAGGACTTTGTGGCCCTGTGGAAGACTGGGGCCATAGTTAGTACTTGTCAGAGTCCAGGATCAATTTATCTTCATTCCCTGTTATTACTTGCCCACCTTGTCAGTCTTCAGCATGAACAATATTTTGACACTGAAAATGTTGTTGGCCTTTTGTGTTTCAGCACATGGTGCCTGGTGTTAAGCTAGTGACACTGCTTGAAATGCAGATCATGAAAAGCAAGTTCACAGCAAACCATCCCTTCTTGGAAAGCTGAGTTCATGTTGCTATTTAAAATTGTTTCTTACAAGCCATTCATTAAATTTCTGGCTGTAGTTGACCTTCCATAACAATATTGTTCCTAGAGCCTTCTCAAAAAAAAGCTGTTCCACTATTTTTATGAAGCTGTGTATAGAAAAGTCCATGGGTGAGGGGGACCATGTACACATCATCCTTTAGCTATAGACCAGGGGTTAAATGGCTCATTACTGAGCATTTCAGAGGGTAGTTTGTAACAGAAAACCCCTTCATTGTGACTTCATAAGTACTGCCTCTCCCTTGCAGTATAAATCTGCAATTCTAGTTATACCATCCCCCCAAGATATCCAGTTAGGGCCTGATCCTGTTCCCATTAATGTCAATGGAATTTTTGCCCCAGACTTAAGGCTCAATCCTATTTTCCACTGAACGATGTGGATTCCCTCTTATATTGATGAAACTCTGTATGATCCCACCTGAATATTCAATATTCTGTAAATTTTTAGTTGCAGATAGCCTCTGAATGTTTAATTACTGGTGTCAAGGTTCCTTCCCCACTCTGAACTCTAGGGTACAGATGTGGGGACCTGCATGAAAACCCCCTAAGCTTATTTTTACCAGCTTAAGTTAAAACTTCCCCAAGATACAAACTATTTTACCTTTTGCCCTTGGACTTTATCGCTGCCACCACCAAGCGTCTAACAAATATATAACAGGGAAAGAGCCCGCTTGGAAACATCTTTCCCCCCAAACCCTACACCCCCTTTCCTGGGGAAGGCTTGATAAAAATCCTCACCAATTTGCATTGGTGAACACAGACCCAAACCCTTGGATCTTAAGAACAATGAAAAAGCAATCCGGTTCTTAAAAGAAGAATTTTAATTGAAGAAAAAAAGTAAAAGAATCACCTCTGTAAAATCAGGATGGTAAATACCTTACAGGGTAATCAGATTCAAAACATAGAGAATCCCTCTAGGCAAAACCTTAAGTTACAAAAAGACACAAAAAACAGGAATATACATTCCATTCAGCACAGCCTATTTTATCAGCCATTTAAACAAAACAGAATCTAACGCATATCTAGCTAGATTACTTATTCAATTCTAAGACTCTATTCCTTTTCTGTTCCTGGCAAAAGCATCACACAGACAGAGAGAGCCTTTGTTTCTTCCCCCCTCCAGCTTTGAAAGTATCTTGTCTCCTCATTGGTCATTTGGTCAGGTGCCAGCGAGGTTATCCTAGCTTCTTAACCCTTTACAGGTGAAAGGGTTTTTCCTCTGGCCAGGAGGGATTTTAAAGGTGTTTACTCTTCCCTTTATATTTATGACAACTGGACTCTTTGACATCCTCAACTGTACAAAGTCAATAACTTCTATCATTATGTGTACCGGTGACATTTTTCCCCTGTCACATCCCACCACATACCTTTTAGCCCAGGGAAGCACTAATGGCAAGTTTAGCTATTTTAAGTAAATTCCATAATTTCACTTTATAAAGGGCACCAAATTTTGTAAATGTTTATTACAAAGTTTGTTTTGTGCCCTGTGGGTCTAAAGCAAATCTCATTTACTAATGGAAATGTGTTACCCTGCCTACTGTACACCTGACCTTTCATTTGTACTGAGTAATTTCTGGAAAAAATGCTAAAACCATGTCCTGCTACTGAAGGATTGACACCGCAGCATTTCATGGATATATTTTCTTGACAAAAGGTATTTGGAAAAGCTTGTAGGAATCCAATTAAACTTTATCATATGATTATTCATGCTGACAGTAACAATTTCATATATTAATGTAGCTGTGTCTCCAATACATGCCGTGCTTGGACAGATTTATTACAAAGGCTGGCTCCATCTCCTCCAACAGGAAAACGTACAGGAGAGAGAAGGTGTAATATGAGGACATCTCTGCAGCTGAAGTCAATGAAACTTAAAGTAAAGTACATGCTTAAGTGATTTATTGAACAGGAATGGATTCAAGCATGTGCTTAAATGCATTGTTGAATGGAAGAGGCCTAAGACCTATCACTCCATCTGTAACACTTACCATTTTACTGGGTATTATTTATTTTGCTTATTTATAGGCATTTCCGTGGTACTTACCATCAGTTTCTAGGCACCTCCCAAACATTAATTAAGTATGCCTCACCACGTTAATATGAAGGTCAGAATTAATGCTCCCCTTAGGCAGATAACACAGAGAGTGTTCTTTGGTAATATATACACTGTAATACCTCGGCCCAGTGGAGTTTAAGAATGGAATGTGAATTTCAAGTTTTCAGTGGTTTTAATTAGGTCAAATCATGCCTTCCCTGTACAGGTGCTTTAGAAGAGGAGTGTGTGAAAGCAGCCCTTACAGCTGGCTAGAAAATGAGTGTGGAAACAATTTTAATAAAAAATATAAAATATTTTTGTCAACATTTTCATTTTAAAAAACAGGGGAGGGTTGACTGTACTTCTGTCCCATTGCATCTAAAGCTTCCATTGACCTCAGTGAGCTAGGTTTACTCAGTACCTCAGTGACAGTCACATCAGTTTTATTTAGGGGGCTAAAAATGGATTTAGGAGCCTGGCTTTAGAAACCCCAGTTTGGAAATTTAGCTTAAGCCTACAAATTATGTTTTGTTTCTCCAACAGAGTTTGTGTATTTCCCAAAGCTAGACATTTAAATGTAGTTATCCATATGCCTGGGGGGTGGGGGGGAGAGGGAGGATTTATATTATAAACCCCACAGGATTTAAATTAAAAAACCTTTGAATTCTAATGCTGAGTATGTTAAACATACTTTTGCTAACATACATGGGAACAAAAAGATGGTGTTTTGGCTACCAGAGGGAGACTACCATTTGCATTAATGTAATACAAATATAAACTGTTGCAAGGTGATTTTAAGACTTCAACATATTGACTACAGATTTTAAGCCAAATGTTGTTTCCTTGCTCATGCAGTCATCTAGATGTAGGCAACATTTCATAAAAATCTGACTTAATACTAGCTTGCTATTGTCTGAGAATAACAACTTAGAATCCCCATCATTTGGTCCTATATAAATAGTAACAGAAGTACACTTTTTCTAATCCCTACTTCACATCTCTAACAAGACTCTCAATTATTATGACTTTATTTGTAGAGATGTTTAAATCTAACACAAAATTAAAACAAAACAAAAGCAAACTGTTTTCCTATTCGTTAAAAATGTGGTAATTTACTATTGTTCATATTTATTAACACAATTGAACTATACCTTGATCCACATTTCTATGACATGCTTGTCAAAAAGGAGGTGCTGTGTAGGCCGGAAAGGGTTTCCGCTGTATTCATAGAAACCTAGCTGCATTCCATTACACTGCATACTCTTTTTCTCCCTCCACATGATCCCTGCAATCCTCTTATTGTAAGAAGAGAGTAATGAGGTTTAATGGTAAAATATCAATGTTTCCTATTACTTAATAAAATGGAAATTTGTCCAAAATAGATTAATAGAATTGTTAATTAGAACATTGCTACCAATATTGATTTAAAGGAATAAAAAGCTAAATCTAGTATTCAGAAATATGTCAATATAGTCCTTACTACATTTTGTCAAGTTAAAAAACTGATAATCAATATATTTAATTAAAAGTAATGGGAAGAAATCCCTCATTCAGTGCACAAACTGAAAGCAGGATTAAAGCTGTGGGTAGAGTTTTCTAACCTCTCTCCAGGACATCTGGTGCACTACTCTGTTCACAGATTCACAGTAGTGAAAAAAGAGAAACAAACACTAAACAACTTCATAACTTTTCTGTGTTCACTCACTTTTTAGTTAATTTATCCCAGGGATTCATGGCATTATCATCCAGGTTGTGTAACTAGAAGGGGTGTAGGCCAGGAAACAAACCACCAGGTGCAGGCATGTGAAGGACAAACAAAATCCAATGTGGCTACCACAAACAGGAGAACATTAGATCCCCTGTTAATAGACTATACAGGGTTTGTGGTAATGTCACAGATTACCTTACACTGTAAATTGGAACAAGGGAAACTAAAAGAAAATTATTGCTACTTGAGTTTCCTGTGTTCTTTGCTTGTTCGCTTGTGAACAAACTGTTCCAAGATTGCCAGTTCTAGGAGTAAAAAACTTGAGTCAGAGCCCCTAAAATAAACATTGGCTTAAATATCAAGCAATATTTTTAACTGTTTGGGTTTTTTTTCTGGCTCCTGAGTTTTTTTAACTTTATTTTTTACCCTGAATCTCTGTGTGACCACTTCAATCTGAAACAGCACTATCATATAGCCCTCCCCTCATAGCAGCCCTCTATCAACTTCTGAGATGGGGAAGTTATCATTCTATGCCTCTCCATTCCTTTTTTCTATCACTATCTTGCTCCCTCCAGATCATCCCAGCCCATCCAGTCACAATCTCTTGCCCACACCTTCTCTTCTTTGTCCCCTCAGTCTTTTGCCTCCATCTCACGCTCTTGTCCTGTCCTACCCCCATTTCACTCTCTGATTTCCCAGTTTCTTATCTGTCTGTCTAGTGGTTTTATATTGCTGCCCATAGCCATAGTATCTGAGTGCCTTTCACAAAAAATCAGTAGTAATAAGAAATCCCTAGTGGATTTCATGGATTCTTGGAACTTCTTCCTTTTTGGAAGTAAGAACTTTGCTCGGGGCAGGTTTTTGTCTTTGATTTCTTAGACTTGGGATTTATTGGCTAGAAGGCGCTGTCAGTGTTGTATGATAGAAAGGGGAAAACGAAGGTTTCCTAAAGACAGGGAGACTCTGGATTCACCTGATCTCCTCTAGAAATGTGTTTCACAGACAGATCCCTTGACAGAGAATGATTTGTCCCCAGTTCTCATGTACTTTGTCTGGGGTTTGTGATCTGTGTTGCCCCAGAGGAGTGCAGCTGTCGCAGTAGTTCATAGATCCAAATTCAGTCTTTAATGTAGCTGTGGCTTGAACCATCCATTGCTTTGAAAATAAGGACCAAAGCCTTAAACTGATATCAGAAGCTGAATGGGAGCCTGTGACGGGGTGGACTAGGTCCAGAGGCCCCCTGCTGGAGGCCTCAGGGTCCTGGCATACCCATCCCAGGAAAAGAGCAGTAGTGAAATTCTCCAAGATGCCTAGAGTGGCTGCAAGGAACCAGTCAATCAGAGAGGCTGCAGAGAGCAGCCAATCAGGGCCCAGGGGGACTATATAAAAGGAGCTGCAGCGCTAGAGTCAGGCAGTTGCTGCTTGGAGCCTGAGGACTGAAGTCAGTGCTCCTAACAGACTGAAGGATAGCAGCACCAAGGACAGCTCAGTGCTGGCAGGGACTGGGGGAGTGAGAAAAAGCTCCTGGCTGGCTGCTGGGCATGAACATAGAAGAGCCCTGAGGTAAGGGTGAAGCATTGGTGAAGGCTGGGGGATGGAGAAATAGCTAGGGAACTGAAAGCAGTTTGGTTAAAGGAACAGGGTGGCACAAGGGCTGAGACCCAGAGTAGTGGGGGGACCCAGGTCCATCCCCCCCAAATAAGCCACTGAGGAAGTTGCCTACAACTGGACAGTCATAAATCTCCAGAAGGGGGATCTGAACTGTTAAGAGGCCCTGTTGGAGACCTGGGGCCAGAACAGACTAGAGTGGGCAAAGAGTCTCCAGAGAGGAAGCCCTGGGGGCACAGCCCCTTACCAAGGCCAGAAGCACTTAAAGACTTTGTTGGATTCATACACCAGAAGGGGTCTGTTAGAGTTGTGTTCCATACAGACTGCATGTGACTCTGCTGGAGGGCTGAGTCACTAGAAATCGCCAGAGAAACTGCCAGAATGGGTCACCACAGACTGAAAGAGGTGCAGATACACACTCAAACAAGGGGCTGCTTGCGATAGGTGGGTGCCAACCCATTACAGAGCCAGTGGAGGGACTTGATCAAAGGCCTGATGTGCTCATGGCAGCCTGAGCAATAGAGAAGATGGGCAGACACATTCTGCACCAGCTGGATCATGTGCATTGTCTTCATATTCAGCTTCAGATACAGTAAATTACAGTAATCCAGCCTATAAATGACTAATGCCGGGATCACCATGGCCAGGCCCTCATCCAGGGAAAGGGAGGAAGTTTCCAAGCCAGCTGGAAATGAAAAGCATTTTTAGAAACTGTTGCTACCTGGTCATCCAGACTTATTAAAGAATCAAACAGGACCCCAAGACTTCACACCACTCTGATGAATGGGGAATGTATACCTTCATTAGAAAGTAGAGACAATGTCTTGGCTTTTTCTTCAAAGCATTTCCTCTTTCCAGACAGCATCACTTTAGTCTTTTGTAGGTTCAGCTTGAGCCAGCTGCTCTTAACCCAAGAACTAATTTCCTGTAGGCATTGTAACGTTTTAGATAGGTGCAGCAATGGTTGCATCAATTGAGACTGAGATCTAAAAGTGTGTCAGGGGCACACTACTGGCAGCTAATCCCATGGTATCTCGCTGTCTCTCCTAGTGGTCTCAATGTAGATTTTGAAGAGAAAAGGGGATAGCATGAATCCCTGTGAGACCCTGCAGGCTAGGGCCTTCGGAGGGGAGAACCAGTTACTTATCACCACTCCATATTCTGATAGAGAGGAACAATTAGAACCACTGTAGTATTGGACCATCTACTACAGATACCTCCTTTAGGCAGGTTAGTAGTATCTTGTGGTCCACTGTGTCGAAGGCTGCAGAAAGGTCCAGCACTACAATTGTGGTGATCTTGCCTCTGTCAATGGCCACAAGAAGATTGTCCTTTAGTACCACAAGAGCCATCTCTGTGCTGTGCCTTGGCTGAATCCTGATTGTGGGGTACTCCTGTCCCCATTCCATGTTTCTCCCACATTTTCCTTTCCCCACTTATTCTTCCTCCTGAGCCGTTTATATTCGCTTGTCCTCTTCTCTGTGCTTCCACCAGTCTCACTCCTTGACCTGTCTCATTTTCCCCATCTGCACACTGTCTCCTGCCTATGCCACATAAGATGAATAGGCCAGTTATCTTAGCTAAGGATAGGTTGGGGGAAGCCTTACTTCCACCTGCAAAGGATAAAGCAAATGGCAGGCATTTTGGCAGAGGGCAGCCTATATCTTCAGTCACATTGAAAACAATAGGAGATGATAGCCATTTTACTAATGGCAAAAAATATGAGACGCACCCATCTTTGGCTACGAATGGCTACGCAGGTGGTGTCGGAGAGAAGGCTTTGGATTCTTTGACCATGGGATGGTGTTCCAAGAAAGAGTGCTAGGCAGAGATGGGGTCCACCTAACGAAGAGAGGGAAGAGCATCTTCACAAGCAGGCTGGCTAACCTAGTGAGGAGGGCTTTAAACTAGGTTCATCGGGGGAAGGAGACCAAAGCCCTGAGGTAAGTGGGATACCGGGAGAAAGCAGGAGCTCGTGAGAGGGGAGGGCTCCTGCCTCATACTGAGAAAGAGGGACAATCAGCGAGTTCTCTCAAATGCCTATACACAAATACAAGAAGCCTGGGAAACTAGCAGGGAGAACTGGAAGTCCTGGCAGAGTCAAGGAATTATGATGTGACTAGAATAACAGAGACTTGGTGGGATAACTCACATGACTGGAGTACTGTCATGGATGGATATAAACTGTTCAAGAAGGACAGGCAGGGCAGAAAAGGTGGGGGAGTTGCATTGTATGTAAGAGAGCAGTATGACTGCTCAGAGCTCAAGTATGAAACTGCAGAAAAACCTGAGAGTCTCTGGATTAAGTTTAGAAGTGTGAGCAACAAGGGTGATGTCGTGGTGGAAGTCTGCTATAGACCACTGGACCAGGGGGGTGAGGTGGACGAGGCGTTCTTCCGGCAACTCACGGAAGTTACTAGATCGCAGGCCCTGGTTCTCACGGGAGACTTCAATCACCCTGATATCTTCTGGGAGAGCAATACAGCAGTTCACAGACAATCCAGGAAGTTTTTGGAAAGTGTAGGGGACAATTTCCTGGTGCAAGTGCTGGAGGAACCAACTAGGGGCAGAGCTCTTCTTGATCTGCTGCTCACAAACAGGGAAGAATTAGTAGGGGAAGCAAAAGTGGATGGGAACCTGGGAGGCAGTGACCATGAGATGGTAGAGTTCAGGATCCTGACACAGGGAAGAAAGGAGAGCAGCAGAATACAGAACCTGGACTTCAGAAAAGCAGACTTTGACTCCCTCAGGGAACTGATGGGCAGGATCCCCTGGGAGAATAACATGAGGGGGAAAGGAGTCCAGGAGAGTTGGCTGTATTTTAAAGAATCCTTATTGAGGTTACGGGGACAAACCATCCCGATGTGTAGAAAGAATAGTAAATATGGCAGGCGACCAGCTTGGCTTAACAGTGAAATCCTTGCTGATCTTAAAACACAAAAAAGAAGCTTACAAGAAGTGGAAGATTGGACAAATGACCAGGGAAGAGTATAAAAAATATTGCTCAGGCATGCAGGAGTGAAATCAGGAAGGCCAAATCACACCTGGAGTTGCAGCTAGCAAGAGATGTTAAGAGTAACAAGAAGGGTTTCTTCAGGTATGTTAGCAACAAGAAGGAAGTCCAGGAAAGTGTGGGCCCCTTACTGAATGAAGGAGACAACCTAGTGACAGAGGATGTGGAAAAAGCTAATGTACTCAATACTTTTTTTGCCTCTGTCTTCACAAACAAGGTCAGCTCCCAGACTACTGCACTGGGCAGCACAGCATGGGGAGGAGGTGACCAGCCCTCTGTGGAAAAAGAAGTGATTCGGGACCATTTAGAAAAGCTGGACGAGCACAAGTCCATGGGGCCAGATGCGCTGCACCCGAGAGTGCTAAAGGAGTTGGCAGATGTGATTGCAGAGCCATTGGCCATTATCTTTGAAAACTCATGGCAATCGGGGGAAGTCCTGGATGACTGGAAAAAGGCTAATGTAGTGCCCATCTTTAACAAAGGGAAGGAGGAGGATCCTGGGAACTACAGGCCAGTCAGCCTCACCTCAGGCCCTGGAAAAATCATGGAGCAGGTCCTCAAGGAAGCAATTCTGAAGCATTTAGAGGAGGGGAAAGTGATCAGGAACAGTAAGCATGGATTCACCAAGGGCAAGTCATGCCTGACGAATCTAATTGCCTTCTATGACGAGATAACTGGCTCTGTGGATGAGGGGAAAGCAGTGGATGTGTTGTTTCTTGACTTTAGCAAAGCTTTTGACAGTCTCCCACAGTATTCTTGCCAGCAAGTTAAAGAAGTATGAGCTGGACGAATGGACTATAAGGTGGATAGAAAGTTGGCTAGACTGTCGAGCTCAACGGGTAGTGATCAATGGCTCCAAGTCTAGTTGGAAGCCGGTATCAAGTGGAGTGCCCCAAGGGTCGGTCCTCAGGCCGGTTTTGTTCAATATCTTCATAAATGATTTGGAGGATGGTGTGGATTGCACCCTCAGCAAGTTTGCAGATGACACTAAACTGGGAGGAGAGGTAGATACGCTGGAGGGTAGGGATAGGATACAGAGGGCCCTAAACAAATTAGAGGATTGGGCCAAAAGAAATCTGATGAGGTTCAACAAAGATAGGTGGAGAGTCCTGCACTTAGGACGGAAGAATCCCATGCACTGCTACAGACTAGGGACCGAATGGCTCGGCAGCAGTTCTACAGAAAAGGACCTAGGGGTTACAGTGGACGAGAAGCTGGATATGAGTCAACAGTGTGCCGTTGTTGTCAAGAAGGCCAATGGCATTTTGGGATGTATAAGTAGGGGCATTGCCAGCAGATCGAGGGAGGTGATCGTTCCCCTCTATTCGACATTGGTGAGGCCTCATCTGGAGTACTGTGTCCAGTTTTGGGCCCCACACTACAAGAAGGATGTGGAAAAATTGGAAAGTCTAGCGGAGGGCAACAAAAATGATTAGGGGACTGGAACACATGACTTCTGTGGAGAGGCTGAAGGAACTGGGATTGTTTAGTCTGTGGAAGAGAAGAATGAGGGGGGTTTTGATAGCTGCTTTCAACTACCTGAAAGGGAGTTCCAAAGAGGATGGATCTAGACTGTTCTCAGTGGTAGCAGATGACAGAACAAGGAGTAATGGTCTCAGGTTGCAGTGGGGGAGGTTTAGGTTGGATATTAGGAAAAACTTTTTCACTAGAAGGTTGGTGAAACACTGGAATGCATTACCTAGGGAGGTGGTGGAATCTCCTTCCTTTGAAGTTTTTAAGGTCAGACTTGACAAAGCCCTGGCTGGGATGATTTAGTTGGGGATTGGTCCTGCTTTGAGCAGGGGGTTGGACTAGATGACCTCCTGAGGTCTCTTCCAACCCTGATATTCTATGATTCTATTCTATGATTCTCTCGAAATCATGAATAACTTAAAATGCCTAATATCATATGACTTGTGAAAACTGACAGCTCAACAATTTATTTGAACTGTGGGGTGAAACACAAACAAAAATGAACTCCTCGCACTTTGTCAGGCCACAGTAAAAATTATCCATTCAATTTTCATAGATTCATTTAAAAAAAAAAAAACAGAAGGGACTATTAAGAGCATGTAGTCTGACCTCTTGCATAACACAGACCAAAGAACCAGTAATTTCTACATCCCATCCATAACTTCTGTTTGAGGTATTATATCTTAGCTATTTTTCATTTCTTAATGGTGCAAATGTCCAGAATATTTCTGAAGAGTCCAGCTGCTGGTCTCTCTCCCTTCATGTCCCTCTCCTCCAGCCTAGTGGGTAACCATCTTAGACGCCTTTTTTTGTAAGGGCTTCAGTGTCAATTTGAGCAGAGTTTTTTTGTATCATCATCTTAAGATTGTTTTCCTCTGTACTCTTTATTACAACTTCAATTATCTAAACAATATTGGTGTCCTTGATCAAGACTTATCAGGCCGGAGGGATGAAAAGCCAGTGGACCCTGCTGTAGGAAGGAGGAGCTCAGAGACTTTAAGACCAGAAGAGACCATCATGATCACCTAGTCTGACTTCTCTCACATGTTGCAGGCACAGAACCTCGCCCATCCAACTCCTGTAATAGGCTCATAACCTCTGGCTGAGTTACTAAAGTCCTCAGATTTTGATTTAAAGACTTCAAGTTACAGAGAATCCACCATTTATTCTACTTCAAACCAGCAAGTGACCCACGCTGCAGAGCAAAGTGGAAAAACTCCAGGGTCTCTTCCAATCTGACCTGGGGGAAAATTCCTTCCGACCCCCAAAATGGCAATCAGGAGGGTATTGACATCTGTCTGGCACTTATTTACCCATTTATCTGGCCCATCTGCAAATCTAGGAAGTGGTGGAATTGGCCACTGCTAGCAGTACCATGCCTTCTCTAATATGGTGGAGAAAAGCCACCTAAGTTAGATGAGACATTTCTTCTCCATATGGCGAAAACCCATGTGAAGCCGGTTTCAGGAGCAATGGTAGGAGGAACCTCTGCTATCATTACTCCATAAGATCAATAGTGGCTCTGAACGTTTCCTCTATTAGTTAACTCCTTGGTGGAAAAATCAGCAGCTCAGCTGTGTGGGGCAATAATGAACTTAAAAGATTACTTCTAATTATTTTATGTGCCCAATTCAGCCTGTTGAACAAACATTTGACAAAATCTAATGGAAATGTTCTCATGATGTTACTGAAAACAATTAGTTGTTTAAACTTTTAAATATATGTTTGGATTAAAATATTGCACATCATGTTAATGACTGACAATCAGAAAGTGAAATTGACTAGAAACAGACTTTAAACAAAAATTAGTGACCATGGAATCAGTTCTCCTTGTCCAAACTGAATAAAATGAAAAAAGTAAACAAGCAGTTTACAGTAAGTGGTGAAAACTAAACAAGATTTTTTTTTAAAAAAAATTCACTATATTCATTCTGATACTAATGGTAAGATAAAGAGACTTATTTTCCCTTTAAGATACTAGATGTACAGATTAGCTCAAATATCCGGGAAAATTTTCTTATTCTGAGACTGTTTAAACAACATTACAAACAAATTGCCCTCACTGGAGCTATTTCTCTTTTAATAATCTCAGGTGTTAAGTGTCATACGTAAGTAAACATTTTTTAACAATATGATTAAAAACATATCCTTCCAGATATTAAAAAGGAGCATACATTGCAAGGCAGAGAAACTCTGTAGCCATTGACTATTGCTATGCTGCCTCCTCCTCTTATTCCTGCATTTGCAGGGGACTTTTTTAAGCTCTGCCCAATTTCCTACATTATTTCTTTGTTGACAGCACCTATATTAAAGAAGGTGTGGATAGGATTAGAAATAGAACAGCCCCCAGAGAGCATATGCTCTTCATCCTGGAACTGCAACATCAGGGACAGGAAGCATCCAAGTTCTCCAGCTTCAAGTTTCTTGCACAGTTTTGTGGTTCCAAGCCCTGCACCTTTACTAATGCCATCTCCCCAGACAGAGCAAAGAAGCTAGAATTGGGAGGATGGAAGGAACAAACAAAATCCAGAAAAACCCTCTTCAGTCTGTTTTATGAGTACTGGATTGCAGCAGGCATGCTATTTATAATCCTGCTGTTCTGTGGGAGGAGTGCAACAAGCAGGAACAATGAGCCAGTTTCAACTTCAGTGATCTCAGAATTTTCCAGATATGTTACCATTGCTCAAAAAAGCACTGAAAAAGGTGACGGAGGTGATAGAGAGAGCTGTAAAATGCAGCAGTATTCCAGAAGATAGAAGTCCAGAACTGGAACAATTACAAAGGACCAATGGGGTTTAGTTTTCAGTAGCAAGAGTAGGAGCACTGACATTACTAAGCTTTTGCCATTTGTTTTCTTTAGTAAAGAAGGACCTGGTCCTGTGAGGTGTCTTCAGTTGACTTCAGTGGAAACTGTGGGTGTTCAAACCCTCTCAGGATCATCCTCCAAGTTGTTACGTAGTTTGTAATTTGCCTGTGCCTGTCACTAATTTACATTAAGTAATGTAAGCAAAGGCTAAAATGTTCAAACATGGGTACCTAAGTAAATGGCATGATTTTCAAAGATGCTGTCATTGAAGCCAGTGGGAGCTGCAAGGTGCTTAGCACCTTTGAAAATTAGGCTACAGTTTACTGAATCTAAAGCCACATTTAGGCATGTCTAACTTTAAGCAACTGAGTCAGAGAATTGTGGACATTTTTACCATACTAAGTGCACGGAGTCCCTGGCTGAGATTAGAATAGTAAATTCATATATTTCTTTAGAGCAGACCTGTTTGCTGGCAACCTGTTTCTTCTCCATGCAGTACACAATGGCCCTGGATAAGATGAAAGATCTGAGTCTAGAGAGCTCCGTAACACGCTCTGAAACAGATGAAGTGGTGGAGTTCTCCTTCCAAAAAGAGTGTGTGACAGGTGGGATCAAATCTGGAACTTCAGAGCCAGACCTGATGATCTGCTCATCGCAACCTATGCAAAAGCAGGTGTGTGGGAACAGAGGGGAGTGGAAATGGAAGTGGAGACAGAACTATCTGCCTGTACTGAAACTCATGATTTGCAATACTTTCATCAAGACTTGTGACTTGAAATGTATGTAATCACTAGCATAGGCCTTTCATCAGAGCACCAGTGACTTCTAGCTTCCTTTTTAGAAAAAGATAACCAACCACTTACAAAATGCAAATAGATAGTCTAATATCATAAGATTAAATCTTTAGTTCAGTTTGTGTAAATGTATAGTCAGTGACACACAATTTGTATTAATTTAACAAAACCCTGGTTAAATTCATCATTCAATTTACAATGAACCAAAGGGAATTGGTTGAACTATTATGAATTTAGGGCTTGTGGGTTTTGGGGGGAGGGATCTTTTGTTTTGTTAGTTACTCGGGTATGAACCATTCCTGATTTCTGCAAGTTTATCAGTTAGGGCTGGTCTATGCTGAAAACTTACATTGGCATAGCTATGTCTCTCAGGGGTGTTTAAACACGATACCCTTCAGAGATGTAGCTCTGCCATCCTAACCCCTGGTGTTGACAGCACTAGGTCAACAAAGAATTCTTCCCTTGACCTAGCTACTGCCTCTTGGGGAGATGGATTAACTACAGTGATGGAAGAACCTTTGCGTCACTGTAGTGCAGGTGTGGGCAAACTTTTTGACCCAAGGGCCACATCTGGCTGGATATGGAAATTGTATGGTGGACCATGAATGCCCACGAAATTGGGGGTTGGGGTATGGAAGGGGGTGAGGGCTCCAGCTGGGGGTGCAGGCTCTGGGCTGGGGCCAGAAATGAGGAGTTTAGGGTACGGGAGGAGGCTCCAGGCTGAGGCAGGAGGTTGGGGTATGGGGGGAGGGGAGTTATGAAATCAAAATTTTGCTTTCTAAATAATGGAAAATCTTATCCACTAAAAAGAGTATCCATTGTAGATGACAGTTTTCCAAGAAAATCTCCATTCCATTTGTCATGCTATCTGGAGAGATTTCTACACACATCATTATGATTATTCAGGTCTATGAGCAGGAGCTCTTCAATGAGGCCTGCTAGTGAGTGTGAGTCCTCAAGCCAACCCAACCTAGCATATAGTCAAAGAAATTCTCTCTGACTGTGGATAGCAGCTGTATGTCTCACCTCCCCCACACCTGACTGTGTCAGGTCATAGAGGGACAAAAGGGGCACCTGTTTCTTGGGGAGAGAAAAGAGGAAGTGGCAGCGGGGGGGAGACAATGACAAAAGTATCGAAACTAATCTAAAACCAGAAAACCCAGGAGGAGGAGAGTATAGTGACAAGACAAATGGAAGAATTTTTTTTAAAAATGCTACTCTGGAGGTATAAGATCAAAAATACTGTCATTGAGTTGGGACTGGAAGAAAATAGTAAAGGTAAATACTGTTTTCTTTCACCATACTTTCTCTAACGTACTCATCTTACTCTTAAAGGGGACAGAACAGTGAGACAGGAGAACATAGTTACTTAGATGAGAGAAGTTTTAAAAAAAAAGGTTTCCTGTTCCATCTTGTCTGTCTCATGCACACATCCTGAATCCTCATTTAAATAAAAAAAACCCTCACTGCCTCCTGTTCCATGACAGATGTCCTAGTTTTTTTACTTTGACAATCTGGTCACCCTATCTATGGCTCTCTTGTCCTAAAAAGAAATAATCTTCTACAAGTAAAGTAAAATGAAAATTCACTGAGTGCTGAAATGGGATAAGGTCCATCCAAGTAGATGAGTCAATATTCAGCATTGCCCTAGAGGGATTCAGACCATATCCCAAAAAAGCTAGAAAAAATGAATCTATATATGAATCAACATTCAGCATTCCTCCTCAAGAATGCAGGCAAAGTCTCAAGGACACTGACTGTTGATACAAGTTGTTATACCATGTTTTCCATGGAGAGTTGCAATGAGGTAGAGTTGCACATGTATAAACTGATACCAACTGGCATTTCCCTGGAAAGTCTGAGTCAAAATCCCACACATGATGGTGACAAAGACAAAAAGGAATATAGATACAAGGACACTGGAGAATTACTACAAAACTTTTTGCAGGCTTGGAACTAGCTGAAGCAATGTCCTCCCCACAAACACTGAAAACTCATCTCCCTGTACAACAGGTGCCTTCATCCTTCTGGGAGCAAAAGTGTAAGGTAATGAGGGGAGGGTGGGGCTCAAGACTACTTTATTCTGAAATGAACAAATTAAATAGGATGAAGGCTGGTTTCCAGACTCCTCCTAAAATCTAGAGGCCCATCTTCCCTGTAATATATCGCTTCTGTATGAAAGTGAAGGAACTTCATTCAATCACAGATTTGGTTTCAGGAAACAGCAGCTCCCAAGCAGAAAATTTTTATGACTTGTGTGTTCTCTCAAAAGATGATCACAAAACAGGACACTCAGAACCCTCTGTACATGTCTACATCTATAATGTTAAATATACATATTTCATTTCTTTCTCTCACTTGCTTCCACACCCAATCCAGATAATCTATGTGGCAAGAAATGCAAAAGACAACCTGGTGTCATACTCCCATTTTCACAGAATGAATTAAAATATGCCTGAGCCAGGAACCTGGGAGGAGTTTCTGGAGAAATTCATGGCTGGACAAGGTGAATGGAACCAATTGTGCAACATCCTGTGCCTTTTTTTTTTAAATTTATGCTATTTATATTAAGCCCCCATCCATTGTTCTGAACCAACACTGATAATGTACTGTAGGGAAATCTACTCCAAACATTTAAACAGGAACTCTATTCCATCCTGGTGTCTTTTACCAAGAAACCCTTCCTTTCTCCACTTCAAGGACTTCCCCTTCTCCTCCATGGTCCCTAACACCAAAAATTCCTTGTTTTAAAGTTTAATTTTTTTCCATATATTTGGAGGTTAAAGGCATATTGCTCAGCAATCAGCTGGAGAGGAAGGATAGTCTGGGGCTCTGGAAAATGTTTCCAATGCAGACTTAACGTGTAACCTTGGCCAAGGGGGGAGGGATAGCTCAGTGGTTTGAGCATTGGCCTGCTAAACCCAGGGTTGTGAATTCAATCCTTGAGGGGGCCATTTAGGGATCTGGGGCAAAAATTGATGATTGGTCCCGCTTTGAGCAGGGGGTTGGACAAGATGATCTCCTGAGGTCCCTTCCAACCCTGATATTCTATGAAGTCACTGCACAGCAAGCCAAAGTGTGAATCTACACCACACCAACTTGTCACACAGTAACAACCTATGTAAATGTGACATTGCTACAGCACGCCCAGATTAAAGCCTAGTTTGCTACAAGCAGTGTCCACAAAGGACATTACCATGGGGCAAGCTGGCACACTGTAGTGTGACACCCTGGCTTGCTGTACTGTAACTTGCTGTGTAGAAAAGTCCTCAGTCTCTCTGTGCCTCAGGGTTTGTCTACACCCCACACATGCACACTGGGTTTCAGAGCCCAAGCAGGAACGTCTACATGGCTATTTTTAGCACTGTAATGTGAGCCTCAAACCCAAGTCTGTAGATCCAGACTCAGATTAGATGCCGCTGGTTTTCTGGGTTTTTTTTTTCCTCTTGTCAATGTAAAGGAACACCCCCTACGCCAGTTCCCCATCTATAAAATACCCTTATTTCTCTAAGGCATTGTGAGGATAAATACACTACAGATTAAGTGCTCAGATACTCCACTTATGGGGGCTATATAAGTAACTAAGATATCTGAATAGATCAGACATTGCTACTTGCTGACTACTGCTTACTCTCTTCTCTTTCAGTGCTTTGGGGTTGCTGGTATGATCACGTAAAAGGATGGTGGGAAGCAAAAGAGAACCACTGTATTCTCTACCTCTTCTATGAAGACCTAAAGGAGGTGAGGGGGTGAGTCAGGGTTCATAGTGCTCTGTTATTGCCATTCAAGGTTCCAGCAGGTATGAGCTCCCCACAGCAATGTTCTGTTAACAACAGCTGGGTCTCCAGCTGATCTGATTGCACCCTACCCCAGTCATAGGTATGATTCCAACATTTAAAACTTCGTCACAACTTTTCCCTATCGGATTTGTTTCCTCTTCCCGGGTCGGTTTTCTTATCCAATTTCACTCCTTCCACAGGATCCAAAGCGTGAAATCCAAAAGGTGTTACAGTTCCTGGAGAAGGACTTGGAAAATGAGGTTCTAGATAAGATCATCCACTACACAACATTTGAAATAATGAAGGACAACCCCACGGCAAACTACACTTTTCAGCCTCCTGCAGTAATGGACCACTCAATCTCACCATTCATGAGAAAAGGTGCTTGTAGCAGTGTGGCCATTTACAGAGTGCCCTCTTATGGCAAGGGAATGCTTTGCAGCTGCCCTGCCCTTTTAATCTCCCTCTTGCAGGACCCTTAAGAACTCTATACAGGCTTTCATATGGATAAGAAACATCTTTCCCCCACCCCCACCCCACACACACACCTGGGGCTGGCTTAATAACAAAAACAGTTCTTAACAATCCTCAGGGTTCCAAAATAAAGTCCATCTACACACAACAGTCCATACTTTGCTCTGGTGTCTTATCTCAGTCAGAGCTCTTCTGTCCTAGTCTGTTCTCAGTCCGTCCTCCCAGCTCTTTCTAGCTGGAGCTTAGCTCACTGGCCTACAGACCTGTGAACTTCTAGGCCCAAATTCTGTCTGGGTTTCTCCACAGAAGCTTCCAATTCCCTTAGTCTCAAGGTCTTCCCTGCAGAAGTCCTTCATGCTCCCTACGGTGTCTCTCATTTTCCTAAGCTTCCTCATTGATTGCAGCCTCCTTTTGCACTTTATAGGATAGTCACCCTGATCTCTCCCAGCTATGGCTCATTCTGTAGTACGATCTGAGCCAACCCCAGCCCTTAAGGAGTGAGTCAACCTGTTACAGTGCTGCTGTTTTGTATTTTTAGTATTCCCCCATCTTCCTTTCTGTTGTGTTTTTGAATTAGCCCTTCATTGAACTGTTAATATCTTTTGAGTTAGTGATAATGGATTTCAGGACTTGGGATGAAGTGGAAGAATTCTGCCTAATGGTGACTGAGTATCTCTTTGGCTTTCCTGTATTGTAGGGACTGTTGGAGACTGGAAGAACCACTTCACAATGGCACAGAATGAGAAATTTGATGAAGATTATAGGAAGTAGATGGCTAGAACCTCTTTGACCTTCTGCATGGAGCTCTGAGAAGGGGCAATAGGGATTATTCTCTATAATGTACTAGCACTTTTCCCTATAAAAGCCTCACAAAATACCTGTGCATCTAAAATTACAATGCCCTAGTTTCCCACACCACTGATTTCAGACTAGCCACCTTCCTCTGTGTAAATCTAATTTTGAGACAAACATCTTAATTAAACTAGAGTCAAGCAGCAATGTACTGTAGAGAATTTGCAGGAGTCCCTCAAAACCCCACCCCCCAATTAAAGAGGTGGCTGGGATGATTTCCCTGTTGGAATTTATCCCCTCATCTCTAACTTTTATTCTTGGTGTTCATAAAATTCTTCTGAAGAGCAGGGTTGTGGGGTCTTGTTCATTTGCTTTTTTTGCATTTGTAAACTTTAGATGGTAATATCCAATATTTTCAAAACTATTCCCAGCAGCAAGTAAAGACCCTGAGATAGAAGGCACTACTGAAGTGCAAAATGCTGTTATTGTTTGTATGTTTTCAGTGTGCTGGACAAACTGTAATCCATCCTCACACTCCACTAGTGTGGTAAGTAAGTACTATTAGCCACACTTTGCAGATGGTGAAATGGTGTCATGCAAGAATTTGAAGTTACTTATCCCTCCTCTCCCCCCACACTTACTGCATGCTATACGAGATCTAGCCCTAAATGACATGCATAGGAGGCAGTTTGGTCTAACAAATTAGTTTATGGGACTATGAATCAGAAAACTATACTCGTTCCACCTCGAGGAATGACGTGTTCTCAGGCCTCAAACAAACCAGCTGGTGACTAAAGCTAGGCACCTAAATCCATACTTTGAAGTCAGTCGGATACTGGGATGTCTCAGCACCTTTGAAAATCAGACTGCTTAGCTAGGTGCCAAATATGAAGTTAGACCTGGATCTTTGAAGGTATTTAGGCTCATAACTTCCACTAATTTTTTTTAACAGAAGTTAGGGGCCTGAATACCTTTTGAGGATCTGGGCCTGATATGCTGAACTTTAGGCACCCACATTTGACAATTTTGTCATTAAACATAACCTTTCTGAGCCTCAATTTTCCTATTTACAAAATGGTGATAATGAAATAAATGTACCCCTCAAAGTGGTTGTGAAGCATGATTTGTGTTGTAAAAGCACTTTGAGAGCTTTGAATGAAAGATATTATGTAATTGAAAAGTACCTGTACTACGAAGACCATATTGTAGGGAACAGATGGGAGTAGAACTCAAGAGCAATTTTGTTCCCAATTCTCTCCTTGCTTCACAAGACTACACTGCCTCTGGTACTTCTATGGGGTAGGGGGTGCGAAGCATACATTTGTGCAAAATGAATTGTGTGAGTGAACAAGGGAGAGCACATGGACACAAGGTGTATAGGTTTCACAAAGCCGTTCAAAGGCTTGTCATATGTGAGGAACCTCCTAAATTTTACCAGGCCATGAGAGCACTCTGATGTTTCTATTTCAGAGGCAAATAACTCCAAAACTAGCACTTCAACGTCTGCCCTATAGAGTCCTGTGGAGTAGATCTGATAAAGAACTTTATATGACAAAAAGACAAAAAGAACCTTCAGAACTTAATGTATGTCTACACTGCACCTGGGAGCAAGGCCTGCAGCGCACGTAGACAGACTCACTCTAGCACACTAAAAATAGCTGTGTGGACATTGCAGCACCAGAAAAGTCTCAGACTAGCCACCAAGCTTGAGCTCTGCTCACTAGCCCAAGCCTCTGCTGGTGCTACACCATCCACACAGCTATTTTTAGCATGCTGGTGCAAGTCTAGCTACCTGGGACGGGAGGCTTGTTCCCAGCTGCAGTGTAGACATACATGAAGATATTACTATGGTAATGGGAGTCATAGATATGAGCACCTCCCAGTCTTTAATGTATATTCACAGCACCAGGGTGAGACAGGGCAGTACTACTACCTCCATTTTATGGGTGGGGAACTGAGGCACAGACTTGTTTAAGTCACACAATCTGTCCACGGCAGAGTAGGGAATTAAACTCCAGTCTCCCAACTCCCAGGCTAGTGCCCAAATCACTAAACTATCCTTTGTCTCTGTAAACTTAATTTGCACCAATTTTTTTCAGAGCATCATATCTCAGAAACAGAATGCTTGAACCACCTCCAATTTAGCCAACAGCCTTTTCCTCTGGCTGCAAACCACACATTCAACATTTTAAATAAAAAGACCATTTCTGAAGAGTTGAGAGAAGCCCAAAGTAAATTTACAAGTGAAAGTTGATTACACCCTTAACTATAGAAAGACTCCAAAACATGGAGCACATATTTATCAGCTCACTGCCTCTAGAGAGTAACATTATTGGATTGGTTGTCTAATTTTAGGTAGTATGGTGTGTTAGTTTATTTCACTCAGTGGGAACCTAACACAGAGAGGAACAAATGAAGCTGCACAGGCGTTCCTACTGGTAATAAAAAGCTGAAGGTGATAAAGTGAACCTTCTCTTTGTACCAGCATTCAAATGAACTATATTATTTCCATAGTATTGTCACTATATTCTTTGATGTGGCTTTCTTAAACCAGGAAATAGAGGGAGGAATATAAAAAGAACTCTTGAATGCACCTAATATTTTTGCTAGTTTTCTTTAGTACAATCAACATGTAAAGAAAATCAGCAAGTAAGCAAAGAAATCTACACTCTGGTCAGAATAAAAATACTACTCTCTTTCTCTCTGCCTGAGTGTCTGGACTGATGTTTCCCTCTCACAGCTCTCATACCTCTCTGCCACTGTGGCCCATGAGTAGCTGTCCTGTTCCTCTCTTTGTCTGTGCACTTTGCCCCATCTGAAGGGTTCTTCAGATGTGTCATGTTGCTACCTCTGGGCTTTTGCCATTCCTCTCTGTTGTCTCCTTACTCCTCCTCCTTTTCTTCACCCTTTCATTGGTAACCATCAAATGAACCATCTAATAAGGCCATTAGTAGCAACAGGAGCATACCAGTATTGTCCACTTAAAGCTAGTTGTTGGTATAGAACTATTACCGATACCGTAGCCATTTTCTCTTTCTTTTGGGGGGAGGGTTTGTAGAAAATGAAGCAACACAATTTATAGCTGACGTAATTCTAAGTAAAAACCTAAACAAGTTGTTGCGTTGTCAATCCCATTTTGTCATTAAGTGCTAACATTATGCTTGACACTTCACCTCAAAAATAGCTCTTGCCACACAGAGCTTAAATTTCAAATGACAGAGAGGGAAGATAAGACATAGTGTGATACTTGGAGAAAGATGTTAGCTAAGGCCTGGTCTGTACTAGGAAATTAGGTTGGTATAACTACATCGCTCAGGTGTGTGAATAATCCACACCCCTGAACAAACACATTTAAATTTACCTAACCCCAGTGTAGACAGCTCTAGGTCGACAGGAGAATTCTCCCATCGACCTACCTAATGCCTCTCGGACATGGTCTACACTATGAACTTATTGGTATGAACTTATTGGCTTATTGGTATGAACTTGGTATAACTATGTTGCCCAGGGGTGAGGGCTTCTCCTGTCAACGTAGCTACCACTTCTTGGGGAGGTGGAGTACTGTGCTGATGGGAGAAGCTCTCCCTTCGGCACAGGTAGCATCTTCACTAAGTGCTACAGCAGCGTAGCTGCACCGCTGTGCGTGCAGACAAGTCATCAGGGAGGTGGATTACCTATGCCATTGGGAGAAGCCCTTCTCCCATCAGCGTAGGTAATGTCTTCACTGAAGCCCTACAGCTGTAGCGTTTTAATTATAGACAAGCAGCCCGTAGTCTTGGCTAACAGTTAACAGAAAGAAAAGGAGGACTTGTGGCACCTTAGAGACTAACCAATTTATTTGAGCATAAGTTTTCGTGAGCTACAGACTAACACGGCTGCTACTCTGAAAGTTAACAGAAAAAGTACAAGAAATGCTTGTTGGTGCAGTTTCTCTTTTGGGCCAGTAGAGGTTGCCAAAGATACAGCAAGCAGAGTCACTGCTGAACTACTGTATGTCTATTGTTTTCTTCTTCTATGATGTGTTGGGTGTTCACCAAAGGCTATCAATTACTTACAGTAAAAAAAATGTATCCCCATCTCATGACCTGTTCGGTGTCTCCAGGACCCCAAGAGAGACTGAAAAATGTAATAAGTCTTGCTCCATGACAATTGCCCTGGGCAATAAGCAGGCCACAACCACTTTCAGTTGCCTTCCCCTTGGCTTTCCCCTCACAGATCTGTAAGCACTGTCAAAGGACAGGAACAGGACTCTCCATGGACACAAGTGACCCACACGGGCACATATACAACAGTAATTGAGGAAAATCTTTCAACACTAAAGGCTACATAATGCCTGTGAGGCACATTTCTGAGTTGGATAGAAAACGGGGCCACCCCACCCCATGGGGAGCTCAGTGAGGGCTGATACCTAAGGTCACCAGTGCACTGGAAAATATTCTCCGATACCTGTCTTTAGGATGATGCAGCCTGTCCCATCCCACTATGAGCCTGCTCTGTTCCATGATGCACTGACAGGGGGACAAAGAGAATCTCTGTGTTGCCCCAAGCTAAGGGACTGTGCCAGTATCAGGGAATGCAGCAGAGCCAGTCTCCAGGCAACCTCATGAGTGCAGCTGGACTCTATTAGGCTCCCTGACTGGCTACAACACCTGAATGGTTGGAAGGTTCTGCAAACCAACTCTTCAGCCCAGCAGCAGCACTGCTTTGTACTCAAGTATTTGCATGTGGCTGTGATACTGCCTGTAATTGTCTATTCCCAGTCTTGTCTCTGCCTTGCCTCACTTCAGGTAACCCTGTTCTACCTTGGCTCTGATTTCTAAACTCTGACTTTGGTTCTGGCCCTTGGCTCTGGCCTCTGACTCCAGCTCTGATCCTTGGTTCGAGCATCTGGCTTCCGATTCCTGCTCTGATTGCTAAGCCTGATTCCTGCTCTGACTGCTAGGCCTGGTCACATAGACAGACTGTGATGATTCCTAGCATAAGGCACGTGGGGATGAGTGAGATGATTCCTGGAACCTTTCCCCTTTGTGTATATCCACCCAAGAACCCTGGACAATCTGATTCTAAAAAGACCAAAGGAAAGAATCTTCCCATCTTGGGACGAGTCTATACTTAGATTTATTTCATAAAGAGTTCCCTGCTGCCCAGTCAGAACAAACGTCCACGGCAAATGCAGAGTACAGAGAGATACATGCAAAAGGCAATATCACATCCCTATGTCACATGTGGAGAAATACATATTTAAAGACAAATGAAGGGATATATCTACAGCATATGTGTAAATGCACATACTGAATGGCTCTCGGTGTCTATGGAGGGCCTTGCCTATATATGGTACAGTATGTCTCGGGAGACAGACTGCCTGCAGTGGAGGATCAGAGGACTGGACTGAGCAGCAGCCTGAGGAGTTTTGTTTCCTTTCCTGACTATGTTAATTGGTGCCTTTTTTTTAAATTTTGCTTTCTTCTTGTAGGTATTATCTCTTGGGGAAAAGCCCTTGCTGGCTGTGACTGGCTGTCATTCTCCTGAACCACTTCACCAGCTTACACAACCAAAAAGAGTAATGCCTAATGCTCCTGCTATATGGCTTAAATGTACTTTTGGCCGAGAGCAACCAGCAAGTAGCTGTGCTTTAGCCAAACACAAGATATTGGACTCAGTATAGGGATAATAGGGTGACATTTCATGGCTTGTGTTACACAGGAGAGACTAGATGATCTAATGGCCCCCTCTGGCATTAAAATCTATGAATTGATCAGATATGCACTACACTGGCATTCAGTTGTCATGAACAGTAGGTAAAGGAGTAACACAGGTCGGTGTGCGCATGCCGGAAGAAAGACTGACAGATACACCAGCGCTACTGAGAGGCACAAGAGAGACAAGTGCGTCCAGCACCTGAGATGTTCATAAAAATCATATGACTGCACACCTCAGAGAAATGGTAAAGTGTAGTTCTACTCTAAAAGGACCATGTAAAAATGCTAACATCTTATTCAACAGATCCCTTTCCTGTGTATATTCCAAGTCAGGTTTGCCGACCTTACTGACAAAATAAGCATTTGGGTTTTTTACTACCTATTTACTTCCTTTATTACTGAGGAGCCAACACATCTAAATGAGTTTAAACTGTGGATTCTGCCCCTTCTTGTATATGAATAATAGCATTTACTAAATTCCAATCAGTTACACTTGTGTGAACCCATGGGTGACAATGAGCTGTGTAGGTGTTACTAAAAGATTAATTTGACCATCAGAATCTTTTACTGGTGAGAATGCATGGGATAGAAAGAAACTAGCTTTTTTTCTTACAAGCACAAGCAATGTATGTGGGGCTGTAGGTCAGGGAAAAAACCTCTTGTGAGAAGAACACTTGACTGAGGTCACTGAGCTACAATAAACACTGATCTCCATGATTACAGAGTCACTCTCCAGAGCAGAGCCATACTTTAAGCTCAGCTTTGCATGGGAAATAGAAACAGCATACTTTATGGCTTGCTTACTTCAAGGCTTGCCTTGAAAGGGCCAACATAGTGTTTCTAAAGTTTCTAAGATCTACACTGTTTTCCATATGCTTTAAATTAACATTTCAAGTCTCTTTGAAAGGTGGCTAAAGCCTCAGTTTTGCATCTCATCCTGAAGTCAACAACTTCAGCACCACGAGATCACCCTAACACCTTTCCTCTAGATCAGGGATCGGCAACCTTTGGCACACGGCTGGCCCATCAGGGAAAGCAGCTGCCTAATGTTTACCTGCAGTGTCCGCAGGTTTCGCCAATCATAGCTCCCACTGGCCACAATTTGCCAGCCCAGGCCAATGCGGGCTGCGGCGGCCAGCACATCCCTCGGCCCACGCCACTTCCCGCAGTCCCCATTGGTCTGGGACAACGAACTGCGCCCAGTGGCAGCTGCGATTGGCCAAACCTACGGATGCTGCAGGTATACAAACCGTCCTGGTCCACCAGCAGCTTTCCCTGATGGGCCGACCGTGTGACAAAAGTTGCCGATCCCTGCTCTAGATTCTGTATTGAATCGAACACCAGGTACTTCCTACCTTACCCTGGTTTTCCTGAGAGGCCTCCCATACAAGTGCTGACTATGCATTACTGTGCTTAGGTTATTCAATCTGAGGATCTTAGACCCCTAGGTCAGGGTGACATGGCTTCAGTTTCTGAGTACTGCTGTAGAAAGAATCTGTTTAAGCTATTAAACAAGATTCTTACATTTCTTTTAAATAGTGCTTGCTATTCCTAAGTCTGCTGTCCATCCTGAGGTATCCAAGTGCCATGGAAAAACTGAAAGACTTCACTCCAGAGAAGGTGAGATGGCCTGAATTATACGGCACAAAGAGAATTCTTCTGCTGAAAGAGACTTGTGACACATGGGATTGAATGTGAAACTTCAAAGCCAGGCCTTATGATTTACTTATCTCTACCTATTGCATAGCAGGTGTAGGCAAAAGGACAGGAAAAGGACAAGTCTTCCAGAACTCCCTTCCCCAAATATGAGTGTAATTTTTCCAGAGCTGTGCAGAATGGGCAATACTGAGAAAGTCCGGTCTGTTTGTCATAGTGGGGCGTTTGCCAAAGAAGGAGCTGGAACTCTGTCATCCCCATTGGGCTGAGTTAAGGTTGCTGTGCTTTGTCTGGTGGCTGTGAGAGCGTTTCAGTGTCCCTCTCTGAGTAGAGGAGTGTATGTTCTGTTAGATGCCTACATTTTACATTTCCTTACTCTTGTGGTTTTGGGTCAGGTATGTTGTATATAGAACAACTTTAAGTGCCATTCAGTATAGAGTTTGTGTATTACTATCAATTTAGCTTAATTTGGTAAGGAGTTGACTTAAGCTGACTTGGCACAAAACAGTCTTAAATTGATTTAGGAGCTGCACCAATAAGGGGGTTGCACCAATTTTACTAAATCATTTTCTAAATCAGTTTAGTTAAATCAGTGCAAGTTTGGACTGAAGCAAGGCACTAGAGACTCCACAGCATTTTACCATTATGGTAGAGTACTAGCTGGAGATATATACTGAAGGTAAGCTTATAGCTGGTCTACACAAAGTCTTGCACTGATTTAAACGATGTGATTTTTTTTTTTTTAGGTGCTAGGCAGAAGCAGACTAAGCAATTGCTTAGAACCCCAAGAAGCTCAAGGGGCCCCCTCTATTTTTATTGGGTGGTGGTGGGCCAAAAATATTCCTGCACAGGGCCCCCAGTGGGCTAACACCACCTCTGCTAATTTAGTTAAACCAGTGCAATTGTGTGTGTGTGGGTGTACGTCAATTTAAACCATGCTGATATCTGTAACTTGCACTTGTAAGAATCATATGGCAAACTACTCCATGCTACTTTTCTCCATTTGACCACTCTCTGTCCTTTTTATGTACATAAACATACATTTGAGAAAACAACCCCTTGTACTTGATAGAGGTGGATAACTAGGAAATCAATGTTAACTAATGGCTATTAGCTGTTCACATGTACGTGTTTTACAGCTATGCAGTGGTTTTGTAGCCATGTTGGCTCCAGGATATTAAAGAGACAAGGTGGGTGAGTTAATATATTTTTTATTGGACCAACTTTGTTGGTGAGAGACACAGAGTTCTTCTTACAGCTGAGAGTCAAGGATTATCTACTGGAGAAAGTCTCACCGTGATACTGAAGTTTGTTTCAGGGCCCACTGACAAACTGTCAAAGTCTCTAATGGAGACTGAATCTCTCTGTAGCTTTGCTGTATTTAGGGACTGGAAGAACTATTTTACTCTTACATTGAACAAGACATTTGAAAAAGACTTCAGGAAGATGATGGCTGGGACCTCTCTACTTGCAAGGAGCTCTGAGAACCATAAATGGAGCAAAGAGACTGTCAGAGGCTCTCTTTTTCCTATCTCCTTAACTAGCATTCAATATGAGAGCAAACATTAGATTCATTCCACTGATTTCACAGTGTGTGATCTGCCTCATGCTTGGATTGAAAGTTATTATTTAGCCAGTTAGGAACTAGGGCAGAGACACACAGTAGGGTTTTTTATCCTTCTTTTCTCTTCATCAAGTTTGTAGAGGAACTGGATGATTTTTGTCAGTTACATAAATCATTATGTAAGTGCAAGAAAACTTCATTCATTTAGACCAAAATTTTTAAACATGTCCACTAATTTCAGAATATCCAGGTGTCTCAAAGGGGGCACCCAGAAACTCAGGCACTTAAATTTAGAGGATATTTTGAAATTGGGCCCTTAGGTCAATGCTTGGTGTATCATAAAATCTATATTATAAGTTACTACTTTCATGTAATGACAAATACTCTTATGTACAATTAACAGTAGGAAAATAACTGTCACCTAGACTGTACCCTTCCTGCTCATACAAAATGTCAGTTTCTTTGTTTTAAGTTAAAGTAGATTTTTTGAGGGGGACTGTAAAATAAGAATCAGTAATAGGACATGATACCTTTTCTCTTAAAATCTCCAGTTCCAATTCAACCCAGATTGGATTGGATTGGATTATTTATTTTAAACTTTTCTTCTGCAAAGTACAACTAAATTGCTTTGGCCAACACACAATAGTGGGCAGTATCACGCTCCTATGTCTCAGGCATTTGTTCTTGCAAGCATATACAGAGGCCTTGTCGTTTTAGACACTAGATACTATTGCTACAATCCATGCAGTTCTACTACTGGAAGCAACAGTGGGTGCTTAAGTGTAGATATCTTTCACCCTTCAAACTTCCCACTGGTGGTTACAACGGTGGGAGTGATAGTCTAGATTGGCTGGTGGCATTTTAACCCTGAATTTGCTAATCCTGTTCACAGCGGGCTTGGAAAGCCTGGGGCTAAGACACAGGCAACCACTAAAGACTGGACTACACTTGAGCAACTCAAGGACAGTGGGAGTGGTCAGGGAAAGCAGTCATGGTAGAACCATCTCTACACCCTGGTAATCCCCAGCTGCCAAAATGGCTCCTTGGGCTAAAGTCAGCCAGAGACACTTAGCGCAGTCTACAGCAGTGGTGTGAAATGATATAGATTGCCCACAGGATATGCGAGTTCAATACCACTGTAAGGTCTTGTGCAAAGGGCATCTTCAACAGATGTGAGAATCCGGCCCACTTTGCACAAGTGTAAGTGACTACACAAGATATTAAAGTATCAGGTCAACTTTATATGTAAAAGGGAAGTTTCCCTCAATTACGAAAGGATAGCAATTTTTTCACTCTGTACAATCATCACAGAAAATTCCTGAGGTTCCAGTAACTGGACTCTAGGGTGACAAGGCACCTTACACATGAAATGTCAAATCCTGGTCCTGTTGAAGTCAGTGGGAGCTTTGCCATTGACTTTCAATGGAAGCAGGATTTGGCCTGTTGACACTGCCGTAACATACAATAAACAGTGCTGTAGTAGAAAGAAAGAGCCTGAAGCATGGGCCTGAGGCCTGAACCAAAGTCAGCAAAAGTTACGCTATGAGCAACAGTCAGGCCCTGTCAAAAGCAGATGCTTGCCTGTAAGCTAGTGTCCAGTACATGAACCCGGCACCAGTATTGCTAAAACACAATGCATATGTAAACACATTCCAGCAGGCCAGCACAAGAACACCCCAACCTAGCACGTGATAAAACGGTTTGACAAAAGTGATGAATAGTGATATTTTGTCTGAAACATCAGGCGTGAAAGTACAAAGTCAGGTGGTGAATAGGAACGTTTTGTCTGAAATATCAGGAGCAAAGTACAAGGGAGGTAACAAACAGGTCATGAAACATGTAAGGTGATATGTAAGCTGTTTATCCTAGATTGTTTGTCTCAGTCTAAAAATGATAGAATACCTTGCCTTAACCCTTTGTCCAGCCTAGGGGGCAGTGGAAAGTCCCACCACTGACTGAGCTGTGTCCATTGTCACAGGCATATATGTGTTAGTGTACCTGTTATCACTGAGCCGGGGCATTAGCACCGTGCTTTGTTGGCCATAAAACTGGCCAGACGCCTTCGCTACTAAACCAAGTCTTGTGGTCTTGGGCAGTTCAATCGGAGCCTGCTGTACGGGCTATCTGGCCAGAGCCAGTGCAGCACGCAGAGAGAACACACGCATGCAGCCAAACATCTGACGACAAGTGCTACTAATAGGATGCACTAATTCTCTCTTATAAAGATAATAAAATTATGTATTATATGGAACTGTAAATTCCTTTTTTTTCCCCTCATCTACCCTGTCTCAAATTAGCTGCACGTAATATATCATCTGATTAGCTCCTTCTGGAGAGATATAAATGTACAATTCATAATCTGCTTACATAATTTACTTAAAACAATTGCAGATATGAATAATCACTTTCCTTCACACAATACAGAACAGTGGTGGGCAACCTGCGGCCCATCAGGGTAATCCGCTGGCGGGCCGCCAGACAGTTTATTTACATTTGCATAGCCGCCCTCAGCTCCTAGTGGCCGGGAATGGTGAACCGCGGCCATTGGGAGCTGCAGGCAGCTGTGCAAATGTAAACAAACTGTCTGGCAGCCCGCCAACAGATTACCCTGATGGGCCACAGGTTACCCACCACGGATACAGAACATGAATGTTACATGATAAATCTATATCTACTGCTGGGTTCTCAACCTCTTTCCTTCTGCTATAGTAAAATCAGCCAGGTTTTTGTCCTATGATCCCCATCCTAGAATGCTTTGGCCTCATCTCAGAATGTTTTGTGGTGTAACGGTCAGAAAAATCCAAATCCTAAAATACTATAATGCATATTTATTTGTAGCGGTAGCAGTATTCATTGTGGCATGTATGACCAAAGTCAGAATTTATACTCGGTATGTATAGTTAATAGCTTTTCATTCAGGCAGTATATTAATATGTATAATGTATATATTCTTAGTGAAATGTCATACACTTATGTATTCCCCAATACTACATATTCAAGGCTAGATTCAGTCTTTATATTGAGTCCTGTATAAGGGTTGAGGCACAGATGTGCCACCATAGAAGAATCCCTGAAAAGGAATTGTGACTCAGAGGAGGAAGTAATTTGCTGTAGCCCTATACAGGCTATCCTTGCTCAGCTCTAGACCCTGGCAGATTGGGAGTGAAGGGCGGAGGCAACACACAGTCCCATCTCTGTCCACCTGCTTAGGGAAGGGGGTGTACCTGCCATACAGCCCTTACTCTCCCCCAACTACCAGAGCAGTAATGGGATGAAAGGGCCAGGGAGTCGTCGTGAGTTAATAACAAGTACATGTTTGCAGTTGTGTCTGGTTTAGAAGGCAGATATTGATTCCCCACCCCCGCCCCCATATCCTCTCCACTCTACATGTAAAGATTCTGGGTCCTGGTGTCAGTGGGACTTGTCACATGAATGAAGTTAAGTACATGTATAGGTGTCTGACAAGCTTTCTGTCAGGTCAGAATTGAAAACCTGCCACCGCTATGACCATTAGTGGCACAACCTGTATTGGTCAATGCTGAGGGCTGGGCAGTGGTTAATTAACCCAGAAACCTCAGGAAGTGCCAACAGCTTCGGGCGGATGAGCGCCTGAGGAGGGTAGTGGAACCTCTGATGAAGGAAATGCCATCAAAAGGTGGATGAGCAAATTCACTCCGTGTTTTTGCCAATGAGATCCACGCAGGACAGGTTGGGCCCTTCAGCTGTGGCTGATAACCAATCTAAGAGTGCAGCCCCGAAAGGCAGGCAGATGGAAGATCTCCTCTGCACTGGCAACTCCTGCAGCATAGCTGGTTTCAAATGTATCGAATCCCATCCAAACCAGTGAAGTCGAGAGGGAGACGCTGACACGTGGGCAAAGCAGAGCCTCCATATCAACTGCCCAAGCTCTTGCAGCCACGTCATATGGAGTGGACACTCCATCCTTGCTGGCAACATGGACACCACACGGAAGGTGACATTTATGGGTTATAAGCTCCCATTTGATTGGCATTGGGTCACCTTTGATGGTGGGATGAATCACTGCATTCCATCGGTCAGCCACTGTCCACCACAAAGCCGGGCAGCCCCAAGACAGTTAGATGCTGATCCACCATGGTCTGTCTGACTCATGGGGTGCATGGGGCTAGACCAAAAGTTGAAAGGCAGATGGAAACCTTGCACCTGGCAAAAATAAGAAACCAAGAACTTTCCAGCTTGGAAGCTGGAATGTCAGGACCATTTGTCCAGGATTGACAGATGACGATGACCTACAATACACAAGCAGCATACGGAAGTCAGCTCTGATAGACTGTGAGGTGTACAAACTCAGTGTTGACATTGCAGCACTCCAGGAAACAAGATTTGCAGATGCTAGTTCTGTCCAAGAGGCCAATTACACCTTCTTTTGGCAAGGTGAAAGCAGCAAAGAAAATTGTCTGCACGGTGTCGATTTTGCTGTGAGAAACAAGTGGGTAAAGCTCCTAGAAACACCCATTGGGAAGTCAGAGCATATCATCTCACTTAAACTTCAGGCAACATAGGTTCTGTGAAAATCATTAGTGCTTATGCACCAACACGCAAATCTAGCTCTGAGGAGAATACATTTTACAACTCTTTACATCAAGTCACCCAAAAAATACCATCAACTGAGCAATTTTTCCTCCTTCGTGACTTTAATGCAAGAGTCAGTGCAGACAGCAACTCATGGCCAGATTGCCTAGGACATTTTGGCATTGACAAGATGAATGAGAATGGCCAACGACTTCTTGAATTCTGCACCCAAAACCAAATATTCATTACCAATTTATATTTTACAGGAAAAGATCACCACAAAGTGTCATGGTGACATCCATGATCAGGCCACTGGCACCAATTAGACCTTGTTATCAAGGTCAGGAAGAAAGACCTATCCTTAGAGCAGAATGCTCATACGTTCCACAGTGCTGATTGTGACACTGACCACTCCTTGATTATTAGCAAAGTGAAGATTACAGCCAAGACTCTACATAGGGCAAAACCTAGGAGCAAGTCCAAAATCAACGCTATTAAACACCCAAAACAAGAAGAAATGTCAGGAGTTTGTGAAGGATTTTGAACTTAGCATGCATGGGAAGTCATTACCAGAGAAGGCAGAGGAATTTTGGCTGGATTTAAGAACAACAATCCATGAAACAGCTTTCGGGGGAAAGAGACCATCAAAAAAGGACTGGTTTGAAGAAAATGAAGTGAAACTATTACCTCTCATCAACATTAAGAACACAGCCTATCTGGAACACAACAAGAAGCCAACAGAGAACACAGAAAGAAAAGGAGTACTTGTGGCACCTTAGAGACTAACCAATTTATCTGAGCATGAGCTTTCGTGAGCTACAGCTCACTTCATTGGATGCATACTGTGGAAACTGCAGAAGACATTATATACACAGAGACCATGAAACTTGGGACGCCGCTTGTTCAGGGAAAGCCCCTGGCGGGCCGGGCCAGTTTGTTTACCTACCGCGTCCGCAGGTTCGGCCGATGGAGGCTCCCACTGGCCGCGGTTCGCTGTGCCCGGCCAATGGGGGCTGCAGAAAGCAGCGGCCAGTACATCCCTCGGCCTGCACCACTTCCCACAGCTCCCATTGGCTGGGCACAGCGAACTGCAGCCAGTGGGAGCCGCGATCGGCCGAACCTGTGGACGTGGCAGGTAAACAAACTGGCCTGGCCCGCCAGGGGCTTTCCCTGAACAAGCGGCGTCCCAAGTTTGGGAAACACTGATTTAAATGAACCATAAATATAGTGACATCACTGTATTAATCTCTCTTTGAAGTATATAGCGGATCACCTGCAAATTGTGGAAAACAGGCAATTGCCTTATGTTAATCTGTGTAGCTAATTACTGGTGACGCTTAGGAAATAGGTTTACTTCAAAGTCTGGATGATGCCTATTGTTATCCTGAGGCGGGGTGGCCAACCTGTGGCTCCGGAGCCACATGTGGTTCTTCAGAAGTTAATACGTGACTCCTTGTATAGCCACCGACTCCGGGGCTGCAGCTACAGGCGCCAACTTTCCAATGTGCTGGGGGGTGCTCACTGCTCAACCCCTGGCTCTGCCCCAGGCCCTGCCCCCACTCCACCCCTTACTGCCCCCTCCCTTGAGCCTGCTACACCCTCACTCCTCCCCAGAGCCTCCTGCATGCCACAAAACATCTGATCAGGAGGTGCAGGGAGGCACTGATTAGTGGGGCTGCCAGTGGGCGGGAGGCACTGGGAGTGGGGTGGGGGAGCTAATTGGGGGCTGCTGACATATTACTGTGGCTCTTTGGCAATATACATTGGTAAATTGTGGCTCCTTCTCAGGCTCAGGTTGGCCACCCCTGGCCTAAGGACTCTGAGCTATCTAGAGGAGGCCAGGAAAATGTATAAAAAAAAAACAACCTTGGGTCTTGATCCCTTTTATCTCAGATCTGCTTGATGCAGGGGAAACTTAAATCTTAAGACTGAGATCTCCATTACCACCTGGATCACCCTGGATATGAACATTGGACTGAATCTATGGACTAATTCTAAGAACTCTTTTCAACTCCAAAGCTCACCATCTCTACTATGAAACTGATCTCAGAACTGTAGTCATGTCTGTATGTATACTGATCTTTTAACCAATACATACTCTTTTCTTTTTTAATAAATTTTAGTTTAGTTAATAAGAATTGGCTGTAAGCGTGTATTTGGGTAAGGTCTGAAATATTCATTAATGTGGGAGGTAATGTGTTTGATCCTTTGGGATTGGTAGAACTTTCTTATAAGATTTTCAGTAATCCTTATTATATTTGTCTTGATTGTCTGAGCAGAAGCCCAAGGCTGGGTTGCTATGAGGGAACTGTGTTTCGTCTTCTGTGCAAGCAGTAACGTATCGTAGAAGCTGTTTTGTATTGGCTTGATAAATCTAAGTATTGGAATATCCACCAGCTTTGCGGATTGGCTGCCCCATTCTTTGCAGTTTGCCCTAATTGAGTAACCTCAGTGTAGGGTCCCCTCCCCAGGACCCCGGTCACAGCCCTACTGTCAACAAGGTTGCCCCTCTCAAATCGTACAATGGTGAAATCATTACAGATAAAAGCAAGCAGTTGTCTCATTGGGTTGAACACTGTTCAGAGCTATACGCACAAGAAGGAAACATCACCAGCTAATCACTGGACCAAATACCAACACTACATGTCATGCCAGAGCTAGATGTGGAGCCCCCTGTAGGCGGCCATTGATTTTGCTATCAAGTGGCAAGGCTCCTGGAAAATATGGCATTCCACAGGAAATCCTCAAGTGTGGGAAAGACAGCCTACCACCTTATCTTCATCAGCTGCTACTTAAATGCTGGAAAGAGGGTGAGATACCACAAGAGATGCATGACGCAAACATCACCACTTTGTATAAAAATAAATGCGAAAAGGGCGACTACAACAACTACAGGGGTATCTCGCTACTAAGTGTAGCAATAAAAACTTTCACAAAAGTCATCTGTGTTGTGTATACAACAGCTGGCGAATCGTGTCTACCCTGAATCACAGTGTGGATTCAGACATGATATTTTCTCTGTGTCAACTCCAAGAAAAGTGCAAAGAGCAAAACTGGCCATTGTACATCACCATTGTGGACCTAACCAAAGCATTCAACGCAGTCAGCAGAGCAGGCCTCTTTGCAATACTAGAAACAATAGGATGTCCACCAACCCTGTTAAGTCTTATATGTTCATTGGCAACTGGACAGTTGCCAGGTCCACTTCGGACAGCTTTGAGATGAGAAGTGGAGTGAAGCAAGGATGTGTTCTTGCACCTACACTCTTTGGAATATTCTTCTCGGTACTCTTAAATACACTCCATCGTTCATGTCCTTGAACTGTGCATCTCCACACAAGATTGGATGGGAAACTCTTCAACTTTTAATGACTTAAGTCAAAGAACAGAGTCCAAAAGGTGCTAAGCAGGGAACTTCTATTCACTGATGATGCTGCCCAAACATATCAAACATATCGTGTTGAAAGTGCAGGCAGAGCTGGAGTCAAAACACACACACATTTTTAAAGAATGCGGTGCGTCTTCCCTGGAGGTGAAAGGATGTCCCTTAACTGAAGCACAGGATGTCCGGCCTTTGTAACTGGTTCTGATATCGAAAATCTGTATGACTTCCAACAAATCACTTATTTTCTCTGTGCCTCATTTGAGATATTCAAAAATAGGATCCTAAATACATATTTTGGTACTTGCCTGTTTTTCAAAAGTGCTGAGCATGTAATTCCTGTTATCCTCATTCTCTCCATAAAGCCTGATCTACACTAGGAAATTTGGTTGGCATAACTTCATCACTCAGGCATGTGAAAAATTCACACCCTAAGAAACTCTGTTAAACCAACCAAACCCCCAGTTGATGTGAACCTAGCTACTGCCTCTCAGGTAGCTGAATTAGCTATAACAGGAAAAGCCCTCCACTCTGTGTAGGTAGCGCCTTCACTGAAATGCTATAGCTGCTGCAGTTACAAGGGTAAACAAGCCCTGTGGTGGAGCTAGAGGCAGATGTGATGATTAGCACAGCCTAATGTTATACTGATGTTGCCCCAAACCTCCATGGTGCTGTGTTTTACTCCAGCTGCCCTTGTCCCCACTGAGCCAGTCTGGTAGCTGGAGATCACTGAGATGTAAGGGAGACTGGGCCATACACTTTTTTCCTCTGCCACGTTCCTTATGCGGTGGATGTATAGCTTAGGAGTTATTTCAGTGGCTCTATGTCACCATTATGTTTCCCTACAATAAGGAAATTCTGAAGCAATTTTCAAATCTCTTTTATGGCTGCTTTCGCTGCCAGAGCAGCACAAAATGGCCTTAACATATCCGAGAATCGGGCATTAAATATTTGGTTATTACATAAAGGCATAGGCATAATTTGACTTCTGTATTTCGGCGGGCAGCACCAGTCAGGCCAATGAGGCTGAGAGTGCGGAGAAAATTCCACACCTTTCAGAGGCTTGCAGTTTGTGTGTGTGGGGGGGGAGGGCAATGCCTTTCCTTGCCCCCCAAACTATGCCCGTGCTAAAGGCCACAGTCTACCATCAATCTATGTACAAAACTATCATTGACATAATTAAGAGATCCACTTTTGGTTGAGGGTAGTATACTATGGCGCACTGGTTTAGATAATGTTACAGAGTGCAGTTTTAAACCTATATTTTGTTTAAAAATTTTTTGTTAAAATGGCAATAATAAACAGAATATTTTGAATTTTTTGTAATGATGATGAAAAATGAATTGATGCAGAAAGAATAAGAGTTCAACTATCACCCCTTGTGGTAACTTTTTCACTGGATTGCCTCACTTTTCCTGTTACTCCATTTGCGAGAAATCTAAAACACTGTGAGACCAGCCCCTGGGCAACATTACTGTTCATCCTGTGCTGATTCCTAGAATATCAGTTCTACATTTACAATGTTTTCTTCTAAACCATTTTTAACTTTTTAATCCTAGTGAAAAATGTGTGCCAAAGCAAACCACCCAATTTGTCATTTGACCGTAAATCTCTGGGGAAAAAGTTCCTTCTCCTTGGAAAAAGGAGTCCAGGAGTTCAAATCTCACCTCTTTCTACAGGCTCTTTAAATTCCCATGCAATTCAGTACACTTATTATTGACTACAATCATGAACCCCAACTTAGAAGGCAGGGAATCACTGCTAAACACCCCCACCCCATTTAAATTAGTACAGATCTCATGCAAGGTCCCTCCAGGCCCAGAACCTGGTCACTAATATGACAAACCCTAAGTCTTATCTGCTGCCCCACCCTGCCTTTCAGAGTGACTAAGCCAGTTTCACTGATCCTACCACTATAAACCACAGCCTGGATCCACAACTGAACACAGAAAATCACTTGGAATCCACAGCGCTTGAGTTACACGCAGAGGGGGATCTGTCTACGCGACACTTGACAACCCCCGGCGGGCCCCGCCAGCCCACTCTGGCTCAGGGAGCTCGCGGCTGCCTAATGGCGGTGTAGACGCTCAGGCTTCAGCCCAAGCCCTAGGGTCCTGCCAGGGGAGCCCCCGTGCGTGACCGTCCCCTGCCCTTCCCCGAGGGGAGAAGCGACGGGGAACGCCACCCCTCCCCCAACCCGCCTGGGGGTCGCCCAGCGAGCTCCGCATGCTCTGGCGGGTGCGGCGGGGGGGGCTCGGTGGGAGAAGAGGCGAAGTTACGCGTCGGACGTGGCCGGGCGGAGCCGCTGCCACCGCCGCCTCAGGGCTTGTGGGCGGGGCCGAGCACGGCGCGGCTGCCGCCCCGTGGAAGGGGGCGGGGCCTAGGTTCAGGAGATGGGCGGGCCCCGGCTAACCCTCTACGTGGTCTCTGGTTACCATAGAAACAGCCGGGAGGGGGCGGGCCCGAAACTGCGACCTCCGGCCCGGCGTGGGTGATGACGTAGCAGGCGCACGGGGGGGGGGTGACGAAGGCGGAAGCGGGGAGCAGGATACGGCGGCGCTGAAACCTCCCCCCCGACCGCTGCTGCGCCGGGAGCTGCCCCGCCATGGAGGTACCGGGGCAGGGCGCCGCCGGGCTGATGCGCTGGGGAGGGGGGGAATTAACCCGTCACTGGCGGGCGCCCCCACGCCGCACGCGGCGGGACTGGGGCCGCGGGAGCATCTCGCCGGGTCTAACCCTGCGCGCCGCCGCCCCCCATGTGCAACCGCTCCCCCTCCCCTGGCCTCCGTCCCGCGGGGCCCCCACTGTGTGCGAGCCCCGCGCCTCGCCCGGCTGCTGTGCGGGGCTCGAGGGAAGCGCTGTACGTGAACCCCGGAGCCGCAGCGTCACCCCTGGCTTTACACGGAGCCTGTTTCAGAAAACGGAGAGTTCAGACTCATTTCTGCCCGGAGCCCGGCCCCTCTGGCCCCTCTTCTTGGGAAGCCACCGCTAGCAGAGCGGGGCCACCGAGTGCCCCCTGGGAAACTGCCCCTCGGTTGGCAGGGGGAGAGCTGTCTACATCCTCGCACTGCTTGTGATTGTTCTGTGGTCGCAGCAGGGTGGTGATTGCCCCCCTAAACCGGACCACATGCCCCTTTCCAGTCTGGTGTCTTCCTTGTGAGAGTAGAGCCAATTTCATGCTTCAGAGGACAGTGAAAACACTGTTACGCAACTGCTGGGTTCGTCAGTTTCACCGTGGGAAGCAAAATTCCATCCTGACCCCAGTGAGGGGGCCACTAGATCAATACTTACTTAGAAGTTTTATAAAGCCTAATAAGAGCACCCAAGAGCTGTGCGTGACCTTGACAATATTGTAGAAGTATGCTGAATGACTAGATTCCCTCAGTTCTGCAGGTCAAATGAAATAACTAGTGACTACATAAATATCATGACAAGTGTCAAGTGATTTCTGTCACACACAAGGACTGGGGCATGTGTATTTATGTAACTTTTTTTGCAGTTACAAAGAGAAACAGATACTTCCAAAGGAAGTTTCAAATCATTTGTATTTGCCATGTGGAATAAATAGATAAATCCAGAGTGATCCCTGGATATTCCTGGTACATAACATACAGAACATGGCATAGTTTAGTATGATTTCTTTAAAAGATGTCTAGAATTACTATATTTTCTACAAAACTTTAGTTTGGGATTGGTACTTCTGTGTAATTTGTTTGTATTGCACCTACCTAAGTAGAAGCTGATTTAATTGCAAATTATTAAAAGAGACTATCAGAATTTTACTCAAGTAAAATAAACAGGAAAGTAAATACATCTAGTCTGATAGTGTGGAAAAAAAAAAAATGGTGAATCAGGCATACAATTTGTATAATATGGAAATACTACCTACAGCAGGGATAGTCAACCTTTGGCATATGGGCCTTTCAAGGAAATCTGCTCGCTGCCGGGATGATTTGTTTACCTGCAGCATCCACAAGTTTGGCTGACTGCAGCTCCCACTGGCTGCGGTTTGCTGTTCCAGGCCAATGGGGGCTGTGAGAAGTGGCGTGGGATGTGCTGGCCACTGCTTCCCGCAGCCCCCATTGGCCTGGAACGGTGAACTGTGGCCAGTGGGAGCTGCGATTAGCCAATCCTGTGGATGCTGCAAGTAAACAAGTCATCCCGGCCCACCAGCGGGTTTCCGTGTGCCAAAGGTTGCCGATCCCTGACCTACAGTAGGGCAGAGAAGTCTTGTGTTGGTACACACCTTATGCTGTCTCTTATTCTGTTTGCTCAGAATTGCTGTAAGGTCTGTGTGTGGAGTCCCACTCCCTTTTTCATATGCCCTTGCTTGAACTTTGAGCTGATACTAGCAGTGACTCTTCATGTTCAGAGCTCTCCAATGACCTGAAAAATCAAAAAGGAATCCTACAAAAAGTGGAAACAAACTGCTAAGGAAGAGTACAGAAGACCACAAGCATTTACGGAAAGGCTAAGGCACAAAATGAGTTATGCCTAGCAAGGGACATAAAAGGCAATAAGAAGAGGTTCTTTAAATACATTAGGAGCAAGAGAAAGATGAAGGAAAGTGTAGGTCCTCTACTTAGAGAAATGTGATTTAGATTAAATTTCAAGAACAGTCTTTCACTTTATAGTAAAGTAGTTTGACAGAAAACATTGAAAACTGGGAGGGCACATATAGTGCGGGTCAGTCCTGGGGCTGGTACTGTTAAATGTTTTCATTAATGACTTTGGTAATAGAGTGGAGAGTATGCTTATAAAATTTGTTAATACCACAAAGCTGGGGGGGATTGCAAGCATTTTGGAGGACAGGTTTAGAACTCAAAATGATATTAAACTGGAGAATTGGTGTGAAATGAACACGAGGAAATTCAAAGATGACAAGTGCAAAGTAATTCACTTAGGAAGGAAAAAAAAATCAAATGCACAGCTACAAAATGGGGGAATAACTGGCTAGATGATACTGTTGAAAAGGATCTGGGCATTATAGTGGACCACAAATTGGACATGAGTAAACAATGTGATGCAGTTGCAAAAAAGGTTAATGTTCTGGTGTACATTAACAGAAGTGTTTCATGCAAGACATGGGAGGTAATTGACCAGCTCTACTCAGCACTGGTGGAGATCTCAGCTGGAGTACTGTGTTCAGTTCTGGTCAATACACTTTAGAAAAAATAGCCAAATTGGAGAGAGTCCAGAGGAAAGGAACAAAAATGATTAAAGATTTAGAAAATCTGACCTATGAGGAGAGGCTGAAAAACTGGGAGGAAAAAAAAAAAAAAGAGGACAGATAACAAGTCTTCAAATATGTTAAGGGCTGTTATAAAGAGGACAGTGACTAACTGATCTGTGTCTACTGACAATAGGACAAGAAGTAATGGGCTTAATCCTCAGCAAGGGAGATTTAGGTTAGGTATTGGGGAAAAATTTTCTAACAATAAGGTGAGTTAAATTCTGAAATAGGCTTCCAAGGGAGGTTGTGGAATCCCCATCATTGGAGGTTTTAAAGAGCAGGTTGCACAAATACCTTTCAGGGGTGGTCTAGATCTACTTAGCACAGGGGGTTGGACTTGATAACTTTTTTAGGTTCCTTCCAGCCCTACATTTCTATTATTCTGTCTTCCCAAATATATGTGAACATTAAATCACTTTCCAAACCCAGACCAAGATGATGATGTAAACCTCTTTGAATGTAGTTTGGAAGATCATAGCATAAAAATCACTGTTCATTTAAATGTTGCTCCTCCACTAGCATTTTCAGTTGTCTACATCTTTAAGGCAGGTTTTTTGTTAGGTTATTGAGCCATACTTTCCAGACCAGTTGTAAACAAAATAAGTAGATTTTGCCCGCCCATGTATACCAGCTCTTTGGTTAGGAATTCCATATCTAAAAGACAGATTTCTAAGAATATACTGGCTCATATCATCATGCTGTGATGCATCTATCCTGATCCAGCTATCTGTGATGGATGTCTGAGCTCATTTCTTCCATTCTTCTTTTTAAATCTTAATTTTCTTGAGTTCCAAGTTCTACTAGAGCTGTTAATTACTGTCAGGGTACAACAGGTTCTTAACCAGTTCCATTAGCAGTCTAATGAAGAGTTCAGTTCTGATGTGCTGTGCTTTGTTTTGTTTTTCAGGTGCAAGATGCTGGACAAGATATGGTGGCTTCCTATGCCACACCAGGAAGTGGTAAATCGAAGGTAAACTTTCTTTAGAAATGTAAAAGATTTGGACAGATTTACAACCTGCTGCACTAGCTGCTACTGGGGGAACATTCAAGAGAGATTAGTTTTTAAAAGGTAAACACTGACTCCTCTATTTGCCAAAACTAAATTGTGGTTGTTAAACCTAGAGAGCCCTGTTAAACTTTGGAGAATGCTGAAGAAAAATCTTTAAAGCTATTGGCAGTTATTACTGGAAGCAAATTTACTAACCGTTTAGAAAACACTTGGCAGCTTCCAGTTCAAACAATGGACTTTTCATTTCTTTAGGGTATAAATTTCTTCATTTAAATTTACTACCCACTTGCACAATGATGTTAGTCAGCATGCCATGTTAAAAACATTCAGCAATTTACATGATTCTCAAATGCCTCCTTAGCTTTTTCAGTTTGGCAGGCCTTATATTTTTTTTTCCCCCACTTGTTTGAAGATTTTTAATCCATCTCTGAATGCTAACCCTTCACAGCCAAGTCTTACTTTCACATTGCTATTAGCTACGTAAGCCCTTTGGTGTAAACTTGTAAGAGTTAACATAGAATTAGAATCAGACATTTAACATTCCTGGTTTTCAGTGTTATAGTCATCAGGCATAGGGAAAGCATATTTTGTAATCTATCACATTTTACAGCTGGATACACTGTCCAAAGAAGATCTCATCAAATTTGCGAAGAAGCAAATGATGCTTATGCAGAAGGTGAAGTCAAGATGCACAGGTACCATACAGAAAAGGGATTTATTTGGCTGTTCCAAGATTTTTGTATTACTTAAAGAAAAAAAGTGGGGTTGGGGGAGAGAAGAGAACTGGTGTATTGACTTAATGGTAGTGTTCTCTGTTACAGTGTTTGACCTCTGGATTTGATTCCTAGGTGAAAAACTTAGATTTTCCAGCAGCCCATTTAATTCCATTTTCCCTGCTTCTGTGAGAGGATAGAGGTAGGAAGCCCAGAGTGGAGGGAAGAAGAGGAATTGCATTGATCTTATAGTAAATTTTACTAACCAAGCAAGGAGGAGTGTGATGGGAGAAAACAACTTGCTTAAGAGAATAACTGAACTGTATCTTGAAGTGGGGCCTTTCATTGAGTGTCTGCTCCCCATCCTTGATGGAGTGTTTGCTTTTTCATGTCATGGCATACAGTAGCAAGTTTTGATGTTGTCAGAGGGAGAAGAAATTCCAAGACAAGTAATTGATTTTACATATTAAACACATATCATGCAACCCTGTCTTGGGGGTACAATAATATTTGTAAATAAGTTAGCTATTGTGTATTTACTCAATGTTGCATCATTTGAATAGAAATAGTAAAAGATTGCAGACCCCATTTTGGGTTAATTATGGGAATAGATTATCTGGTTTAGAAAAAAGTGTGAGGGGGGTAGTGTAGCAGGGTTCACTCACCTTTCACAAGTGCCCCCTGGTTGAGTGTGTGCAGGCCTGCACTCTCTCTGTAGCTCAGTGGTTCTCAAACTTTTCTATTGGTGATCCCTTTCATAAAGCAAGCCTCTGAGTGCAATCCTCCTACCCCATTATAAATTAAAATCACTTTAATATTTAACACTATTATAAATGCTGGGGGCGAAGGAGGGTTTGGGGTGGAGGCTGACAGCTCATGACCCCCCTCCCCCCCACATCATAACCTCACAACCTCCTGAGGGGGGTCACAACCCCCAGTTTGAGAATTTGTGCTGTAAGTCTCCTTGGGCTTAGACTACAGGACTAATTAAGAATCTGTCAGTGGTCTCAGCCCTGGTATTGAGCCATACTCAGGACTTCCCCCTGGAGGCAATGTCTTTGCCCTCTCTGGGTGTTTCAGGCCCCAGATCTCCCGCTGGGCCACTAAAGAGTTCAGTTCTCCCTCTAGGGCACCTCAAAGTCCAGGCCACTTCCCTCAGTGCCTAATGGGGGGGAGGGGGCACAGGGGGCTGACCCAGACCCTCCCTCTACTCCAGGTCCCAGACTAGGGACTCTGTAGATAGCAGCCATCTGCCATGTCCCTTTATCTAAGCTATGCCACTGCTCTGATTCCCTAGGCCACTTCCCCACAGCCCTGCACCTTCTTCACCCTTACCTCAGGGCCTTGTCCTGATGGAGTCCTAACAACCAGCCTAGAGCTCCTTCTTGCTCTTCCCCCACTTCTGCCAGCTCTGCTCTGGCCAAGGTCCTGTCACTTCCTCAGCCAGCCACACTCCTCCAGTTCCAGCAAGGAATTGATCTCATACTGGCCCTGCAGCTCTTCTTATACTAGGGTACTGGGCCCTGATAGGGGCTGCAGGGAGCAGCCAATCTGATTGGCTGTGTCCCCCACAGCAACTCTAGACAGCTTGGATAACTTTTTCCACTGGCCTTTTCTGGGGTGGGGTGTGGCAGGGCCACAAGGCCTCCAGCAGGGGGCCTCAGAAGGTCTTGTACATCCCATCACAGGTGGAGATAGAACTAAATTTTTTGCTTTTTCCTTTCACTGATGTAACGCTTCACAACTTTTAACCCATCTATTTGAGGCAAATGCTACATTTTTATATACCAAGCTTCAGCCTAATGTATATTTTGATGACTATGTGACTTTTGAATACTAATATGCCAGGAAATTCTTAAGTTACACTGAGTTGGTGTTTTGAAATTTTTAAAATCTGATGTCATTACTATACTATTGTAATACATTAATTATATTTATTTATTTATTAATTATATATTCTCTTCTGAGTTAGAAGCTGCTCTTTGAAATGTGAAACAATGATTATGGTGAATTTTTATATAAATATTTTTTTTGTTTTAGAATTGGAAAAAGAGATTGAACTCAAATCAAAACCAGCTGCTGGAGGAGCTGATGATATTATTCAGGTGGGAATATATAATTGTTTTTGATGTACTATACATAATAAATGACCCAGGGAAATCTTTCCACTGGTGGTGTTTACTGAATAGCAAACTATTTTACTCAGACTATCTGGGACCAGTCCCTCTCATGCACATAAGACACTTTCTTTAGCATTCTCCACCAAGTATCTTGTGAGTCTTACTGCAAGTATGGAAATATTTAATTTTTGTGTAAATTTTCTGAAAAATTACTAGTAAAATGTTAGGTTTCAGAGTAGCAGCCATGTTAGTCTGTATCCGCAAAAAGAAAAGGAGTACTTGTGGCACCTTAGAGACTAACAAATTTATTTGAGCATAAGCTTTCGTGAGCTACATCGGAAGTGAGCTGTAGCTCACGAAAGCTTATGCTCAGATAAATTTGTTAGTCTCTAAGGTGCCACAAGTCCTCCTGTTCTTTCTTTCTTTTTTTTTTTTTTTTTTTTTTTGTAAAATGTTAATCCTCTTTTCTTAAGTTTCTCCTTTGATAGGAGAGTAGTCCAGCTCCTGATGATGAACATTTGCACTGCCACTATAAAGAAATGGGGCAGCAGTTTTAATCAGTCCAACCGTTAAAAAGTGCTTTTTATTTTGTGAACTTATCACAATAAATACACTATTCAAATATTTTTAGATTTGAACTGCACTTTGAGTTTAGTAGTGAAAGCATCTATCTTGCTGAAAGTATAGTAACTTATGTAGCTACTCAGATATAAAGTTAGTGTAAGAACCTGTAAACTATTGAAACAAAATTCAGATTGTTTAAATATTAGTTTAATGGTTAAAACAATTATTTACACTTTGCTTTTTTTCTGGAGGTATAAATAATAAAATAGGAAACCAGTTTTCCAGTGCAGCAAGTTCATTCTGCTCAGTGTATTAACGGTGAGAGGTGTTTTGTTAGAGTATAGTGAAAACTATACTGCTATCTTCTCTATGTGAACTGAAGGTAATTATTGTAGTGGGCTTGGTTTTCTGTTGCACAATGTGCAGAAAATCTGAAGGTCAATATCTGAGCTCTGTAGCATTGCCTCGCAAAGATTGCTGAGACTTTGCATTTTCATTTTTTTTTTCCCAACAGTCTTCTCACTCTCTCTCCAAATTAGGCTCTCTCAGAAAGGCTAGATGCTGTTCTTTTGGAAAAAGCAGAGATCCAGCAGCAGTGCGTAGCCCTCAAAAAAGAAAATGCTAAAAGGAAACAAGAAGCGGAGGTAGTGAAATGAGCAATAACATGTTTCTGCTAAAACATTGCTAGTCCTTGGTATTTTCATTTCCTAATCGTAATAATTACGAATATATGGTTCACGTTTTAATCCCTTTTTTTTCATTCTCTTCTGTTCATTGTTAGTTAATAATACTCCAATGTAAATACTTTCCAAAATTATTACAATACCTGTTTGCAAGTCTTAAAACAAATGGGTTATGCACAGACTAAATGGTCAGTGTCAAGTTGTCCTGCTGTGACTCAGGAGCATGGGTACCTAAGTTGCCTCTAAGCTGCATAGCTGCACAGCAGGCTATCAAGGGCAACACAGGCACGCAGCCACAGGGTCCTTGATTGGGGAGGAGAGAGGGGCGTCTCCCATGGCCCTAGGCTGCTGTGGCAAGAGAGGGCTGGTGAGTCCTCTCTCCCCACCGCAGCCTCGGGGCAGCCTGCTCCCCAAATCCCTCAGCCCCGGCCCCACCGCAGAGCCCACACCCCCAGCCAGAGACCCCTGCACCCCAACCCTCTGCCCCAGCCCTGAGCCCCACCTGCACCCCGAACCCTTCACTCCCCACAACCTTACACCTCTGCCCTAGCCCTGAGCCCGCACTCCCAGCCGGAGCCCTCACACACACACACACCCTGTGCCCCAATCCCAGCCCTGAGCCCTACCCACACTCCGAACCCCTCGCCCCACCCCCACCACACATCTCCTCCATATTAATGTATATAACAAAATTCATTCCACACATGGACGTAAAATATTAGAGGGAGCATCGGTGAGTACCAACCTCAGGGCAGACTATTAAGTACCAGGGCACAAACCCCAAATTGGCTGCGGGTTCTGTAGTTAGATTTCACCAATCAATTTTCAAGTGTAAGCTCCTCAGACACTATAACAGCTTAAATATGGAGTCACAGACAGACTCCTTGGGTACTCCAATCTATCTCATCACCTAGGCAAGCCTACCCTTGTGATAAATGGTCCTTTATACCACAAATCACAACAGCAGTCAGGTTACTTCCAGTCTCAAAGGACCAGTCATTTACCCCCGGTCAATTGCACCTTAGAACTCACACCAAAGACCACACTTTTAGCCAATCGTATAACAAACTACATACAGATTTATTAATAGGAAAAGTGAAAAGAGTTATTTACAAGGTTAAAACAGTTAAACATACGAACACAAATGAGTTACAATCTTAAGTTTCAAAAGGTAATATAGAGCTTGCTTATTATAGAAGCTTCTATGATCTTTAGAGCTAACCCAGGCTGAACAGCTGGGGATTCCTTGCTTATGTGATAGAAACCCTGCCTCCAGAATCCAAGCAGCAATGAGATACAGTTCCTCCTTGTTAGGGGTTTTTAATTCCCTCCCCTTTCTGCTTTGATGGGAAGAATTCATTTCCAAAACTCATCTTCATGGGGAGTGGGGGAGAGTAAACAACAAAATATTTTGTCCTCTTTAATATTCCTCTCCAATCTGTCTGATGTTGATGGGCCTTCCTTGTTGGACAGGACATAACACCTTCTGTTGGAGACCAGCATTTCACTCTAGTTAAGGTCTTTCTCTTGTCTGGTGATTTACACAGTTAAAAAGACTTACAGTGCAAATCCTCAAATATTACCTTACCGTATGGGATACAAATGTGTATAAGTGAGATTAATGCTTGCAGCAACTCACAAGCATTCAGTAAAGTTTCCACACTAAACACATTGTTGGAATCCCAATACCTATTGTAACAATACTAACATACAGGTGAGCCAGACTGATTTCAGCTATGTATTTGTCAGTATTCAGTTGAGGTCTGGGGACCATCAACAAGTTTAGGCTTGAAATTAGGCACTCATCTGATGATTAGAAATGTTCAAAGTTATAGAACAGCTTTCCAAAGGGAGTAGTGGGGGCAAAACACCAAGACTGAGCTTGATAAGTTTATAGAGGGGATGGTCTCATGTCACTGCTTACAATGGCATGTAGCCAATCTCTGACTGCTAGCAGAAAATATATCCAACGGCCGGTGATGGGGCACTAGTTGGGGAGGGCTCTGTGTTACTACAGAGAATTCTTTCCCAGGTGTCTGGCTGGTGGGACTTGCTGAAATGCTCAGGGTCCAACTGACCACCATATATGGGTTCGGGAAAGAGTTCTCCCCTGGGTCAGATTAGCAGAGATCCAGGGGCAGGGGCAGGGTGTTGGTCTTCCTCTGAGCATGGGGCTTGGGTCACTCGCAGGTTTAAACTAATGTAAATGGTGGATTCTCTGTAACTTGAAGTCTTTAAACCATGATTTGAGGACTTCAGTAACTCAGTCAGGGGATAGGGGTCTGTTACAGGAGTTGGTGGGTGAGGTTCTGTGGCCTACAATGTGCGGGAGGTCAGACTAAATGACCATGATGGTTCCTCCTGACCTTAAAGTCTATGAATCTATGAGACCTTGGCATGAGCTGGCATCTGGTCCACCAGCATCACAGTCAGTCCGTGCAGAAAGAATCCATTAACTATCATAACCTTAAAACGTTCCTTTCAGCTTCTCCTCTGAACTTGCCAACACTGTTACATTCTGTCTTTTGACCACGCATCCTGCAGCGAGTTTGTTGTTCCCAGCGAGTTTATCTCCTCTAATTTGCTTGTACATTTTTCTTCTCCCATTCTGAATTAAGTCCTCAAATATAATTTCCTTGTTCCAGATAATTTAGGATTTTAAGGTTCTTTGGCCACAAAACTTAATATGACATCCATCTCTGGTACACTAATCAACATCAAGGACTTGTTTATTCCAAACTCTTTCCCAATTTCCTTGGTTGTACATGGGACAGAGACCTTTTCAATTCAGAGATCACAATATCCAAGTTTGCAGGTATCTGAATTACTTGATAAATTATTAGGTTGTAAAATTTAACCAGTTTAGTTACTGATATCTAACTTCCACATTAGCATGAGTTCAAATGGCATTTATTATGCAGATGAATGACTTTGTCACTGATTTTTTATTATCTATTTTTGGTTTTAGTTTCTTTCTGTGTAATTATTGACATATATGTTTGTTTTAGGTTGCTGTAACTAAGACAGAAGAACTGCAGAAGCAGTTGGAACAATCAAGCATTGAACACTTGAAAGATATTGAAGGCCTTAAGAATGAAGTAGTAAGAGCACAGTCCAAATACAATGAAGACTTAGCCAAACTGCAGAAAGAACTGCAGGAAGAAGAGAAGAAACAAATGGGGCTTGCAGAACAGCTTGAACTTCATAGTAATCAACAAGAGGAAACTAAAAGACTACAAGAAGAGGTCCAGCAAATTAAGCATACATATGAGGAACAGATTTTATGTCTGAACAAACAGTTGGAAGCTATCAGTGAGGATAAAAACAAAGAAATTGAAAATCTGCACAAAGTTATCAAAAATAATTCTGAACGTCACTGTAGTGAAATCAATAATCTGCATGAAGAACTTATACAACTGAAGGGTGCACACCAAGAAGAGGTGTCAGAATTGATGTGTCAGCTTGAAGCCACTTCTAAAGAATATGAAGAGGAGCGAAACCAGATAAATCGACGAAAGCTGGACTTAACAAAGCAGCACTTGGTAAAAGAAGAAAGCATGAAGGGTGAATTATGTGCTAGTAATGAGAAATATGAACATGAATTGGAGCAACTAAGAGAAGCTGTAAATGAGACAGATGTTAAAGATGTACAAGGAGAAACTTATGTGGACACAAAAATGGAAGAAAAGGTCAAATACTTAGAACATATTTTAAAAGAACTGGAATCTCAACACAGTATATTAAAAGATGAATTAACCTATATGAATAATGTTAAGTTAAAACTCGAGAAGGAAATCCAGCGTGCAAAGGATGAGTATTTTCATGAACGGGAAGACTTGGAGTTTAAAATTAACGAACTACAACTTGCTAAAGAAGATCATTGTTGTGTAATTGAAAAACTAAAATCAGAGCTCCAAGCAACAAGACACCAATATGATATCACTGTAAAAGAGCGTAACCTAGAAGTTCAAAGTCTGAGAGAAAAACAAGAGAGAGAGATTTCGGAACTACATCAGACTTTATTGTCAAATTCAGAAAAAGAAAATATGGCATTGGTTTTTGAAATACAGGATCTTAAGGAACAGTATCAAAAGCTCATACAGGAGAAGGAAGAAGCAGTGTTCAATTATGAGAGTTTGAGGGAAACGCTGGAAACGCTACAAACTGAATTGGGGGAATCAGCTGGAAAGATCAGTCAGGAGTTTGAGTCAATGAAGCAGCAACAAGCTTCTGATGTCAGTGAGCTACAGCAGAAACTCAGATCTGCTTTCAATGAAAGGGATGTTCTTCTTGAAACAGTGAATCGTCTTCAGGAAGAAGCAGAAAAATTATCATCTAAACAAGCTGAGGTGGAAGAGCTTAAGCATAAAATAGTCAGCTTTCAGGAGGCAAATGCGGCAATGGTGATCTCTCTTGATCAAAAAGAGACCACAGTAAAAGAACTGGAGGAAAAGGTGACTAGTCTTGCCTCTCAAAAAGATGGTATCTTAAGTGAACTGAAATGTTCTACTGAAGAAGTAGAAAAACTCCAAGAAATGTGTAAAAAAGAACAAGAAAAGGTTCTGGGACTTCAGCAACAAGCAGAATTTGTTAACCAGGGCAACAGTGACCTGAAAAAAAATGTAGAGGATTTAACAGAGACACTAAAAGAAGCTTTAAAAGAGAAGGATGAGAATAACCAAAAGTTAGTGCAATTAGAGGAACAAATGGAAGCTCTCTTGCTTGATAAAAAGAGTCTGTTATCTCAAACATATACTCTTCATAAGGAAAATGAGAAAATCAATAAGGAAAAAGACAAAATAAGTAGTAACCTGGAAAAGGTTGCCTCTGAAAAGGAGGATTGGCTAGTGTTTAAAGAACAAGCTGAAAGTTTAGAAAAGCAATTACAAATTGCTATTGAAGAAAAAGACCATTTAACTATGCTACTTGAAAACAAACAAGCACATGCACTACTTGTCAAAACTCAGCTATACAGTTTACTTGAGCAAATAGGGTCCAGACTTTCAGATGATGATGATGAAGAACATGATGCTATTAATTTACTGCAGGTTGCAAATGAATCCTTAGCAAAAATGAAAGAAGAAAAACAGAGCCTTACTTTGCAGAATGATGAAAAAGTTCTTCATTTACAGCAGAAGGTTGAGAGACTTCAGGAAGAAAATGTAGTTCAATGTGCAGAGCTCAGATCTTTGCTGGAAAACGTTGAAAAAGAAAAGAGTCTCTTAACAGAAAAATTAGAAGGAGCTTTGTCAGAAAAAGCAGCATTGCAGCTAGACATCCAAGAGAGGAAGAGTGCCAATGAGAAAGCAAGGAATGAAAACCAAGATCTTCTAGCTTGTATTGAAGAGATCTCTCAAAAACTTGCATGTTATGAAAGCCAAATACAAGAGCAACAGAAGGAATCTTTTACAGAAGAGCAAGAAAACCTAAAACTCGGTCTAGAACAGAGAGAGGCTGAACTTAGAAACGTGAAAGCCGAACTGACTTCTCTAAAGGTTATGATTGTTGTTATTTCAGTATACAGACTAAACCTCTAAGACTTAATGAAGGTTCAAAAGTATTTTCACATTATTTCGTGGCCCAAAAATGAATTTTTCCCTTTCAGAAAAGTCCTTTCTCCATTCCCCCTTCCTCCCTCAGCCCCCAAAATCAACTGATCTGTTTTTTTTAATAAGTATTTCTAATTGAGAGTGCCTCACCAAAAAGGCAACACTAAAAGTTACTTTAGCATTTATATTTTACTCAAGTAAGCTTTTATCTTCTCCCTTTCTCACCAGTACCTCACGAATGATCCTTCATTTACAGGAGGGATGGCCTAGATGACCTAATAATGTCTCCTAGCTCTTAAATGTTATAAATCTACAACTTAAATAAGCACAACTTAAAGTTAGTATTAGATCAGTTATCTGCCCTGCCTTGTTTGTGGTAAGTTTGCTGGAACTTCCTTACATCAGAGCATTGTTACTGCCTGATAATGACTGAGAAATAGCAGGTGGCAAGAACTACATGGTCTGTCCTTTCTTGTTCTTGACAGGGTAGGATGGAAAGCAGTTGCTATGAGGATCATTTCCCTGCCCTTACATTTTAAGTATCTTTGTAAATTATCAAGAAAACATCAAATTGTACATAAATCGTAATATTTATGTCTTGTTTGTATAGAAATAGCCCAGATTCTGGCCTTAAGTTTAATATATATTAATCAGTTTCTGATTGTGACATGTAAGGAATTAGCAGATACCAAAAATGTTTGTAATATTTCATTATCTTTGTTTTATTTCACAGGATTTCATGGAGAAGTCGTCTGTAAAAAATGACCAACAATCTTCAGTAGCAGAACTACAAGAAAAAATTGGTGCTTTTCTTATTCCTTTACATTTAATTAGTTGTGACTTTTAAACCATTGTTTAACATACTTCATCTTTCGTTTTTTAACCCTAGTTTATGAGAAATACTTAAAATAAGCAAATGACTTCCTGATGTCCAATAAGGGTTCGAGATATGCCAGTGGTCTGTTACCCTAACAGTTAGTACTTTTATTTTAAGGTAGACATCTGTGTATCCCTGGCTCTGTACAATTGACCCCAATTAATAACAACTGTACCATGTGGAGGGGAAGATCTAATAATCTTTAATATTTTAAATTAGTAACTGTTAAGATGCCACTGAAAAATATAGCTTGCTTTGAGAGAGAAAACTAACCCCTCTGAGCATTCTGGTTGGCTTTCAAAAGAAAATTAGCACTAGCTGGAAGCAAAACCATTGAATTTCACCAAGAGGATTGGTAATATAATAAAATAATCGGCTCCTCATGGACTATTTTAGAGTCTAATGTGTTTTCACAGAAATGTACTTGTCTGTCAGCTATTCTTTATAGTTCAGTGTCTTTTTCATTTAAAAAAACAAACAAGATGACAGTACAGATTTGTGGCCAGCATAATTATATTAGAAAGCTAGTCACTTTCACATATGAGGATAGCCCAAAAGTAGTAAATGTTAGTGGATGGCTTTGTGACCTAGGGTGCAGATATTGTTCTGTACCATAGCCCTGAGCTTGATTGCTCTCCCAGTTTTGGTCCCTACAAAACTCATTCAGTCAAATAAGGAATAGTGGTACTGACTTGTTACAGAGAGAATCTCTCCCACTTCTGTGTATAGAAAAATAGTGGCAAGGTGTTTTGGGGTTTACTTTGTTTTTATTTTCGCTTTTTTTTTTTTTTAAAGAGAAAATAGTTGTATAGCTGGGACAACTCCTCAGCTGCCTCAAGAGAAGAGGGAGGAAATAAAATCTCCTGTCTCTCAGACAAACACACTTCACCCTTGCATTCCTACAACATGTAAATGACAAATGCAGTTACTTTAAAATGTTAGGGAGGAAGTAATGGCAAATTGAAACAACTGTATTTGTCACAGGAGTAGCTGGAAGCATGTTTTTTGAGTTTTAAAATCCTAACAAACTGAAGTTTGCTAAAGGAACTCTCTGGAGCAGTAGAAGTGTTCACCATGATAGCTATGTGTGTTGCTGGGAATTTTAGCTTTCAAACCAGGCCTCCAAAAGCTTAAGTGAATGAAGTGTTTTAAATGTCTTCCTGTTTTTCAGTAGTAATGGATGCAAATCCTTTTTTATTTTGCTAATGACTTCAAATTCACATAGATATTTGTTTTGTATTTTACTTATTCCGTTGCGTAGATGAATTCGTTTCTGTTTTTTGTGTTAGTATGTCTGGAAAAGCAATCTGCAGAGAGAGAAGAGAAGTTAAATAAAGTTAAAGTATTTGCTGTGAAAGCAAGGAAAGAACTAGATTCCAGTAGAAAAGAGGTAACTTAGCTTTTCAACATGAGGTCTAAATTTCTGGCATCGTAAGGTTCTGTTGTAATCACACTGTTACGTATTGCTTTGTAATAAGATGCAGTCCTTGAGAGAAGAATTAGAGTTGGTACGATCAGAGAAAGATCAGCTGTCTACTTCTATGAGGGACATCATCCAAGGAGCAGAAAGCTATAAGGTAAGAGGTACTATATCTTAAAAAATGCTTTATTTATCAGAAAATATTATTTAGAGATGGCATTTCCTAGCCTGATTCCAGTTTGATGTGTCCATGACTCACTACTTGCATAATTACAGTCAGCCTACTAATTTCCCTCTGTAGCTACAGTGTTCTTTGCTTCCTGCCCTAAACTATTGTACAGTGTTGCTGTGCGTTGTTCAGCAATTGCCATATCTCACCTCAGAGGTTTCAGTGGTGGATGAAGTGATCCCTGCATGTATACTTGGCATCTAGTAGCATATATTATACTTATTTTATTAAATTTGTTATTCACGTGAAGTGTGTGTGTGGTGGGGCGCTAGAATAATGACAATGACAATTATGTTTATAATTAAAATTGCAAGAGTTTCCATAATAATGCCTGTTTTTACAGGCTCAACTTTCAGAAACATTCATCCTTGTATGTGGAAATAGTCCATGCTCAGTACCTGCCCTTAAAGTTTGCTTAACTTTTTTGTATTATAAGCAATTCACCTTTGCATGTATATCTGGTTTAAAAAATAAATAAATAAATCCAACCATACTTTTAAAATATGGTCCTAAGCCTCAGTGGAGCTGTGAGGCTGTAAGGTAGCATGCTCAGAAGTAGGTTTTTGTTAATATGCTCACTGCCTTAGTGCCATTGATCCATTCTATCTGGCTGGAGTGGCTAGAGTGATCAAGCAGGGACACCTGTGATATTGAGAGTGCTTTCATGAGGAAAACTGTCTCCTTAAAACATGTACAACAAAGTACTCCCAAAAATTACCTTTAATATCAGAGACAAGAGAAAATCATAGATACAGTATTTAAACTTTTCAGCAAACTTCTGACATTCTTTAGTTCTTTCAGTGTTAAATAAATTCTTTTTTTGGTGGAAAAACTGCAACTATCAGAATATAAATGAATAGAAAATGCTGCTGCCTTGTGAAACCAGAGTTATGTAAAAACTGTATCCCACCAATCAATACCAGCAGCAAACTTGGGGATTCCCTTCTCCTTAACCCATTACTTCCACTGAAGTGTGAATTTCAAAGTTTAATTAGGACCATTTGAATGCTAATGTTAAGTTTAGACAAAGAGAAATATTATGGGAAATAACCCTTGTTAATGCAGTTAAAGTGCCAAATCAAGAAACATAAAAGATATGGTTCCAACAGCCTCCATTGCCAAAAACCCAGTAATTCCTTTACTAATATACCCTTTTTTAAAATCTGTGGTGACTTAGAGCTCTTCAATGAATGACTTAAATCTAGAGAGGAAAACTTGAAAGAGTTGTTTTCACTAGAACCTAGAATGGATCTGCAGCTTTAATTCACCTGTGATACTTCTGATGTCACAATAAGAAACATCAAGTACTGAACAATAATAAGAATGTGCAAATACCCATTTATTTGCTATAAGCACATCACAGCTTCCATGTATTTAACAAAAATTAAAGTGCTTTGTGCATGGTTTCAAGAATCTTTTGCTGGAATATGACAAGCAAGCAGAACAGCTGGATTTGGAAAAGGACCGAGCAACTAATCTTGAACATCAGATAGATGATCTTACAAGACAACTACAGACTTCAACTCAGCAGGTAGCTTATTTTGTGACTGAGCAAATAATTTTTATGACAAATATGAAGTAATTGATCTTAAGTCCCATTTCAGTTTGATAGACACATACTTACGTAAATTTTCCCTGTAAATATTTTCATAATTCCATCTGTATTTTTGAATACATACGAGCAAATAAACTAATATTTGTGTTCGACAAGGTAGAAATCCCAGTGTTTGGAATATTTGGATTTGGAAAAAAAATTAAATGAAAATAGGGACATTATAAAAATATCTGGATATCTCTCTGAACTGCAAGAATGTAGGGGCCTTTTTGGAGTATCAGGGCCCAAATCTGAAGAAATTTGAAATTAATCCCATTTGTCAACAATTGTAGTACATGAGCTTGAGCTGGCTCTCAGAAAAGAGCAGCTGCACAACACTGACAGTGGTCATATAGATTTTAAGTCCTTTATATCTAATGGGTACTACAGAGCTATATCTACCTTTTACTGATATTATCCCTTCCCTCTACAAAATACAGCAGCCGTTAGTAAGGACCGAGAATTTTAAAATATTAATACTAACTGTAAATTTAAAAATGTTTCAAACTAGAAGTGAGGTTTTTTTTCTTCCTGTCTCCCTCAGAAAATACTAAGGAGAGAGGCAAAATGTGTCCAGTCAACACCCAAAACATCTGAAAAATGAGTGGGTTGTATGATGGACTAAATCCAATCATTGATTGGCTGAAATACTCTCATGAGACTTTAAAATCTCCTTTTTTGCTCCCAATCTCACTCTTGAATACATTCTACTGCTTATCCAGCAGGTGAATTTTTTCAAATTGATGATATAAAATATTTCATGAACAAAATATGATCAATAATTGTGCTGTTTAGTAATTTTTTTTTTCCCATGTATTCATCCTTAATTCTGGATTCACACAACAAGGGAAGGACAATGAGACCATATGGTGAAAATGCTGTTGGTTCAAAACAAACCCTGAAAACATCTGCAACTCTAATCCAGACAGGGACAGATCTCTTACCTGTGCCTTAGCTTTATCTCATTTAAAACAGATAAATTGGCAATATTTGGTGGTATTGAAGTAGCTTCTTTGGAGTCAGGGTTGATGGCATTAACATCTGCCCAGAACTATGGCAGCTGTATTTGAGCCGAGGTTGGCATGCTGTTCCTGAAGAGCTAGTGAATTATTTTCCAAGCTTACCCACTGTTCTCCATCAACCCTTTAAAAAAACTGCAACAGGGTTGTAATATAGTTTCAAAATTGTGTTGTAGGAGTGTCTAAATCATGCCACCCATTTTTAAACCAGGCTATTTCTTATTCTGGTTTTAAACTGTTAGTATGGACGAGGTTTTGTCCTGTCACGTTCAAGCATCTGCAGAAATAGTTTACAAAGGGTGTTGGGTGGAAATCCTCGTATATCTTCTAAAAAACAACAACATAAGTCAGCATCTCTGCCTGTAAGAATTGCAAGAATATTAATTTTCACTTTCATCTTGTTACTAATATCATTCTAGCAAGACCAGCTAAACTCTGCCAATGAAGACCTTATGGCTCGTATTGAAACTCTACAGTCTAATGTTACACTGCTAGAAGCCCAGATATTAGAAACGCAAAAAGCCAAAGCAAAAGTCGACAAAGAACTGGAAGCTGAAAAATTTCTAAAAGAGCAAAAGATAAAGGTAAAAGCAATGTTGTGGGTCCATAAAAAAATAAAGCACAGGCTATTCTCTGAATGGATTGAAGGGAAGACTTCCTGAAAGTGTGGTAAACCGTTAGAGTTGAATCTTTAAAATATTTTAACTAGTTTGGTTTTGTTGCCTTTATAGATCAGATACAGCATCATATTCTGTTGCCTGGCTGACCCTTTCAGTCTTGCCCCCATTTAGAGTTTTGTCATAGTCAGTAGTGAGAATAGAATGGGGCCTTATGACTGTATGTTAAACTAACATGGCTATTAATTTTATAATCCATCTGGGGTTTAATTTGGAGGGTATGAGGGTTTTTTTCAAAAACCTGTCATTCTTACTAACATAAATTTTGTGACATACACCTCATGAACAAACATTCTTGAACTCAAATTATGTAACTGAAAATCATGTAAACTAATTTTCAGGACCACAGCAGTGCTGTAAGAGAACTTGAAGAGCTTCAGCTGCAGCTTCAGAAGGAAAAGAAACATCTTCAGAAAACTATGCAGGAACTAGAGCTGGCGAGGCGGGTAGGGTAATTGTTTCTGTTACAGTAGTGCTTGGAGGACCCAAATAAGACGGTAGCCCCTCTGTGTTATGTGCTGTACATAACACATGATAGAACATCCCTTCCCACAAGGCTTAAAATCCAAGTAAGACAAAAGGTGGGAGACAGGAAGTCTTATCCCATTTTATAGATGGGGAACTGAGGCATAGAGAAATTGTTACTAGCCCAGGTCACACAAAAGACTGAATGGAAGTGGAAATTGAATCCAGATCTCCTGAGTCCCACTCCAGCGCCTTAATACAAGACTGTTTGCTTTCCCAGAGCCAAATTCCTTTAGAATGCTTATCAGAACACTAGACAGAATTTTAATATTGTAACTTGTTTCCTTGTTTTGATTCTGATACAAACAAATGAGATTTAGAATGCTGATGGATATATTTTCCTCTGTTGCATATGTGGCTATAGACTTTAACAAAAATTGGAATTGTGAGCAACAGTTTTGCAGTACAGAGTATTCAAAACAAAAATCTTCAAATCAGCCCGAGCAATTTTAAACTGGAACTACAAAATATGTAATCTGCAGGATGCCCAGAAGAGCACACTAATGGATATGGAAATGGCTGATTATGAGCGTTTAGTGAAAGAACTTAATCAGAAGATTACAGATAAAAACAACAAAATTGAAGATCTTGAGCAAGAGATCAGAATTCAGAAACAAAAACAAGAAACACTACAAGAAGAAATAAGTGTGTAAAATATTAACTTTTTTCTATTTCTCATTGTCTGCAATGGGACTTCTTTTATCCAATGTGGGGGGAGGCAAACAGCTTGGGAATATCATGTATGTGTATCTTAACCTTCTCCGCTCAGGAGACAAGAAGGGCTGCCAAGAAATAGTTGAAAGAAGACTTGTCAAAATTCCTTTCTTATATGTTAAATGAATTACTGTAGTTCATCTGTCACTTGTTTACTAAGCTGTAAACTAATAGTCAGATATTTTACTGGACAAATTGCATTTCTCACGTGTCTGTGTTAATCCCAGAGTTGGAGAGCTAGTGACACCTTCAGAGTCTTTTTACAGAGCTGAGTGATTGAAAACCCCTGGTAGAGTTATAACACTCTACTTACAAACATTACCAAATAATGGTGTGTTAAATATCGCATTTTTTTGCCATCCTCTTAAGCATAACCCCAATTTTCTTGAAGATGTGTTAGAAAACCAGTATGATACCTGGAAATTTGAAGTTGAACTCTTGGTGAACTGCTTGTTTGCAACATTCATTTTCGGTTACATTTACAACACTTTTATGAAAGCACCCCATAGTTTTTTTTCCTTTGCTCATCAAAAATTATCTCTGCATTTAGAATCTCTTCAATCTTCTGTGCTACAGTATGAGGAAAGGAACTCCCAGATAAAACAACTGCTAGTGAAAACCAAAAAAGAACTGGCAGATTCAAGGCAAGCTGTAAGTGCCTATTTTCCTGCACATGCTTTTTTATACAAAATGCTTATAATTTAGTTGCCAATTTAGGTTTTGAAATAAAAAAATATTTAGTGTTTTAAATTAACCAAGATATCTTTATCCTGCAGGAAAGTGACCATCTAATACTTCAAGCATCATTAAAAGGAGAGCTAGAGGCAAGTCAGCAGCAAGTGGAAGTCTATAAGGCAAGGAACTTCACTCTCTGTTGTTAGCACAAGCTTTCTGACTTAAGAAGCTAGAGAGAATGCTATGGGGTAATAGAGGCTGAGTGCTACAGAATGTAAACAGGTTGTTACAAAAGCTGTATCACTAATTTTGTTTTTAATCAGTTCTCTCAATTGTCCTCAAGTGTTTCATTTATCATAGTACCCTAAGTCTTTCAGTTTCTTGTAATTATTTTGTGCTCGTGCATAGTGTTTCCACAGTGGGTGTTTGTTTTGGAACCATAGTAACAAAATAGATTTATCAACTGGCAATATGGGTGCTGCATTACTCTCTGCGGGATGGTGCATGTAACGAATAACTGCCTATTCTTGTTATCGGATCAGTTACTCCTTCAAGTCAAATGGTAGAGGTGAGGCTATGAAGGCTATGGATTCAAATTTTGTTAACCAATGTAGAGGGGTGGATCATCACTGTTGCATGTGATGGAATTTGTCTTTTTCCAGTTTTCTTTTAAAAAACAAACACACACACACACACACACTTGGAAAATTTTTTAAAAACTATACTAACGTTTACGTGTTAAATGTTGCAAAGTCAAACATTCAAAAGTTAGGAAATATTAGAATTAAGTTTGGCTGTATAACCTTAATTCTGCTCACTTGTCTGTGCACTGATACAGTAGAACTTCAGAGTTACGAACTGACCTCACACCTCATTGGAACCGGAAGTACACAATCTGGCAGCAATAGAGACAAAAAAAAAAAGCAAACACAGTGCAGTACTGTTGTCAAGGTTCCTCCCCCACTCTGAACTCTAGGGTACAGATGTGGGGACCTGCATGAAAACCTCCTAAGCTTACTTTTACCAGCTCTCATTGGTCATTTTGGTCAGGTGCCAGCGAGGTTACCTTTAGCTTCTTAACCCTTTACAGGTGAGAGGATTTTTCCTCTGGCCAGGAGGGATTTTAAAGGGGTTTACCCTTCCCTTTATATTTATGACAACTGTGTTAAACATAAACTACTAAAAAAAAAGGGGGAAAAGCAGCATTTTAAAGTTTCTGCATAGTAAATTTTCAAAGCTGTATTAAGTCAATGTTCTTTTGAAAGAACAACCATAATGTTTTGTTCAGAGTTACGAACATTTCAGAGTTATGAACAACCTCCATTCCTGAGGTGTTCGTAATTCTGAGGTTCTACTGTAATATTTAATTGTGTGCTCACATACTATTTTTTTGCCCCCAAAGAATCCCTGCCTCACTCATTTCACAGGACAGACAGTGCTCTGAGAATGAGGCAACTGTTGAATATTCCATTTTATTCTTATTCAGCTGAATGGCCCCAGGACTTACTTACTGCACATCATCTAAATGCTGCCCTACACTTGGAAGTTTTATTTCCTCATGTGCTTTCCTGTAGCACTTATCACTGCTGTGCCTTTCAGCCTTTAATGAATTTATCTTGACAACACCTGTAGGAGGTAGAGAGGTATTATTATCCCCGCTTCACTGGTACCTTAGGATACTAAGGTACAGAGAAATTAAGACCAACATTTGCAAAAGTCGCCACTAATTTTGGGTTCCCCATTTTACACATCTATAGCCTGACTCTTTTCTAGAGGTACTGAGATTATAGCTTCCATTTAACTCAGTTGAAGTTGTGTGTGCTTTGCACTTCTGAAAATCAGGCCATAGGTGTCCCAAATGAGCATCTATAAAATGAGTACCAGTTTTGAAACTGTGGTATAGTGACTTTCCAGACATGCCAAAAGAAGTTTGACATCCAGGGATACAATTTTGTTTTTCTGATTCCAATCCAGCATCCTGTCCATAAGAGACGATCCTGTCTCTTCCTGCATCGCTTTTACTTAATCATTATGCACATCTGCCAACTTCTGCACTGAACAAGACAGGGGTCTTGTGGAAAATATAGCATATGATTACATAAATAAAGATGTTACAGTGCATACATACAAGGGAGCAGAATCCAATGTTAAGTACTTTAGGCCTGGTCTACACTGCAGAGTTAGGTCGACTTAAGGCAGCTTAACCCTCAATCTAATTATGTCAGTGTATACACTACAGCCTTGGTCTCGCCCATGTAAGTGCCGTACTACACCAACATAATAATTTCACCTCTACAAGAGGCATAGAACTTATGTCCGTGTAGTTAGGGCAACACAGTGTCCTGCAGACACTGCAGGTTACTTATATCAGCTGTTAGCTACAATTCTTGTTAATTTCACAGCTCCATCCCAGAGCCATGAAATTGACAAGAAAGCTGCTCACAGCTCAGGCTGTCACCTCAGGGCAGGTTGGGGTCCAGTTAGGGGCAGGTTGGGGGTTCCAGCTAGAGCCCAGCTGCCCCCTGCTCCGAGCTGGGCTACTGCCCAGACTCCCTGCTTGGAGCTGAGCTGCCCCCAGGTTCCCTTCTCCCTGCCCGGCTATGGAGAGTCGGGTGTGGGAGGGGGCAGGGTTGCTGGGATTCCAGTGGGGAGCTGTACACGCAGCTGGGGGCCTGGGCTCTCAGCCCCCTCACACTGCCCCTCTTAAGTCAGTGGAAGCACTTCTGGTGAGGATGCGCACCACCGACAAAAGGAGGGTAGTATGGCCATAAACCACCGCAGTAATTATTGCGGTGGCTGTAAGTCAGCCTAAGTTTGTAATATAGACATGCCCTTAAAAATGTCCATCAATAAAGAAATGATGTAACAAAATTGTTCTGTGATTTCACAAAGGCTTTATGAAAGTAGCTCCCCTCACCCCAGGCCAAATTATTACTAGTCCATCCTACATTAAAGGATAAAACGCATTCATGTTCCATACATGCGCTTTGTGATAGCCATCAATTGAATCCCATATTTCTAAAATAGGAAGATTGGAAGTCAGTAACTACTATTAGATGTCTGTTCACTTAACCCCAATAAAAGTATTGCTGCATATTTACAGTTCTCCTATTTTCATTAAAGGTGGTGAGAACTGCCAAGAATAGAACATTATTATGTCTCATTGCCATCATGCCTTCGTTAAGTTGTTTGTTAACTAAAATCATAGTTACAATCAGTGCATCATGAAAATAGTAGGAAATAGTTCTTCCTTTAACAACTTTTTCAGGATCAAGATGAAATACATCTGTTCAAATTTTCCCTCAGAGAAATAAATATTTCTCCTACTTGGAATTGTTTGAGTTAATTCTTGAACACTTCTGTTGAGTATATTTTGCCCCCAGTTTCTGATAGTTCTGCTATAAACCCAGCCCTCTCCCAGCTGTCAGTTCCCTCTTCTTTTCCTTTAGGGACAAGAAACAGAGCCTTATAACCTGTCTTTCAGTTGCCACAATTCTTTCAGAAATAAACTTCTATCTCACCCAACTTTAGAATGCCCAGTTTCCAGGTAGCATGTACTTGGAGAGTATGTAGCATTCTAAAGGCCGATTTACAGAGGTGGGAATACAAATCTGACCCTGAAAATTAATCTGCTTTCTCCTGCCCTCTTTGGTATTCTGATTTCTCAGTTGTTGACATGAAAAATCCTAACTGGTGTACTATCAGAGAAGATTGAGTTATATCTTTAAAGTTATCAAATGATTTATTAGGTAGCCTATCATGATTAAGTAATAAATTTAATAGATCCAGTTGGTTGATTACAATGCAAAACACATTCTCAGTCTGTTAGGAACTCTCAGTCCAGACCCAAACCTTCAGTCAGTAAACTTTCAATGACTTTGCTTCTACTTAGTCCCCAGCCCCAACTTCACCTGTACATTCATTGCTCCGGACCTGAAAGTTAAACAGTGGAAACTCTTTGTATCTTGAATTATGGGGTATGATGAAACCATTCTAAACAGTGATACAGGATTGCGTTCGGGAGGCAAACCTAGGTCCCAGTAGTCAACAGATGCTCCCAACTCAGGAAGGTGCAGATTCCTTTATAGAGGTTCCCTGAAACTGGAGGGTTATGTAACTTCTAAATACAATGGCTTGCTTTGGTGTACGTTTTTCAGTGACTTTAAATTTAAAGTGTGATGATGGGTGCATAGACCCCATGCCTGGGTTGGCAGGGAGCAGGACTTCCACCACATGTACTGATGTCTACTCTTCTGTTGGAGGGGATGTAGTCCGTGTCCTAATTGGCAGGGAAAGAGTTAACCCTCTTGCCCTAATTGAGGCCACAGCCATTTGCACTGATTGATTTGGCCACAAGGCTAAACCTCTTCCAGTCTCCCACTCACCTGGAGGAAAATTGCTAACTGGAGAGGAAACTAAGGCACGGGTATGATTGGTGGTGATTCTGATACCAAGAGGAAAATCTTACGATGATTCTCCTGAGCTACATTGTAGTCTTTCACTTCCTTCAGAGTGTGGACACTGCCAGGAGCAGGTCCAGCAGTGCAGTTTCTCTCTCTGATGCCCAGGCCAATCCAACTCCTCTCTTTCCTCCCTGACTTGTGTGTAACCAAGGGTGTAGAAATAATAATTTCCTAGGTGTGTGGTTTTTTTTTAAATAAAAAATTACATTTAGTGACACTTAAGGTTGCTCCAGGACACTTTCCATCCAGTCAGAACCTTAAAAGCGTGTCAGAAAGAAGTGTCCTACCATCCTTGCCACCTTCATATTGCTTACAACATTATCAGTGACATGCTCTTAAGATTTTCACTTTCATCTCCAACAGATGTTGGAAAGCAACATGTACCCCAATTTCATCACTCATGCTGTCACACACAACCTCATATACCTACCCATGTTCCAGCATTTTAAATTTACAAGCACTTCACAGACCCTAGTTAATCCTTACAATAGCCCTGTGAGGTAGGTAGTTGTGTGTATTATTATACCCGTTTCACAGCAGGGAGCCTGAGGCAGAGAGGTGAAGTGATTTGGCCAAGGCTACACAGCAAATCCGTGCCAGAAGCAGGGTTAGAAATCAGGATCACCGGTCTTCTAGCCCTGTGCTTAAGCCTCATATGCTCTTATATCTACAGATCGGTTCATCTGTCACACTGTCAGATGTGCTGATCTGTTACTATCATATGAGGCATATCTGACTCTCAGTTCATTCATTTGAGAATTTAATCTGCTTTAACATTGCTGAAATCATTGTTTGGGGTTTGGGTGATAGCATGAGGGGTGAAATTGGGGTAAATAGTACAATTTCTATATATACTTTTTCCCTAAATATAAAAACTATATCTGACTGCTCTTCTGCATCTTTTTTCTGATGTTTCTAGCATAAAGCCCTGTAAGGTATAAGTGGTGCTGCTGTTGTATTTCAGAACTGATGCACGACGGTTCAGATATTCAGTTGGCTTGCTGCTTTCTCCCTTTTTATTTTTAATCTCTCAAAAGAGAATTAGGGAGTCTGAGTCCTATGACAAGGATATATTTTTTTAATCTACCTTTGGCCCTACTATATTAAACTTCGCTTTTTTAAAAAAGTGTTTTATTTAAAACACATTGCCAGCAAAAAGCCTTAATATGAGGTTAATTTTCATCAGTATGAATTTTGATGGCTAGTAAAAGGCATCTGCCTTGCTGCCAAATGACACATTTGTTGATTTACAGAAAATAGGGATTATGCTTTCAAAAAAAAAAAAAAAGCAATTGAGAAAAAATGAAATAATTCTGTAGAAAAATTTGTCTGCACATTTCTTCCCATTATTTTAAGTAAAATTCAAATGATAAATGATGCACGTGATACTGCTCAGATACATTCGAACATATGGCTGTGTGCCTTCTTCACATTAATATTTTTTAAAACCAGATTTTAATTTTATTGTATCTAGTCATTTCTAGGTTTCCCATTACCAGAATATCTGGATGCTTTTTTTCATTCTCTGTTCACCTAATGAAAAGAAGAGTCAATTCTGAAGACTAAATTCTAGCTTTGTTGAAATGCGTGCTCATTTTCAGATTCAGCTGGCTGAACTTACATCAGAAAAACACAAGATTCAAGAACATCTGCGGACCTCTTTGGAGCAACACCAGCGCACTCTAAGTGCTTACCAGCAGAAAATTGCAACCCTACAAGAAGAATGCAACACAGCAAAGGTACTTTTTCATAAAATAAGTAATAACTCTTTAGACTGTTAGAAGACAAAGTTACTTAACTTGCACTTTTGCTTCTCTAAAGATACCATCTTGCAGGATTCTTACTCCTGGATCTTAGGTCCTTGGCAGATGACTGGAAGGAATTCTCCTGACTTGTAATGGTTTTTGACCTTTTCAGCAATAGCAGCATAGAGCACAAGTTAGGCCTTTTACTACTTGTTGTGCACCATCCTCTGTGGAATATAAATGCTGCCATCCAAACACTATAGTTAGTTTCTTTGACTGCACCAGAGCTGAGGCTCTGTTGTGATAACTGGGCTGACAAATGTACTGTAATAGTGAGCTCGGTTGTAAAAAGTATGTAAAAGTGTGTAAGATGATATAATAACAAGTGTCAATGGAAAGTAGAGAGACACACTGGGTGAGGTAATATCTGTTATTGGACCAACGTTTGTTGGTGGAAGAGGCAAGCTTTTGAACTACACAGAGCTCTTTAAGATGGGAAGTACGTCAAGTTGCTTTCAGTAATGAATGTTATAAACAGCTGCAAGAGACCCAGGTAGAGAGACTCAATTAGTGCAAACAAAAAGGGCCACATTGATATAATTCAAGGACTAAACTGAAATCATGCTCGGTAAAAATAAAAAATGTAGAACCAGAAATTTAATGAAACAAAATTGTCATCAAATATTAGGCCTAATTGGTGGGCAAAATAATGAGGGGATGGGGTATTCCATCCATCGTTGCTTTTGTGGGTCCTTTAAAGAAAAAGAAAAAAAACTTGGGGGGAAGATAGGAGAAGACAGACAGAGGCTACCGAAGCAAGCTTCCCTGTCGTAGCTGCCCTCGCCACCATCTCCTGGCAGCCCTCCATCATACAAATCCTGAGTGATGTCCTGACCAGACCCGGCCAGAGAGAGGGATCCAGACGAGATCACCACTCCTACTAGCTCCAGCTGAATCCCAAATACCCCTAGAGATAAAATAGGATCAGACTTTAACAGTAGCAACAACAGCCCCAGCCCCTCTCAGCTGACTTCTTCTCTTTTTCCCCAAGAGGACAGTTATTACCATCTGAGAGATGGTCAAACAAGGGGATTTTTCATTTTAAACTTCTTTCCAACTAAAGGAAAAAGGAACAAAAAATGCTGTTAAAATACATTTCAAATGTTTTAACTATGTTTGCTTTTCTGTAACTTTAATAAAGGATTTAAAAGATTTTTCATGTGTTTGCCATAGTCCTAAGTAGACTGAGGTCTCTGTTTACCAAACCCCAGACTTCATTTAACTCTATTTAATGTTAGGCAGTGACTGGGTTATGTTAACACCTTTGGCCCATTTATTCCATTTAAATTAATATACAAGTTCCCAGAAAAAGAAGCCACCTCAAGATGATCAATGTATATGTGCCTTGGAGGAAAAAAGAAAATAACCTCACAAACCAGAAACTCCAAACTCTGTGAGGGAGGTGGGTGAGGGAGTGTCCTAAAGACAACATCATCTGAAAAGCAGAGTTCAAAAACAAGTAATTTTCTCTTTTGAAGATACTATTTTTGCAGGATTCTCACATCCCAAATGAACATGAGCAGAGGTGCAATGACCAGCAATAGCAAAGCTAGTGCCAACTGTGTGAAGAGACAGAGGTTTTGTTAATATCTAGCATAAATAGTAAGAGGTGTAACGACATTCAAGTCTGTGGGAAGAGATCGCAATTTGAGAAAATTCCATGCTGAAAATAAAAGACATCTTAACATAAAATTCTTCTTAGGGGAGCAGAGCTCTGGAATCCCCCATCTTGGAAAAGTTCTGGAGCACAGAGCATCTTCTGGAAACTGAATACAAGGAGTAATATTTTGTAAATGTCTGGAGAGACGACCAAGTAGCAGCTTTGCAATTCTCTGTGGTAGATACATCCATCTAATCAAATAGGCCTTGATATGGTTTCCAGATAATAGCAATGTGAAATGCCTTTGGAACATAGTTCTCTTTGTAACAGCATTGCTCAGCAACTTTGGTTTCTTTATCAAATAAAATAAAATTGGGTGGAGTTAGTCTGCTTGAAATAGACTCCCAAGGATTTCTGACACTGATGGTGGAACACTAACATAACTTCGGATGGGAATCTCAAGTGAGTCCACGTTACCACCTTATCCTTGTAAAAATGAATCTGGTATAAGGTGCGTCCATTCACTAGCACCAGGAAAATGACTGTCAGTGTAAGAAACTTAAGTTCATAGGAATTAGTGTTTTAAAGGAGCTTTCATCAGGCCCATGTTTGCATTTTGCTGCAGAGGTGTTTTTTTTAATTGGAGGTTTCAGAAGTGTTGAGCCCTGCCTGAAACTGACAAAGGGTTGCAGAGATACACTTCTATCTGAGACTAGTTCATGATAAGCTAAAAAAGATATTTCTGGAAGGAGTTAGTCTGTGCAATAGACTGAGACGGGCGAAGAAAGTAGTCAAGCAGTTTTTGTAGAGAAAGTAAAGGAGTCCATATGGGCCTTACTGTGCTACACTTACAAACCTTTCCCACTGGAAGCCCTAGGTCCTACTTAGTAGATGGCTTCTGAATCAGCTGCTTGAACATACCGTACCTACAAACCTCTAATCCGTCAGAAGCCAAGCTGTAAGAGGGAGAGTTTCTTGGAGCCAGACCTGTAGGAGTGTGTCTCGTTTGCCTCAAGGAAAGTTTGGGGGCACTCAACTCATCAAATTTCTTCACTATCCAGGGCAACCTTTGTAGACTCATTGGGCATTTCCACACATCATGGCTGATTCCTTCATGGGCAATGCAAAGCATCTATCCTGGATGTAGTTCCGCCACACTGACATGGTATGAAGCTGTTGTGTGGCCAGTCCTCTCTCTTGGATGCTACATCTCCAAAAGAAAAAGAGTACTGACACCTCAGAGGAGCATGTGACCAATGAAAAGGTGAGCATCAAGATAGTTGCCAAGTCACAACTAAGAAATTAGGTGCAAAAACAGCAGAGCAAGTGAAGATGCATCAAATACAACAAAGGCTGCTTATCAAATATTTGGGGGGTGAGTACTTTAACTCAAGTGTCTGAATGAAAGGAAAAGTGAGGGACTTGTTTAAAAAAATATTATATTGACGAACATCACTGGAGCCAGAAGAGGTGTAGCAATCGCTGTTGAAGTACAATGTCCGAAAGAAAACTCGTTCACCAACCACAGTTAAGAAACAACTGGAACATTCAGAGAGCCATATTTATATTTATCAGGGAGTGGTGTATTACATCCAATAGAGGGCATGACTTGTGTTGCCCTCAATGTTTTAAAAAAAACAAATTCAGAAGCTATGGGAATTCCACCCGCCACTTGCTGAGATTCAGGAGAGAAAATCCTGCACAGATGGTATTTTTAGAGAAAGGGAGCACAAAACATTGAATACTGGATGAGCAGTGCTCGTCAAGTCAGTTTGATAATACACACTCGTCTTGCTGTAAGAGCTGTGGTCAAAGATTTCAAATGATTTTTCAAAGATTTCAAAGCTACCTGATTTTTTTTTAATTGCAGGAAATTTACATCAACATATATTTAATTTACATATTAAGTGATTTTAGTATAAGCATAGTAAAAAGACAGAAAATAAACTGTATATACTTTTTCAAAAACAAACTATGAAATTTTTCCATCGTCTTGTTTGCTTGAACAAAAATACCAGAATGACTCAGAAATCAAGTCTGAGTACAAATAGATGTCTGATTATGGCTGTAACAGTGGCTGACTATGACGAAGCCTGTGTGTTGACAGAGGAAATGATTGTCTATGTTGTTTCTATCACCATCTTGTATTGGAGTTGCTGTTTATAATATTTTGTGGGTAGTTGTTTTTATTTTTAAGGACTTTGTAATGTTTTATAGTACTATTTGTATGTTACAATATCTTATATAAAATTGTATATTTGTAAACTATCTGAAAGACAGATGTGATTAACACTAATGTTCTCCCTTTACCAAAAAAAGTTTACCAATCATGGAATATTGCATTTTAAATAAACTGGCTTTCTTAACCATTTTAATCATCCATTCAACACAGAAAAAAAGGAAATGCAACTGTTCATATTTCTTGATCTTTAAACAATGTAATGTGCATATAGATCACAAATTAAAACTGAAACTATTTGGTTTTATATAAATAAGTGGCTTATATAATTGAGGGTTTTCTTTTTTCATATTCTAGGCAGAACAAGTTGCTGTTACCTCTGAATTTGAAAGCTACAAAGTCCGTGTTCATAATGTTTTAAAACAACAAAAGAATAAATCTGCTTCTCAGACTGAAACTGAGGGAGCCAAGCAAGAAAGGTAAAAATTATGTCTATAAGTGCTTGGTAGTCAAAGACTAATGAAACCAGCAATAAGCAAGACTTTTTTTTTGCTATTGTATACCTATTTAAATAAAGGGGGAAGAGGATGAGAAATCCTTTTCAGTAGTCTTTTTGGCTAACAAACTGTAGTAATGTGACAGAAATGTTCATCTATGTGATGATTCTTGGTTCACATCTAATTTTTGGCATTCATATTTTATAACTGAGGATTACTGAAATACCCAGACAGAACACTTTAAAAGGATGCTGTCAAGGTTCCTTCCCCACTCTGAACTCTAGGGTACAGATGTGGGGACCTGCATGAAAGACCCCCTAAGCTTATTCTTACCAGCTTAGGTTAAAAACTTCCCCAAGGTACAAACTTTGTCTTGGCCTTGAACCCTATGCTGCCACCACCAAGCGTTTAAACAAAGAACAGGGAAAGAGCCCACTTGGAGACGTCTTCCCCCAAAATATCCCCCCAAGACCTACACCCCCTTTCCTGGGGAGAGCTTGATAAGAATCCTCACCAATTTGTACAGAAGAACACAGACCCAAACCGTTGGATCTTAAGAACAATGAAAAATCAATCAGGCTCTTAAAAGAAGAATTTTAATTGAAGAAAAAAAGTAAAAGAATCACCTCTGTAAAATCAGGATGGTAAATACCTTACAGGGTAATCAGATTCAAAACATAGAGAATCCCTCTGGGCAAAATCTTAAGTTACAAAAAGACACAAAAACAGGAATATACATTCCCTCCAGCACAGCTTATTTTACCAGCCATTAAACAAAAGGAAATCTAATGCATTTCTAGCTAGATTACTTACTAACTTAACAGGAATTGTGAGGCTGCCTTCCTGATCTGTTCCCTGCAAAAGCATCACACAGACAGACTGAACCCTTTGTTCCCCCAGCTCAAGATTTGAAAGAATCTTGTCCCCTCATTGGCCATTTTGGGTCAGGTGCCAGCGGGGTTACCTTAGCTTCTTAACCCTTTACAGGTGAAAGGGTTTTGCCTCTGGCCAGGAGGGGTTTTATAGCACTGTATACAGAAAGGAGGTTACCCTTCCTTTTATAGTTATGACAGATGCTATCAACTTATAAATCACATTTCAGTCTAAAAATTTTTCACATATCTATGTTACTATAGCTAAAAGATTTTAAAAATCCCTATTTTTTGCTAAGATTACGTTCTGTAAATATCTGTAATTTGATATTACTCTGAAAAATAGAAATTTTTCACTGTTTCCCCGAGGGCTATTAGGTGCTACAGTAAATAATAATTAGTCAGCCAGTTTCTCCTGTTTCTGTGGTGTTGTCCACATGGAAAAAAATACTGGTGGGTGAGGGAATGGTGTGATTGTCAAACCAAAAAAGCTGGCAGGAAAACTCAAGCACAGAGTTAAAACCTGAGTCTAATTTTAACTCATTGTTAGGAATCCCTTGATTTCCAAGTTGACCCTACCCCTTTTCCAGTAACTAGTGTTGCAACTCCTAGTTTGAACCCAATGGCTGTTGGCGAAACACTTTGATACATTGACATGTTGTTTTTTTTTATAGCTAAATAACACAGATATCTTAAAGTAAGGCTTTATTTTCCTGATTTAAAAGAAAACAGGTAACCTTTATTCCTGAATGAATGTATGTTTACGCTCGCTTTCTCCACCTTCTCCCTCACCAAAACTTAAAACACTTTTTTTTTTCCTGCACAGATTATCTCTTGTCTCAGCGTGGCTGGGGGATGGACCCTAGAGGTTCAGAATGAAGCTGAAACTAATGTCTGCCTTTTGGTCAGCAGTTTCAGCTTAAGCCTGTTTTGTGGCATGAAAATGTACTGTTGAAAATGGTTTTCAGCTACAGCCTTCCTTACAAAAAAGCTGCTGTTCACACCAGCTTAACTGAACCATTGTTAGCATCAGCAAAAGGCCTAGTGTAGGCAAGGCTCCAGGGCCAGTCCAGTTCTTACCGGCATGTCAATTAGAGTTGTTTTCAGCAAGGTTTACTGACGTGGCGATTTAAAAAAAAAACAAAACAGTTCCAGTCCCAGAAAACTTGCATAAACAACAGTTTTACCCTTTGTTACCCTTTTTCTGTAAACTTTCCTTGGCATAAACATGGTGAACTGAACTAGTACTGAAAACTTTTAAGTGCAAGTATAGGCCAGACAAATTCAATGCAGTTTCAGAAAGTCTTAGACTTAATTCCACGTGGGATCTACGCTAGCAGTTATCTGTTTCAGGACGACCATTCCTGATGGTCATTGTCAAAAAGAGGTCAGTGTCCTAAAATGACAGTCATTGTGCATAAGCCATGGTTAGGGCTACAATTTTGTCACGGAAGTTACAGAATCCATGACTTTCAGGGACCTCCATGACTTGAGCCCCCAGCACCTGGGAGCTGTAGGGTCCCCTGACACCCCTGGTGGCTGGGAACTGTGGGGGCCCGAGCTCCCAGCTGCAGAGGGAGGCAGGGGTGCCCTGCAGGCAGCTCCCAGCCAAGGCAGAGGCAGGGGTGCCAGGAGCTCCGAGGCAGCGGGGAGACCCCAAACTCCCCGCCCCCGCAGGCAGCAGGGCTCCCAGGAAGTCCCAGCCACCATGGGCGGCAGGGGTGCCCCGCAAGTTGAGTCCCGTGGGCACCCCAAGGCTCGGATCCACCACAGGTGGTGGGGGGACCCTGCACCTCTGAGCCAGGCCCTCTGGTTGATGGGGGGAACCTGCAGCTCCTCATTTTGTCATGCATATTTTTAGTAAAAGTCATGGATGGGTCACAGGTTTCCATTAATTTTTCTTTATTGCCCATGACCCATCCATGACTTTTACTAAAAATATGTGTGACAGAATCTTAGTCTTAGCCATGGTTAACTGATTTTTGGCACAGGTCTGGAAATACTGCTGCAGATCCAGCAGAGGGAGTCCTATGATTTGTTATGGGGGATCCCTGATAGAAACTATAAAATAGCATCTCAGGTGTTGCCTGTTTAAAAAAAAAAAAAAAAAAAAAAAAAAAAAAAGATACTGAGAATTCAGAGGACTTCTTCATCAGATTCTAGCTAGTCAGGGCACGAGTTTCTTTGACGCAAGATCGTTGCAAGGGAGTCTCATTTATTTATCTTCCCCTTTTGCCAGCAGAGGAATTCTGATGGGAAGCAGTGTTCTGTTACTACTGGACATAGGCTGTTGGGGAAGGGTTAATTTCAGAAATTTGTAAGTGGAACAGTTTGATCAACAGTTGAATAATACAGGATAAAATTTTAAAGGATGGATTACTCCCTGAGTTATAGGGTTATTCTACAACTCTTAACCATACAAATAGTTCATTTTAGAAGTCAATAGAATTATTCACATCAGTAAGGACTAAGAGGTTGAATAAGTTTGTAGGTTCTTCAAATTGTATTTTTCTCAGAATTGGGACAGGTGAGTTGGCCTTTTTTCTCTAGTTTCTCATGCCTGAATCAACTTATCTGAATATAGCACACTGCCTGGTTTTTCTGGTGTTAATTTTTGTGGGTTGCCACCTCCCCCCCGCCCCCAACCCAATTTTTCCCAACCCTCTCCTGGTTCTTTCCTGTACCTTGTGTTCACCCCTGCCAGGCTGGCGCAAAACAAACAAACAAACATACAAAAAACGCCCAAGAGACAGTTCTTACCTAAACCTGCACCCCACCCATTATCTGTTTTCCTTCCCACCCACAGCTTCTTTAGCTTTGTCCCCTATAACTTGTCTAATCCTGAAAGGATTATTAATGACACTCTTTCCCTCCTCTTCCCCCACCCCCTTAATCAGGCAATGCTTTGAGCTGTTCCAGGAACATGGACACGAACAGGCCATGTGTTCCTGGGACAATCCCAAAATCAGCTATTTTGTTGTCATTTCAGCTAGGGTTAGATTCTAGAAAGATTTCTGTCATAACACTGAATCATTCAAGCCATTTAGTGTAATGAAAAGGTAATTCATATCTAATAGAATAGATTACCCAAAATACTAATGATACATTTGGCTGTTCTGAAATGGGATAACTTTCTTTAAAATATCTATTGTTTTTTTCCTTAGAGAACACATGGAAATGGTGATAGACCAACTAAAAGTAAAGTTACAAGATGCCCAGCATAATTTACAAATCAGCGTCACTGAACTTCAAGCACTGCAGTCTGAACATGACACCCTGCTGGAACGGCACAATAAGATGCTGCAGGAGACTGTGACGAAAGAGGCAGAACTCCGAGAAAAGTATGGTTCTCTGATGACAAGATATGTTGTATTATTGTGTGTGCAGTTGGTGCCAAGCATTTGTTTGTTTGAACTGCTCTACACTCATGGAAGGGGTATAATTGTGTGCAGAAAGTTAGTGGGATTTCCACAAGGGCTGTTAATTTCTTGCTGTCAACCTTCTGGAGCTTCTTCCATGAGAATTTAATGGTTGAAGATCAGGGATTTTAAACATCCTCCTACTCAAATTTCCCTACACTTTTTTCTGTTTAACTGTATACTTTCAAAGATTACATTTTTGCAGCTCATTGAGTGCTACTTGCTATTTCTAAGTACCATGTACAGAACTCCCATTGTGTTGAAAGATTTAATCTAGTGAAGTAATCTGATGCAAATGTTCAGATATCTAAATTGCAGTACAGACAGAATGGTGGGAATCCCATCATTGCCATTTAAAGTCCAATTAGTGCCCTTGTGAAAGGTAACATTTTGAAATATCTCCTTCCCACAATCCCCCACTTCACTATTTCGGTCACAGTGAGCATCTGTGACTTTTAATTTTTCAGACAGTGTTATGGTTGTCTTAAATTTTTCTGCTTCAGGGCACTTCAACAAACTCCATCCTTCCCCTCCTCTCTTCCTGCTTCCCTGTGTAGTACTATCAAACTTCTTTCTTGTCACAGAGAGTGGGATGGAATAGTCTTTGGAATTGTTGGCATTTGGTATGGGTGGAGAGTAACCAAAGATACTTTTAGCTCCTGTTGGCCACAGAAACAAAGACCGGACCTGATACCTGAACCTGGGTCTTTTGCTTAGCAGTGAAGCATGAGGCACAATTTTTTTCCTGAGGTTGGCATAATTAGTGGAAAAAAATAACATAACTGGGAATAAGGTAAACATAAGGTAAACATTCACCTTTCAGGGTCTGTACTATACAGTCTGAGAACATGGTGTTGAAGTCAGAGCATGCACAGACTGTGAGTCAGCTGACGACCCAGAACGAAGCTGTTCGGAACAGTTTCAGAGATCAAGTGAGGCATTTGCAAGAAGAGCACAGGAAAACTGTAGAGACGTTGCAACAGCAGCTATCCAAAGTAGAAGCCCAATTCTTCCAACTTAAGAGTGAACCTAGCACAAGAGGTAAGTTTGTACAGTCCTGCAGCCCAAAAAATCCCTTTTTGTTGATTATTCATGTTTAGCTAACTGGCAGACTGATTCATCACTTCTCTGTAGTTGGTAATCATACAAACATCTCCAAAAACATATGGGGTGCCCATTTACCAACTGTTTTTTACATATAAAATGGTAAGCACCGATATTGGTTTTATAGATTAGAAACCTAACCTAAGCTGGTAGTCCTCAAATGTTTTTTGGCCACACAGTGACGTGTATAGAGTGAATTGGTGGTCTCCGCTCATTTCCTAATGGGTCAGTCAGTATTATAAAGATTACCATCTGAATTGGCACCCTTGTTGGCATCCTCAGAAAATGAATTGAAGACTGATTCTGGAAGCTGAGCTAAAGTCACTTTTAGAAGGGGTCTCCCCAGTTCAGGATCTAGGCACATTGTAGGGGGGGCACGCACGGGGGAAGGAGGGGCTTGTGTTTATGCTGCTTCTGCTTGTACTTTATTTCATCTGAGCTTGTGTCTCTGTCTCTTTTTCTACATCTGTCAACATGCAACTTTCAGAAGCACTAAAATCCCTTAAGGTTTAGTTTCTAAATTGAAACACTCTACAATTTTACGTAAAAAAAATCCCTCACCACTGTTACTGAACCATATACTAATTATGGTTAAATGAACAGGTGTGCTATGAAATGCTTACCCTTCCAAAAGAGTAAAAAACTAACCCTTGGTCTGTATCTTTCTAAAGGTAAAACCAGCACCATCCTTTCATATTTTTAGCATATGTACTGAAAAAAGATATGATGATCCAGAATGTTTCTGCTGGGAGTTGTGTGGGTGAGTGGGCACGGACCAGAAACTGGACTGAGATAACCCATTTGGTTCATTGGCGCAATCTCTTAGGGGATGATTGTCCAGCTTTTCACTCCTCCTTTCCCTTTCACTGTGGCTGTAGGATTAATGCACCTCATCTCTGGTCTTACTTTCCACCTCCCCCACTGCCCAAATTTAAGATGGTTACACCAGTGACTTATTTCACATACGTCATTTAAAAGACACTTTAAATCACTGGTAATCTGGGCTCTGGTTATAGTGGTGTCTTCGAAGTGAAAGGCTGTGTTTTATATTGTGAAATATGCTTTATTCATATTCATTTATTCTTTACGGATGACTGAACTTCTCACATGATGCTTTGTTTCACTTTACTGCTTATGTACATCTCCTTAATTTAAGATGCTAAAAGATGTATTCAACATCTTTAGTTCTCACATTCTCCTTCGCATCCGGTTGAGTGGCTTCTGGGTGATCATTCCCAGCATACAGCAGTGTTATTTATTAATGTATGCCATCCGAAAGAAATTCTTTTTCAGGTCCATCTGTTTCAAACCTGCCAGTGAAGAACTTGCGAGAACGGAGAAACACTGACCTTCCTCTTCTTGATGTGCACACTGTAGCTAGGGAAGAGGGAGAAGGAATGGAAACAACTGACACAGAGTCTGTGTCTTCTGCCAGTACCTATATGCCATCATTGGAGCAACTTCTTAATTCTCCTGAAGCAAAATTTGGCAAGTAGAACCTTTTTTAAATAATAAATGTTTAAGTACTTAACTAATTTTGAGTTACAGAATCAGTATTACTTGGTACTTTTCTGGGTGCCTTAGAAAGTTGTCCTTAGAGCATTGAGATACTTGTCATTCTTTCTCCCACTTTACTACCATAACTTTTTTTCCCTGGTGTTGCAGCAACCTTGGGTGGGATTTCCAAGGGAGACTTAAGCACCTGACAGCCACTTCAGATGCCTAAGTCCAAAATCTAGATCCTCAAAACCCCTGTTCAGCTGCTGCCTAACCATATAGGCACCTAAACTCCCTAGGCACCTAAATTTCCACTGGTAAGGTCCCCTAAGTGCCTACATTTCTTCCAAAGATCTCACTTGCAAGGCCCCATACAGTAGACGTGCTCAGAGGCCAGCATAGATCCATGCATAAAATGGAGGAGAATGTGGTGGTGATGACCTTTTATCCAGTTGCCTCATGGTTAGAGCACTCGTGTCGGTTGTGAGAGGCCAGGTTCAAGTCCCCCTCAGCCTGATGTGGAGCAGGGACTTGAATATGGGTCTCCAACATCCCAGGGGAGTGCCCTAACACTCTCTCTCTGGTGTAATGAGTATTTTTAAATATATTTTTATACAAGTGGAACAGCTTCAACAGAAGAGATTGAGTTTCACCCCAGGAATACCCCTTAGCTCAGTGGGATGTGGAAGAGCTGGGTTCAAGTCCTTGCTTTACATCAGGCAGAGTGGGGATTCAAACCAGTTCTCCCGCATCCTGGGGGAGTGTTTAACCACTGGGCTATGGGTTAAAAGTGTGTGTGTGTGTGCACACAAAAATGAGTGACTTGGATTAGGCACCCATCCCCAGGAGATGGTTCGTGGCTGTGACACCTGAATGGAGATATGAACCTAACTCCCTTTGAGGGGTAGGACTTAGGCCACACCCCTCTCCTGAGCATTTCCTACTGGCTAGCTTAGATGGCTCTCCACTCAACATGTTGGCTTCTGTAAATCCCCCTTTTAGGTACCTGACTCTCTTCAGGCATTGTATAGGAAACCCGGGCTCCTAGCTCGGGGTTGTGAATTCCACTTGGCAGCAGGTCATCTAAAAGTTAGGTGTTGTAATGCTCGGCCTGAGTTGCGCCTTAAGAATCCCACCCCTTCTAATAGAGCATTAGACACTGCTGCTACGACAAACATTGCTACTTGAGGAGTTGGCTGAGGTTTATGAGAATAATTTAGCATCTTCTAGGGGTTAGAAATCTGAACTTTGATACCTTCATATTGCAGACATTAGACCCCTATGCATTGTTAGCACTGAGTGTACATTCACATTATTAATTTTTGTATAAGCTTTGTCCTCAGATAGGGATTAAGGGTTATGTTAGTTACAGTTTTTATTCATGGATTCCAAGACTACTTAAAATTTGTAAAAAAATTTTACATTTAGGGACTTTCATGGGAAGGAGAACAGATGGGTGAATGAGTACGTAAACTGTAGGAACTGTGAGTGTGAAGAGAACAGCTCAGAATACTGCATAGAAGGCTATTAAGTTTTCATCCAACTCCGATTAAATTCAGACACAAAACTTCCACTGGCTTTAATGTGAGCTGGATTGGGCTACTGGAGAACATGGGATCAGTGGGAACTTGTGCCAAAGTGCATGGATTTGCTTTTCAAGTCACAAAAAAGTAGAGCAGGGAAATGCAGGACAACCGGCTAATTGTACAGAGATGACAAGCAAGTCCAAAAACAGTTTTGAGGAAATATTGAAATCCTCCAAAAGGAAAAACCACCTAGGAGGAGCCTCCCCCAAACCTTTCTCCCTTTAAAGAAACACTGAAGTCAGATTCTACAAAAATAGTTTGGTTGCTACAGACTCTTTTTAGTACTTCTTTTAGTATTGTGTATATACAAAAAAAATCACAAACCAAAAGTTTGGCAGCAAGAATAGAAATGGGTGGTGATGTAAAATCTGACTTCTCAGAGTTTTTCATTGCTATGATTTGATGTTGCCACCATGACATCAGTGTAATTCTGAAAAATGTCCCTGATAAACCATCACTCTGAATGTAAAGTAAACTGCAAAGTAATCTTTTTTTGAAATATAAAATTGCAGAGCCACCTCAATGGCAAACAGAACTCACCAAAGAAGAGCTGGTCCAGAAGCTAAACACAACAACAAAAAGTGCTGATCATTTGAATGGATTGCTTCATGAATCGGAAGCAACCAATGCAATATTAATGGAACAAATTAAGGTTAGTAGCCATGTATTCACTGATATTTTAGATACTGCTCTTTATGGGGGCTTGTTTGTTTGTTTTTGTTTACTGTATGTATGTATGTGTCCCCAAGCAAATCCTTTTATACTTTCATACCAAATTAGTTGTTTCACAAAACTTATTATTCAAACTTGAATGTTTGAAATTTGGTGAGATGCAAAATTTAACTACCTATAATTTTTTCAAATTCTACGTATGTACATAACATTGCCAAAATACACCCAGTACTTGGTAAGATGAAAGTCAGTTCTCACATGCAAAAAAAGACATAATTTCTTCTCAGAAAAAGCACAACAGTTTAGGTTGAATTATTCTTCCCATGTAAGTAATTTTTCTTTTTCCCCTTCCCCCTCCCTTCTTACGGGTCTTAAGTGCACCTTTACTCAATGGATGTAAATGTTGGTTGAGCTTAAGATTCCTTGGATTCTCGAATACTGAGCTGATATAGCATCAGATGACAGTTACTTTTCTAGTTTTATTTTAGGAGTTACTCAATTTGATCAGTGTTGGTGGATTCAAAGCTGTTGTTTTCAAAGACTGTGTTTTACTCTTTAGTTAACAAAGCCAGTTTGCATTTTCTGCAACTGCAGGTAACAGCTTTTTGAAGCCAGTCTTCAAACCAGCGTTCTTGTGAGGTGCACCGTCTGTTAATATCAAAATTTGGGTATATACTACTTGTTTTGCTATATAAATATTTCCTAATTAGATGAGTGAATAGTTTGCCAAAACATAACCCAAGTAACATATCTACTCAACTCTTTGCATTTTATTCCTGATCCCCAGAATTGCCCAGTCTGTATCTTGTTCCCCCATACTTTCTTTATACAACTAAATTGCTTGTAACTAATATTGCAAAACTCTTCTAAAAAGGTGTTTAAGATTATAAATAGGTTAAATGAATTCTGAACCAACAGTGTTATCTGGAGGCCAGCTGTACATTTTAGGCCCCATGGGATCTTTGCCCAGAACACATCTTATGTAAACTACTGAACGCTTTCAATACCTTATTGCATGTCTAATATACATGTGCTTTGTTCCTCAGAGTAGTTTGTATTCCGTCGTTCATTTTATAAAAATCAGTAAGAAAATGTAATATTTAATGGTCTCTTTCTGCCTGCAGCTTCTTAAGAGTGAAGTAAGACGACTGGAAAGGAACCAAGAGCGAGAGAAGTCTGTTGCTAATCTGGAATACTTGAAAAATGTTCTGCTGCAATTTATATTTCTGAAGGCAGGAAGTGAAAGAGAGAGGCTTCTTCCAGTAATGGATACCATGTTGCAGCTCAGCCCTGAAGAGAGAGGAAAACTTGTTGCAATTGCCCAGGGTATGAGAAGTACTTGTGTTTTATCAAAAAGTTGCAGAAACAGAATATGAAAGTAGAAAAGACAAAATGAAATGTGGTGTGACATCCTTCTGTGCAGATCTTCCAGAACAATAAAGCTCAAGAACATGGTGTAAACAGACAGGGAATAGAACTATACTGGTCATTTAGGAGGGAGTTAAGATATTCATAACTGTAATAAAACAAGACTGTTAGCCAAAAGTTAAAAATAAAATTCACTCTGCAATTTGAAATAGGCTTTTTGTATTATCCCATTCAAAACATTTATATTGGGTATTTATTGTCATTTTCCCTATTTAACTAATTACAATTTCCCTAAACGTTTTAGATTGTCAGCTGCAGTGTGTGCCCTTTCCAGATCATTTTTAAAATAGGGAATAAGTCAATTACTGCTGAACATAAAGTAAGGAGAAGTGAGCATGACAGTGAAATGTGTAGACACACTAATGCACTCAGTGGGAGGATTTATAATTGGAATGGCAAGGCAGAAAAGGTTTCTAGCATTCAGTACTGCTGTTCTGGTAATCGCTAGGGAATAGAGCTTACCACTAACCTGGGATCCTCAAGGTGAAGTCAATAAACAGGCCTTTTATCTCTTTTCCAAATGCAGACATGTTTCCTGAAATACTCTAAACTAGTGGTCACCAACCCATAGATCGCGATTGACTGGTTGATCCTGGAGCCTCTGCCAGTCGATCGCGATCTCTGGCTGCTAAAAGTCCAGCAGTGCAGTGGGGCTAGGCAGGCTCCCTGCCTGCACCGGCCCTATGCCGCTCCCAGAAGCGGCCAGCATGCCCCCGTGATCCCTGGGGCGGGGCAGGGGTCTCCACACACTGCTCCTGCCTGCAAGCATGCCCCCGCAACTCCCATTGGCTGGGAACTGGGAACCACAGCCAATGGGAGCTGCGGGGGCGGTGCCTGGAGAGAGGGGTAGCGCGCAGAGCCATGTGCCTCCCGCCCCGCCAGGGTCACAGGGGTGTGCTGGCCACTTCTGGGAGCGGTGTGGGACTGGGAGAAGCAGGGAGCCTGCCTTAGCCTTGCTGTGCCACTGACCAGGAGCAGCCCGAGGTAAGTGCAGCCTGGCGGGAACATGCAACCCAAGCCCCAGCCCTGAGCCCCCTCCCGCAGCCAGCATCCTGAACCGCCTCCTTCACCCCAAACCCCTGCCCCAGCCCTTAGCCTCCTCCCAAATCTTGCACCCCATACCGCCTCCTGCACCCAACGCTCTGCCCCAGCCCGGAGCCTCCTCCTGTACTCAAACTCTCTCCCAGAGCTTGCACCCCAACCCCCTGCCCCAGGCTCACCCCGGAGCCCTCTCCCACATTCCAAACCCCTCGGCCCCAGCCCAGAGCCCGTACCCCCTCCTGAATCCCAAACCACAAACCCCTGCCGCAGCCCAATGAAAGTGAGGGAGGGTGGAGGAGAGCAAGTGACGAAGGAAATGGGGGGATGGAGTGAGCGGGGCAGGGCTTTGGGGAACAGGCAGGGTAGATCCTGGGTTGCACTTAAATTCAAAAAGTGATCTTGTGTGTAAAAAGAGACCACTGCTCTAAACAAAGTGTACACTGGACAGTGGTGTTTCATGATGACAAAATCTGTCAATGTGGTGGCAGTTTTCCAGAGTGTATTTTAAAAGATATCTCTTCAAAAAAGATAACTGGTGAACATAAGGATGGGATTTGAATGTAGGAAAACTGACAGAAGTAAATGTTTTGTGTCTTTCCTGCATAAGACTGCGTCATTCAGTTCACTTGTGCATAGTTATTGTTTAGTGCTGGTGAAGATTATAAGCATATTTTTCCTCCCTTCAGGTGAGGAAGAAAGTGCATCACGGCCCTCTGGTTGGGCTTCGTACCTTCACAGTTGGTCAGGACTTCGATGAAACAATGGAAATCTTTTAGACATTTACATTCCACAATTGCACTAACAGAGAAATTTTACTATAGAAGAATGAACCTTACATGTGTAGCATTGACAGTTTTATTTTTCTGATTTTGCAAATTACCTTAGGCAATGCATCTTAGCCTAAAAATTGGAATAGAGGGTTTCTAAAGAATGTGCTCTATTACTTTCTGACTCCAGGTTCTGACTGCACCAAACTATTTCATTGTTTCTTGTAAACGCTTTTAGATTAAGCAAGTTGGTATTCAGGAGTAAAATGAAAGGGGTGAAAAGTTACTGATTACTTGAGAGCATAATTTGGCAAACTGATCACATATTTTATTTTTATTAAAATGTCATATTTAATAACTAGAACAATAGGTAAAATAATTCTTAGTACTTCAAAAATACATTTTCAGGATGCTATTTTCACTCAGTGAGTGTGAAGAAAACGAATAATTTGTATTATTATAAATCTGTTGTCCATATACTATAATATCAAAGTCAAATCAAACTGTTTCCACTGCATGATGATCTTTCTAAAATATTGCATGGCTCTTAAGAGAATTTGAAGATACTTGGCATTTTCTGTTTTGACTTTGGCTAAATTCTCAGTAAAGTTTGCAGCAAAAACAGATTCAGAATATAAAGCTTAGGGCCAAAGAGTTTAGTGACGGCTAAAACTTGTTCTGTGTTTGGGATATTAATATGTCGGATGGATATTCAAGTCCTGACATTGGATCAGATGCTAGAGAGCGTTCAGAGAAGGCCCAGGACAGACATTTTCAAGAATCAGCAACACAGGTGGGCTGAAATTCTAGGGGAGAGGGCTTAAACTAAGGTATCTTTGTCTAAGGTTGGAATCTGCATAGGCAACTTGAGGGTTGAGTAATGAAGACCAGGCAAGAAGTTGTAAGCAGGCTCTGGCACCATCGTGCTATACTGAAATAAAAGGACTTCGTTATAATGAACGAAGGTAGGAACAAGATCCAGAAGGAAGGATATGAATTGGCTGAAGTTTACAATCCTAAATAAAACTGCCAGGAAAGAAGGAAGTGTGTTTGCTTGGAAAACTTTTATAGCAGATGCAGTTTGCAGGCATTCTAATGTAAAGAAATTACTCCTTTCTCTTTTCACTCCTCCTTGTGTCTCTGCCTTTTGGTCAAGTGGTTTGTGCTTCATTTTAGATTCTGCTACTTCATGGCTTTTCTGGAAACACCACTTCCATCTGTAAGAATAAGAATAATTCTACTGTAAACAGTGCACTCATTTCCTCCCCCACTCCCTCCCCCCAGCTTCTGTGGGTGTTTTGTTTGACTTTTTCCGCCTAAACCATGCTGTCTTTTTCCTCTGCATATTCCAGTTCTGTTCTCTTAATTACTCCATTATTTGTGTGTAAATTTATTATATGTACATATGCATTCTTCTCACCTACCATCCAAGACTTTTTCAGGCATTTGTCACCTCTTCTCCAATATGGTCTTATTCAGTCCTAAAACGACACTTTTGAGCACAGAGGGGAGGGAAGATGTACACTTAGACCCACCAGCACATCTTTCTCTACTACAGATACTGCTGCCATACCAAACTGTACAAACACTAACCAGCAAGAGCAGGGTTAGGGAAAAGCAGTCCTGAGATTCTGGTGTCCATTCCCTTGATAACATAGTATTAATCAGGACTGTGGTTAATCTGGCAACAAGAACAGCAGTAGAGATTATTTTGCTATGAGAACAGAATTTCTATAATGAGTGGTTATTGATATGAAAGTGACTATATGTAAACAACTTCTTAGTCATCTCCACTTCCGGTGTGTATTTCAAGTTCTGTTGACTTATTATATTGAGGGGAAAACATGTTTTTTAATTGCTATTTGCAGTTAGCACTGCAAAGCCAACATAGTTACTATAGAGTGAATCCTTTTTGGCACAAACCAATGCACTTCTTAAATTCTCGTTGCAGAATTGTCCTGGGTCATAGATGAGTCAGAAAGCACTCAGTTTGACTTTCCAATCTAGGATTGCAGGCCTCACAATTAGAAAACCATCTTTTGAACAATTGCAACTGTGGAAGCTGAGACAAGACATGAAGCTGCCACTGTGGTGTTTTTACAGTCATTTTCAGGCTATAAGCACCCCTTCCACATCAGTGATTTGTTTTAAATCATTAGATGTTAATCCTAATTTAGACTAATCACAGCTGACTGTGAAAAAGAAAATTAAAACAATGCCAGGACAAAGTTGGTGGAAAAAGATTTCAGTTCATAATAGTTTACTTTTACATTTTTAAATCATAGCAGGAAAATGTCTGCACTGTTTCTTATGTTGACTTCAAAACTAGTTCAACTGAACATTTGCTGCTGTCGTGATTCTTTTCTCCTTGAGCTTTTTCTGCACAATATCTGCACAACTGTCTTTGTTATAGAGAAGCTGTGACAGGAGGATCTTTCTCTTTTAAAATGTGTATTTCAGATCCTAAGATTTTTATTTAACTTTGCAAACTGTGAATAACATTTTATGCTGCTTGCATACTTTAATATTGACTGTATTAAATAGAAATGGCTTTTTGATTTGTTTTCAGACTCTTGACTTGTATATCCACTGTTTTAGTGAAACTCAAATATTGTGCTCATGAATGTAATATACACTCCTTGCATATGCTTCTGCTACAAAGGAACATTACTGAGGCCTTGAAAGACCGTTGTCAAGAATATTTTAATAATTACAACTGAACATATTTGTATAATGTGTATGATACAATTGTCAGTGCTTTCAAAACAGAACAAATACTTTTCCAGGCTGTGGAAGAAACTTCAGCTGTAAGTAAGTGCCTGGGTTTTTAAATATATAGTTACAGTAAACAGGATAGACAGGACATGTGGACTGGAAGCAGAATTATTTTGAATGGTAAATATATATTTCATTAACTTCCATTTTAGTATGCTAATAAAGCACCCTAGTTGTGATTTAAATTCCAAAAGGCAATTTAAATTGAAAATTAAAGCTGGCACTCTGCCCACCTTTGCACTGTGTTGCTCATTTTTAAAGAGTTTATGTTGGCCTCACTTTGATTCTTTGTTATGTTTACTCGTTTTACAGTACCATATTATCCTGAGTTGTTTACAGACTTGTAAGAAGACATGACCCCTGCCCCACAGAGTTTACATATTTAGGGCCAAATTAGGGGCTCCCTAGCATTAGGAGGAAGAGGGTGTGAGGAGTAAGATGACGTGACCCTGCTTTCCACCCTTGGCCACAGTTTGACTCCAGATCCTGGGGACTCCAAAAGAGCCTGCCAGTTCTGAAGCTAGGGCTAGAAACTGCAGAGGGAGAGTGTTTGGTTAGGGCCATGGCCCCACCCCCTGCATAGCTGTTGGACTGTAGTTCGGCAGTTGCTACCTACACTTGCACAAGTCTGCAGCCCGCTCCCTTTTATTGCCTTACAAAAAGGTGTTGTTCCTGCAGGTGCCACCACTTGGCTTGTGCTTCTGTTTTCACTTGCAGAGACACAGCTGTCCAGAGAGGCAGTCACACTGAATACTTTTTTAAATTCACTATTAAAACCTCTTTCTGAGGAGCACACTTTAAAACATATCCTAATTTTTTTTGTAAAGAAATGAAACAAACAAACACTTAAAGTATAACTGCTCCTTTGTTTATTCACAAGCAACTTCTGAGTGGGCCTGAAGGCAACCCCACTGAACATGCTCAGGTCCACCCTTTCTCTCGCACATCTACCTCCCAACCTTTTTGTACTAGCTCTGCTGCTGCTATGACCATTAAACACCTTTTTGCAGAGCCTGGGGAAGGCTGGCAGCAGCCGCAAAACAGCAAAACTGGGTGTACGCGGTGTCAGAGGTGCAAAGTGAACACATGGAAGAGAACTTCTCTTTCTGTTGTAGTAATCGTAGGGGTTACTCGTAACAAAAGTAGATAAAAATGTTTGTTGGAAATGTGACTTAATTGATGGTCTCCTAATGTTCTGTTGTTCATTTTGTTCAAAATGCATATTCACCTGAGTGTGTGCCTTTGTTCTGAATGCCTGTTTTCTTTGATAATTGGAGTAAATGTTATTCAGGGTACTTCCTGTTATGGATTTGTCCTGCAGTACAAAAGTAAAAAGGTTTAAGATAGTAAAAAGTTGCATAACGTGAGTTATGGGTTTACTATAGAAATACTGGCACAATCCTAACTTGGGGATAGCATCGCCATGTTGAAAATGAATGTGAAAATGTGTGTGGGGAGAAACATAATTTTAGAAATTTAATGTAAAATGACTGTCTTAGTGTATCTTATTAGGAAAAATATAAATGAACTTTAAAAAAGATTCCTGCTTTTGTTATTTGTCTGGCATATGCTACTAGACAGCAAATGGCTGACCTCTAGTAGCTGAGACTGATTAAAAAATGCTCAGTGTGTGGTGTTAGGGGTGGGGAAGCTGCTTCAGAGATTCTCTGGTTTAATGTACACATCAGCCACTCGAACCTGAAACTAACACTTTCACAAGGTTGGACTCTTCTTGCAAATAGCATTCAATTTCTTATGTCCAAGAATGATTTAAACAAAAATATATGTGCCTCTTGTCCAATTCCCCCAGTCTGTTTTCCTTGGATAAATATATACAGTCACTGTGAACTCATCCTGTTAAGAGAGGAAGGGTGAGGGAGTAAAACTGAAGGATCCATCTCTGTTGTTCCTTTTGCTAATTAAATCTGCTTTAGCCTTGATCATTTTCTTGGTTGTGAATCAAGTTTTTGGGAAGCTTGTTGTGAAAATGCAGGAGAGAAGAAAGCAATTGTGCCAACAGGAACCACTAGCTTGACATTTCAGACCTCGTCCTAGGTAATTTTGGCAAGAATATTCTGAATCTGAGTGTCAGGGTTTGCTTCTAAATCAATTCTCATTTCTTCTGGAAGCCCACGCCCAAGCTCTTGAAAATCTAGGAAAGACTGAAGCTATGTCTGCATGACAGACTATACTAGCGCAGCTATGCTGGCATAACCCCAGGCTGCACTGACAGAAAGGGGTTTTTCCATCTGGGTAGGAATACCACATCTCCGAAGTAAGCATTCTTCTGTCAACATAGCTGTGCCTGCACTTAGGGCTATGTCAGCATAGCAATGTCGGTCAGCAGTGTGGTTTTTCACACCCTGACTGAGGTAACTATTCCAAAATAACTTTCAAGTGCAGACCAAGTTTATGTTTTGTGTGTTTTAAGATTAAACATAAAGATGCTTGCATTATGGTAACACAGATTTTGCCCTAAATGAAAAGATGCAAAATCATAGCTAACTTTAGTAGCACAATGGACTAAAATAAATATGATTCTCCATTGCCTTGTACCTTGCCATACTCTTTCACACCTGTGTACAAGAATGAGTGTAAAAATGCAACCATTCTAAGTGGAGGTTTCTGGTACGCTGCTGTTTACACCCACCTTGCACTTTGGAATGGACAAGGTACTAGAAAACAAAATTCATAGAACGTATAGTCCTCTCTTTCACCCCCACCAAATAAAAAATATGCAGTTTCATTGCCATTCTCCTTTAGCCTTTGCATTGTCCAAACCACCAGCAATTTACATAGCTAAAAGTATAATTTTGATTTTCAGCATTTAATATCCCAGATATAGTGGTTTAGTTACTTTGAAGGCCTCCCACGATAGCAGTGGTGGTCTGTTTGATTGTTTGTTTGTTTTTAGAACCTGTTAGACCTTATATCCACAGCTGACGAATATTTTCATTGATTTATGCTTTCTCTACACTAGGCTAGAAACCAAGTAAAGGTAAGGTATTTAAGTAAAACTATTAAACACTATCCTATCTACCTCATTGCAAACAGTGTTTGGCCCCACCATCCAAACTGTTATGATGCTCCCTGAGCCTTGGCCAAGTGCTCTTCCAGTGAAGGTCTCTATTCTGGTAAGTAAATTACAATTCTTGTTTTTAAGTCAGACCAAGAAAAAAGATACATAATATCTTCTGATACTACAGCTTTCCAACCCTTCAGTATTGGAGATAATCTTAAAATCCAGACATTAGTTAAACTGTCCTCTGCTTATTTCAAGTCATATAAGAAGTATTTAAATGTATTAGTAAAATGTCTCAGGTGAAAATGTACTGATATGAAAAACTTGCAATTAAGGTTCCCAAAGACTAGTGTATTTAAATAGTAATAGCTTCTGGGTGGAGTGTAAGATCTTTTTTTACCTTAACCCTAAATGTTTTGGAATGGAGTGGGCATACCTGACAGACTGCTTCTTTGCCATTATGATACTGCTCCTGTTGTAATAAGTAGGGGCACAAGCTTGTAGCTGGTAAGAACCTGGAATTTCTGTTCCATGGGAAATTTTGAAATGTGGGGGAAGGGGGAAGCATCAGACCAAAACCAGGCAATTTCAGAATTTCCCAAAATTTTCTATTTGACTTTTTTTCAGAATTAAATTGACAAGCTTCCCAGAACTGTCTGGTGTTCCAGCTGCCCACGTGGCAGGCTACCAAGAAACCAGGAGCCTAGCTGCCCAAGCTTGAGCCAGGTTTGCCTAGCCCCTGCCCTCTGGGAAGTAACCTAGAAGCCCTGAGAGCACTGGCTCTGTAGTGGGCAAACTGGGAGGAAACAAGACAGGTTTTCCTTGGAAACTTGTCTGGTTTCTATTGATAAATCAGCATTTTCCAATGGAAAAACATTCAATTGAAAAATTTCTGACTAGTTCTACTCAAGCTAGTAACTTTCTGAGGTGAATCCTACATTGGAAATCCCTACCCAGTTTGGTTCAACAGAGCCTGGACTGGTGACCTTACAGTACTCTGTGGAGCTCATCTATTCTGTTTGGAGGGTTAGGAATTTGGGATGGTTGAGGGAAGTGGTTATTTTATAATGGGTGGAGTACATGAGTGCTCTGCTGGGAGAAATGGGAGCATTTTCAGAAAGATTTGTAAGTACAGTATGTACTAAATTTTATGTACTTTTTAAAAATATATTTCTGTATGTCTTAATGAATTAGCACTTAAAATACATGCCCTATATTTTCAAAACAGTATCACTGGCGCAATAAACTTTCACATTAGAATTCAGGAAGTTGACTGTATTGTACATAAATGAATACATGCTCAGATAACAAAAAGATGCTAAAAGTCACTAATCCAATGTTAAAAGTACTTGTTTCACTGTTATTTCAGATTTTTGCTATCACAGCTGGAAACAATATAAAAACACATCCAATTACTGACCTAGTCACAGAACTGCTATTTCTGTTGGTAAATGCTGGATTTTTGATTTAATATACCAGTTTTTCAGAACTGGAGACTAATGTACTGAACTGTATGATCTTGCTGCACTATTCCTTTTTGCTTTCCAAAAAAACTGAAATCCAATACCTTAGGCAGGATCCGATGGAAACTTGGCATTGAACCAAAGAGGAAGTCAAACTGATCAGTAACATAAGTCTGTCAATATACTGAATGTAATCATGCCCTATTTTTAAGCTGTAGAGGAAAATAAACCTTTGTTCTTGACAAATGGCTTTGTAAAAATTAAGTACAGCAGAAACAGTGGTTGGACTGAATAGATCCATTTGTTTCTACAAATGAATTATGAAAGATTATTGATACTGAGTGTAAATAATACAACAGACAGCCCAACCCATGTGTAAACTGCTGATTCATTAGAAGTTTTATGAGGAATTTTTAGTTGGATATCCTGTATCCAAAAATTACCCATGCTGAGAGCTTTAAAATGCTACGTAACACACACACACAAAAATAAAATGTACCTAATGCTGCAGTACTAGTACTTCATCCTACTGCGTATTTAACTTTACGCCTTAGAGTATAAAATAAACCCTTTTTATCATAATATACTCCATGCAATATAGTCTGCAAGTCAGCATGTAACTGCTGTGCTAACAGGCACTCAAAATCAATAACAAAGCATAAATACAAATAGCATCTGCTGTTCCATAATGTTCTGAGAAGAAGCAAAAGTTAAATACTACAGTCTAACAATGTGCCCTGAAGGTTGCCAAGTTTAAACACTGGCAATCTCTCAAGGGCAGCAACTTCCAATGGCTGGAACCCTCAACTAAGAAAGCCCTTCTGTGAACCCCCAGGGACTTTTAGCCTAGGAACTGACAGCAAGAGCTTCACTGTGCCAGTTAAGACAGTAGAGAGTATAAGGGGATATGTGTTTGTCAGATAACTGGATCCCAACTTATTCAGTGCTTTTGTAACAGGGTGGCCTGCCCCTTAAGAGCCAGGCACCATGGGGTTAGCCAGCACTGTTCAGTCCCCACACTTGTGCCATAATTAGCTGCCTGCCAGTCTAAGGGACAGGACTAATTAGAGTCAGGTGACAGCCTGTTAAGTACCAGGGCCCCATAAAAAGGCCGAGAAGCTCAGTTTGGGGAAGGAATTGCACGGAGCAGCAAGTTGGGTACCTGTGGAAGGCCTTGAAGTAGGGTCTGGAAGGACTCCAGGGGAGCAGCTTGGATGGTCAGGCCTCTATCCCAAATTAGAGGGATGTAAAGAGAAGCTGGAAGGAAGGCCAAAGAGGAGCCCAAAGTAGGGTGGACGTGCTTTTGGTTTTCTGCAGTTGCAGAAAAGGACTCTTGTTATCCCAGAACAGGTGAAGTTCTAGTTATTGACTTGGCCGGAAGGCGAAGGTATGGCACCAACTCCTACCTGTATGGGGAAGGCTAAGGGGACCCACTCTGAAGGAGGCAACTGAGGTGGAGAGCACCTGCAGTGCCATGCGCAGCCAGCAGGGTGTGCTAAGGGGCAGACATGCATATGACAATGTGGTAGAAGAAGTAGGATCATGAGATCCCACCCCTCTAATCAAGGAGGAATTAGGGGACAGAAGTATAGATGCCTTCTTTGGCTGAGGAAATCCACCTTCCCAGGCTGGTGTACCCCTCCTAACAAAGGGGAAAAGAGTGGAAGACATGCTACCCCTGCTAGCGGTGCAGCAAAGGTAGATGCTGACAATCCTCTGGTAGATTTTGGAGGACTGACAAAAGCTGCAGTGCAGGAAGTACCCCAGTACTGGTCAGGAAGAAATGCTCTGGTGTGCTGTTGGTGTGGAAAGGTGGGGCACAGAAGGAGGGTCTGACCCTTGAAGAGGAGAGAGGGCAAGTCCCCAGGTGTAGGATTTTTTTATGTGGACATATTAAAAGGACATATTAAAAGGTTCGGTCTTGTGAAGAACTTGAACTTTGGGTAGAAAGACATAGCAAAGGGGCAGCTAGGGGCCCCGGGAGTAAGGAGAGGGAGTTGAAGATTTGGAAGCTGAGCGTCAAGACCCAGTTGAAGTAGATGGAGCTGGAGAGGAACCACAGGGAGCAAGCTGAGCTACTGAAGTAGGCTGTGGGAGAAGCAGGGAACTCCAGGGAAGCAGCCTGAGTGTCAGTGCTCGGTCTCAGAGCCAGAGAGACTGAAAGGTAGCACAGAGGCGCTGGGACTGTGAGGGGATTCCAGAGCAGTAGCTTGGGAGTCAGGGCTGTTAGAGCCACTTATAAGGAGGCCCACAAGGAGGGCTGAAAGTCCAAGTAGAATAAAAGTACTATTGGTTTGTATGGACTTTTGTTATCATGAAAGGGGTCAGGTTTTTGTTATTGACTTGGCCATACAGCTAAGCTATGATACCAACTCCAGGCTGTGTGGGGGAGGCTGAGAGGACCCACTGTGGAGGAGGGAATTGAGGCAGAGAGCACCAGCAGTGCCACACTCAGCCAGCAGGGGGTGCTTTGAGGGTAGGCATGCCTTATGATATCTTTAAAGATTTTCCCCATCAAATTGAATTAATCCTGAAAATAACAAAGAAACCAAATCAGACATTAACTCAGGTGTTGAAAGCTCACAGAAATTTACTCATCAGAAGGCAGATAATTGTATTTTTCACCAGCTTGGTTTTATAGCTGTATCTACAGCCAATTGTTACTGAAACTCTCCTGCCAGCACTGCAATGATAGTTTTATCACTAGTGCCAGCACTTCAGGTCATCTAGGCCTGCTCAGAGCAAGTGACCAGCCTACGTAATTGCCACCATTGCTAACCCTAGCGGTGTTGCACTGGCACTTCAACAATAGGGGGAGATTTTGAGAGAAAGATGTTTGTATACAAGGCCAAAAGCATAGGCCTAACTAAAGCTTATTTATCATTGTCTAGCATGGAGGTGCCAAAAGCGAAAGGAGGAAGGATTTGTCAACTGGAGTTAGAGTGCTAACTAGGACTTGGGAGCCCTATGTTGTTTCATGCTTTGTCAGAGACATTCTGTGTGATCTTGAGCAAGCCACTTACTCTGTTTCCTCACTTGTAAAATGGGGCTAGTAGCTCTTCCCTACATCACAGTGGTGTTGTGAAGATGGGTACATTAAAGATTGTGAGACCTCAAATACTGATGGGGCCACATAAGTATGTTATGTACATAGTGGTTGAAATGAGTGAATACTGCATTAGAAGGAAATAGTCAAAGCCTAAATGTATATAGTACCTAAATGGGTTAAATATTTAATAATTTTTTGCATCTTACTAAACTATTTTCCGCAAATATCCTGAGACAGTGAATTTCACAGCTTCATTAGAATACACATATTGTAGTGGAATATTGGCTGAGACTCTCTGATATTGCATACTACCACACCAGAAAAAAGACAACACCCTGGACTGAGATGGTCTAACCACCACCCTAGGGAGGGGCAGGTTTTGGAAACCATCAACTTCCAGATTTTCATGTAGCAGCATTTGCAAAAAGTGCTTTCTTATATTTGAGCTAAATTTATACAGCTGTTGGGACACAGTCATCTCCATGATTAACAGTGCCTTTATCACTTTAATATTAAATTACTAGTGCATTATGCTTTATATGGGGCTGTGCTAAAGTAGTTCAAAAACTGCATGTAGTGCAGAACACATCTGCCAGTTTATTAAATGTTGTTTCCTTTAGAAAGCACATGACTACCAGTGCACACCAGTAACCACAGATATCAGCTGATTTCCAGGTGAAGTGTAAAAGGTTTTGAAGATATGGGGGGGGGGGTGAGGGGTGAAGTGTGGGATCATGTAATTAATGCAAACACATAAGGGGGCTGAACTGAAGTTGCACAGGCTAGCTTAATTCTTCCATTTACCAATTTTTTGTACGCTTGACTTTGCAACCTTGACATCCTTTTTAATATTGTGGCTTTTGTATGTAAATATATATAGATATATAAATATATAGAGCATCATTATTAACACAGATTTAGGGGTATGCTGCTATCCAACTCTGCCAGTAATTGTTCTCAGGTACTTGTTCCCTGGCAAACTGGAAAATGACCAGTTTTCCAAACTCAAACCATACAATCAATAGATTGCTGGCCTTTGGTGACTACCTATGCAGCAGTTTGATCTGGCCTTTGTCTGTATTGATTTATTGGCTATGCATTCCTATTACTGAACCAGATTTTAATCAATGACAGAATTTTACCTCTGATCTCATGGTTACTGTCTTTTCCTCTTTTGAAGAATTAAGCCTATTGGAAAAACTACAGCCACAGATTGTTCTTTATTCATTTTGAATACTTTCCAACATGTACTGTGAAAACAGCCCGACCTTCTCTTTAAAAAGCCATGCTGCTTTAAAGAAATATTAGAAAGGCTTTGTTTTTCTGTTGAATTCTTGACCAGGATACTGACTGTGTCAATAAGGCCTTATACGCTGTCCATATTTTCTCTGCCCTAGAGTTTTTTCTTCTTTGTTTTGCTCATATTGTTGGCTATTTTGATGACAGAGGAGTCTCATTTGTAAATAAAGAAATCTTAGTTTGGCACTGGCATTACCTTCCCCTTCAAGAGGACTGGTAAATATCACAGCTGGATTTGAAAATAGGGCTGTTAAAATAGAATCTGGCACTGGTAGAGTAGAAAGTGTTGAGGTAGGCACCTAACGAATAAGCAAGTGTTGAGTCACTCTTACCTGGGGGAAAGAGAGAGAACAGATCTGCCAGTGTAAGTTACTGAGTTTCATAGCTGCATACATTCAGTATAGAACATATAATGGAAAAAGAATTTGAATGAAATGTTGTTTTGATGGCAATGTACAGTTCTGAGAAAACAGTCCTGGGCATTGTCTAACATAGTAGTTCTCAACCTATTCATCACTGTGGGCTGCATATGCAGCCCCCAAGGTGTTACCTGGGTCATGCAGTGCTGCTCTCCTGCCCACAGACCTTTCCACGGATGGGGCCAGGAGCAGAGCCCTGGGTGGGGGGCTAGGCAGCAGGGATCCCAGAATCTGTGGGGCCAGGCTGGCCAGCGACCCCAACCCTGCCGTGCTGGGCGGCCAGGCAGCTGGGAACCTGGTCTCTGAAAGGCCAGGCAGCAGCCCCGGACTTCCACCACACAGGGCTGGCCGGCGACCCCCACCCCGCTGCACTGGGCTACCAGGCAACTGGGAACCTGGACCCCGTGCAACCCGGCGGCCTTTCGCACACAATTGGGCCACAGCTGTGTAGTAGTTGGTCTGTGAGCTGAGAACGGCTGGTCTAATGTCTACTTCATTTGACTCCTCTTGGCTTTCTTAATGAAACCATTTTCTCTGGTTGTGTTTCTCTACAGGCACATGAAATATGTGGATAATCGAATTACATGATTGTGCATTGACTAAATTTCCTTTGAAAAAATTCATATTGGTGTTCTAGATGTGGGTCTTAAACTTTACAGTTTACTTTTTCTACTCAAAGAAACATTTGTTTCTTTGAGTAGAAAAAAACCTGTTGTCCTTCTAAATGAGGGGAAAGGGTCTAGTCATTTTTGACTGGGCTTTGGGTAAGGGCAGCCTCTGTACTTAATATCCTGTGGAAGCCGCAGGCCATCACTGTCTCTTGGAAAAAAAACTCATGAGTCAGGAAAATAAACTGTAACCAATGAACCTTGACTCAACTATGCTCTTAAATTCAGTGAGAACATTTATTAACTGAATAGCAGCCTAGTGGGGCTTTTAAAAACAGACCTCAGGAGATGATTTCAGTGGAAACTAGGTCATAGGCCAGAGTAGGGAACATGATGGCTTTCTCCCCTCATCTTCCAGTCTCATTCTCTCTTCTGTTCCGCCCCTCACACAGACCATTTAAAAGTTTGGAAAAGGAAGAAGCGTTCAAGCAAAGACCAACCCTACCACAGGCTAAGGTGGCTGCTCCTACAGCTGAGGCAAAACTCCCCTTGAGCTCGGCGCTGCCAGCTCAGCCTAAGACCCGTCTCAGTCAAGCCGGAAGGCTCCCGCGGGCGGGGAGGGAGGGAGAGAGGAAGGAGGGCGGCAAATGCCGCTTTGCCGCAGCCCCCGAGGCCCGCCAAAGTGAGGGCTGGCTCAGCGCGCTGGAGAGGGCCCATCTCTGTCTCGCCTTCGCCCAGCGCCTAGCCCCATGGGCCGCTGCGGGCTGCCGCAACTAGCGAGCGCGCCTAAAGCCCCGGGGCCAGCCCCGCCGTGTGCTCGCCCCTCGCCCGGCCCAGGGAGGCGGCGTCCGGCCGGCGCCGCGCGTGTGACCACGTACCCAGGGGACAGCAGCCGCCCTGGCCTGCAGCACCCCCGCGCTGCCTACGGCGGGAGAGCGCCCGGGCCAGCAGCAAGCCCGGCAGCGGCGCAGCGTGGCCGGCCGGCCGGCGGGCGGGGAAAGTGGGAGGGGGCGGGCACCGGGTGCGCTCTCTTCCCTGGCGGCGGAGCAGCAGCGCTGCAGGCAGCGGGCCGGGGAGCGCCATTGCTGCCTGTCCGAGCCCCCCTCTGCGCCTTCCTGCTCCTCCTCGCTGCGGCGCGGGACCTGCCCGGGGCAGGGCGCGAAGTTGCCTGGCGGGAGGCGGCTGCCGGGATGTTGGGGGTCGCGGCGGGAATGACCAACAGGTAAGAGCCCGTCAGCAGCGCCAGCCCGCCCGGCCCCATTCATCCCTTCTGGGCCGGGCTGCGCTGCGGGCTCTGCGGCTCCCGCTCCTCGCAGGGCGGCGCTCGCTCCCCGGCCTCCCCTGTCCTCCCGCGGCTTGCGTGAGCGGTCAGGGCGCTGAGCGGGAGCCAGCCCCCCAACTTCCCCGCAGCCTCCCTGCGTGCGGCAGCGGGGCAGAGACCCCGGATCCCCGGGAGGTGCTGCAGTGGCACCCCAAGTCCTGGGGATGCGCTCCGCCGCCGGCAGCGGCCAGGCTGGGGTGCGCGCGTGTACGGGGGAGAGCAGCGATCCCGCAGCTGGGTCTGGCGGGCAGGGGCCAAGCACCGCGGGCGGAGCGGAGCAGGGAAGGCAGTAGCTGGGTCTGGGCGGACTGCAGAGACCTGGGTTATTAGGCAGGCCAGTGGGGTGACCACCCCGGTGGCTGCTTCTGGGGGCTTGTTAGTAAAGTGGGAGTGACAAAGCGCCGGCGGTTGAACACCGGGCGCTGCTTCTGCACCCCTGTAAAGCTGGGCCCGGGTTGGAAGGTTTCAGGCGGGGGTGGGGTGTGACTCAGAGTCCCAGATGCAGCGTGTGACCGGCTCGCGGTGTTCCCCCCTGCTGCAGGGTGTGATCTGCGCCTTGCAAAGCCTGTGGGCTCTTACAGCCAGACCCAGGCGTGGGTTAGTTTTTGTGTCAGTAGTCCCGCCCAGGCTCCCGCTCGGAGGTAACAGAACCTGCATTCTCCTTCATGCTTTCACAGTGACCCTGCGCTCAGCAGGGGCTAGCAGAAATTTCCTTCCAGCTTGTACTTGTAGAGTTTTCTAGGAATGATTGTGTTGGGGCAATGAGTGTGGGTGGTATCCAGCCCCCATTCCCCCCCCCCCGCCCATCATACACCAAGGACTTGTCTCCATTGCAACTCCTATGTCTGCTCCAGAAATGCTTCAGCAGCCCAGAAATACTGGCATATTATGCTGGTAAAGCATCCTGGATGCAGCAATATCAGCAAAGCTATGTTTTGTACCCATATACTAAACTAAAGCCATGCCTCCACAAGTGGCAAAAGCACTAGGGACTTGGGCCAGCCCAGCTATGTTGTTCAGGGATTTGCACCTCCCTGGCGGACGTAGCTGTGCCAGCAGAAGTCCATAGGGTGCACATAGCCTTACTCTGTTTGGGTTAGCCTACCTCAAATGAGAGCAGCTATCCTGCGGAGCAGCGCTGAAGCTGCACAGGGCGACTGGGTTAGCAGCTGATGAGTTATGCTAACTCAAGTTTCTAGCCTGTAGCTGCATCCCCACTGCATTACTAGCGCAATCGTTGGCAGCACCAATGCTCCTGACAGGCTGGTCATCTCAAGTTTAAAGGACAACTGAACTCAAGCTATACATTTTTGTGCGTAGACACGAGCTTAGTTAGGGGTAACACTCAAATTGCACCTTGAGTTAACACTGCAGTGAAACAAGCCCTTCGTTGTGGAAGAAGCAGAGGGTTTGGCCCCTGAGATCCAGAGGTCCTGTGTATCAGTACTGGCTCCCAGCCTCACACTCTTGAACAGCATGACTTCTGCAAAATTCATCTTGCCATGGACTCTCCTAGAGCAGCTGCTCCTAGAAACCACCATCAGGCTAGTTTAGATTAATGGTGGTGGGGAAATTTAGACTGCATGGGAATATTGGATGATTGGGAGGGAGGGGAAAGGTGAGTAAATGCACTAAGGTGGCTTTTCCCCAAGCCTGGTCTCCTCCAACTCACTAATGACCAAATCTAGCATGACACCTCCATCTGGCTTGAAAGGACAAATGCAAAAATGAGGAGGTAAGTTAAACAGAAATTAAAAGGTACAGTGACTAGAGTGAAATCCCTGCAAGCTGCATGGAGGCTTTTCAAAGACACCATAATAGAGGCTCAACTTAAATATATACCCCAAATTAAAAAACACAGTAAAAGAACTAAAAAAGAGCCACTGTGACTTAACAACCATGTAAAAGAAGCAGTGAGAGATAAAAGGCATCTTTTAAAAAGTGGAAGTCAAATCCTAGTGAGGTAAGTAGAAAGGAGCATAAACACTGCAAAATTAGATGTAAAAACGTAATAAGAAAAGCGAGAAAGGAGTTTGAAGAACAGCTAGTGAAAAACTCAAAAGGTAATAACAAAATGTTTTTTAAATACATCAGAATCAGGAAGCCTGCTAAACAACCAGTGGGGCCCCTGGACAATCGAGATACAAAAGGAGCACTTAAAGACGATCAAGTCATTGCAGAGAAACTAAATTAATTCTTTGCTTGTCTTCATGGCTGAGGATGTTCGGGAGATTCCCAAACCTGAGCCATCCCTTTGTAGGTACAGATCTGAGGAATTGTCACAGATTGAAGTGTCACTAGAGGAGGTTTTAGAATTAATTGAGAAACTTAACAGTAGCAAGTCACAGGGACCAGATGGCATTCACCCAAGAGTTCTGAAAGAACTCAAATGTGAAATTGCAGAACTATTAACTATGGTTTGTAACCTGTCCTTTAAATCAGCTTCTGTAACCAGTGACTGGAAGATAGCTAATGTAACGCCAATATTTAAAAAGGGCTCCAGAGGTGATCCTGGCAATTAAAGACCGGTAAGTCTAACGTCAGTACCAGGCAAATTAGTTGAAACAATAATAAAGAATAAAATTGTCAGACACCTAGACGAACATAAATTGTTGCGCAAAAGTCAACATGGTTTCTGTAAAGAGAGATCGTGTTTTACTAATCTATTAGAGTTCTTTGAGGGGATCAACAAACGTGACAAGGGGGATCCAATGGACATAGTGTACTTAGATTTCCAGAAAGCCTTTGACAAGGTCCCTCACCAAAGGCTCTTTCGTAAATTGTCACGGGATAAGAGGGAAGATCCTTTCGTGGTTTGAGAACTGATTAAAAGACAGGGAACCAAGGGTAGGAATAAATGGTAAATTTTCAGAATGGAGAGAGGTAACTAGTGGTGTTCCCCAAGGGTCAGTCCTAGGACCAGTCCTATTAAACTTATTCATAAATGATCTGGAGAAAGGGGTAAACAGTGAGATGGCAAAGTTTGCAGATGATACTAAACTGCTCAAGATAGTTAAGACCAAAGCAGATTGTGAAGAACTTCAAAAAAATCTCACAAAACTAAGTGATTGGGCAACAAAATGGCAAATGAAATTTAATGTGGATTTAAAGTAATGCACATTGGAAAAAATAACCCCAACTATACATACAATATGATGAGAGCTAATTTAGCTACAACTAATGAGGAGAAAGATCTTGGTGTCATTGTGGATAGTTCTCTGAAGACGTCTACGCAGTGTGCAGCGGCAGTCAAAAAAGCAAACGAGATGTTAGGAATCATTAAAAAGGGGATAGAGAATAAGACTGAGAATATCTTATTGACCTTCTATAAATCCATGGTATGCCCACATCTTGAATACTGCGTACAGATGTGGTCCCCTCGTCACAAAAAAGATATACTGGCATTAGAAAAGGTACAGAAAAGGGCAACTAAAATGATTTAGGGTTTGGAATGGGTCCCATATGAGGAGAGATTAAAGAGGCTAGGACTTTTCAGCTTGGAAAAGAGGAGACTAAGGGGGGATATGATAGAGGTATATAAAATCATGAGTGGTGTGGAGAAAGTGAATAAGGAAAAGTTATTTACTTGTTCCCATAATATAAGAACTAGGGGCCAGCAAATGAAATTAATGGGCAGCAGGTTTAAAACAAATAAAAGGAAGTTCTTCACACAGCTCACAGTCAACCTGTGGAACTCCTTGCCTGAGGAGGTTGTGAAGGCTAGGACTATAACAGGGTTTAAAAGAGAACCTCAATGAATTTATCCAGTTAAGTCCATTAATGGCTATTAGCCAGGATGGGTAAGGAATGGTGTCTCTAGCCTCTGTTTGTCAGAGCGTGGAGCTGGATGGCAGGAGAGAGATCACTTGATCATTACCTGTTAGGTTCACTCCTTCTGGGGCACCTGGCATTGGCCACTGTCGGTAGACAGGATACTGGACTGGATGGACCTTTGGTCTGACCCAGAATGGCCACTCTTATGTTCTTATGACAGAATGAAGGCAAGAAGGTAGCATTTGGTGCTTTTGCACTCCCTGACCCAGATGCACCAGGTTCTCGTCCACTCTGCTCATCTGGAGGAAGGGATAATAAGGCTATATGTTTCATTTTATTTACAGTTAAAGCTCTTCATACAGGGATTTTGGTTTTGGTGGTTATTTTTTAAGGCATTGTATTTTTCCTTAAGTTCTTTCATGTATTTAAATGCAAACCCAGTCTAAACAGCTGATGTAAGCAGAATAATATTTTATGTAAACATTTGAGTGATTCAAAAGCAAGGTGGATAAAAATCAATGATTTTTTGTAAAAAAATAAAAAAAATTGGATTTTGTAATTTTAAACCAGATTTTTTTGATAAAATGCTTTTTGAGGAAAAAACCTATCTAAAGATAGTTTTAATTAAGATAAATTATAGCTCAAAGATATCTCATCATGGAATAGGGATTATAAATTCTAATTCTTCTTCAAGTGCTTGTTCATGTCCATTCCACATTAGGTGTGCGCGCTTCGCGTGCACGAGCATCGGAAACTTTTTTCCTTAGCGGCTCCAGTCGGGCCAGCAGAGCCCCCTGAGTGGCACCACTGAGCCGTGTATATATACCCCTGCCGCCCGACCCCCTCCAGTTCCTTCTTACCATCTGTGACGGTGTTGGAACAACCTCTCTCTCTTGTATGAGAGCAGTCCCTTAGCCTTTGTCTTATGTATAGCTGTTATCAGTTAGTTAGCATACCTTTGTTGTGGACACTTAAGTGATTAGGTGCTTGGAGGCAAGCTACTCGGTGCAGCGGTCCCGGTCCCTGCACCGATGCCCGACGGCGCCGGAAGCTACAGTATCCAGGCCTCCAGCATCCCCCCAGTGTAAACTGGAGAGATCAGCGGGAGAAGGGGAGCAGGAGGACCAGCCAGAGGGGGCCGAGCAGCTGCTAACCTCCTCGTCGTCCCCGGATGAGGCGGTGGTGGGAACAGCGGTGTCCGGCCCTCCGCCCATAGACCACAGATCTCACCAGGAGCTACTGTGTAGGGTCGCCCAGAACTTGGGGTAGCAGGCCGAGGAGATGGTGGAGCAGGAGGACCCATGGTGGACATTTTGAGCCCCGAAGGTCCATCTAGAATAGCGCTCCCACTCATTAAGACCATCCAATTGAATTATAAGACTACATGGCAGACCCCGGTCTCCAGCACTCCAACAGCCAAGGGTGTGAAGCGCAAGTACTTTGCCCCGTCAAAGGGCTACGAATTCTTGTTTTGCCACCCAAGTCCATGCTCCCTGGTGGTCCTGGCGGTGAACGAAAGGGAACGCCATGGACAACAGGCCCTGGCACATAAGGCCAAGGAGGCAAAACGCCTGGACCTTTTTGGCAGAAAGGTGTACTCGTCAGGGGTTTGCTCCGTTGAGGATTGCAAACCAGCAGGCCGTTCTCAACGGGCATAATTTTAACTCCTGGGCAGCGGCGGAGAAGTTTAAGGACAACCTCCCGCAAGGTTCCCAACAGGAGTTTACATCCCTGGTGGACGAGGGCAAGACCTCTCTCCAGGCCTCCCTGGATTCAGCAGACGCGACGGCCAGAACAATCGCGTCGGGGGTGGTCATGAGGCACTCGGCGTGGCTGCAGGAGTCAGGCCTGCCGCCTGAGGTCCAGCGTACACTTCAGGACCTCCCTTTTGAAGGGTCCGGGCTCTTGTCGGACCAGACAGACGCGAGGCTGCATATCCTCAAGGACTCGAGGGTTACACTTAAGTCGGTGGGTATGCACACCCCAGTGACACAGAGGAAGCCCTTTAAGCTGCAGCCTCCCCTTCAGCGCCAGTACCAGCCTCGTCATAGGCATGAGCCTTACCATAGGCGAGGCAGGGATAACAGGCGACGGCACAATAACAACAATAATAATGCGCCGGGCCAGAACCAGGGTCAGCACAAATCCCAGCCAGGCGCTAAGCCAGGCTTTTGAAGGTGCGCTCGAGGACAGCATACCAGACCAGTCACCGGCTCCATCCCCTTGTTTTCTGAACCGCCTGGCCCGTTTCTCCCGTGCGTGGTCCAGCATTATGTTGGACCGTTGGGTCTTATGCACCGTATGGAACGGGTACTCACTGCAATTCTCTTCCCTCCCACACCCCTTCTCCGTCCCTCTTCAGGGACCTCTCTCACGAGCATCATCTCTGAGAGAAGGAGGTTTGCTCGCTGCTGGAAGCGGGGGGGTGGGGGGGAGGAGGGGTGTTAAGGGCGCATGGCCTAAGGGGGAAAGGTTTCTACTCCCGGTACTTCCTCATTCCCAAGGCCAAAAGGGGCCTTCGTCCCATTTTAGACTCGCGAGGGCTCAACAAGTTCCTGGTCAAGGCCCTGTTCCGCATGGTCTCTCTGGGCAGCATCATCCCTTACCTGGATCCGGGGGATTGGTACGCTGCCCTCGACATGAAGGACGCGTACTTTCATATTGCCATCCACCCAGCTCATCGGCGGTTCCTACGCTTCACCGTGGCCCAAGAACATTACTAGTTTGCAGTTCTCCCGTTCAGTCTAGCCGCGGCCCCATGGGTGTTCATGAAATGCGTGGCAGCCTTCTTACAGAGGCAGAGGGTCTGGGTTTACCCATACCTCGACAACTGGCTCCTGGCGGGTCGATCCGAAGCGGAAGTGTGGGGACATGTGGAGGTGGCCCTGAGATTGTTCCGCGAGCTGGGGCTCCTGGTCAATGTCCCCAAGTCCACTCTCGTGCCCATGCAGAGAGTGGAATTCATAGGGGCGGTCCTGGACGCGGTGCAGGCCAGGGCAAGCCTTCCAGTATCCTGCTTCCGAGCTATCCAGCAAGCGGTTGCCTCCCTGCGCCAGTTTCCAACGATAACAGCCAGGTGCTGCCTGCGGCTGCTGGGCCACATGGTAGCATGCACGCATGTGGTCAGGCATGCCAGACTGAGACTCAGAACTCTGCAGGCGTGGCTCGCTCGGGTGTACTGCCCAGGCAAGGACCCCCTGGACTTGGTAGTGACAGCCCCAAGGGACGTGCTGGACTCCCTGCTGTGGTGGCAGCCCCAGGCTGTAGTTTGCGAAGGCATCCCCTTTGCCGCCCCACAACTGGTCCTGACGTTGGTGATGGATGCGCCAGACCATGGGTGGGGGGCTCATCTAGGGGACCTCAGGACTCAGGGCTTGTGGTCTGGAGCAGAGCGGTCGCTCCATATCAATGTGAAGGAGCTCAGAGCGGTTTGTCTAGCCTGCCAGACCTTTCACGCCACTCTGAGTGGTCACAGCATGACAGTTCTGACAGACAACACTACTGCCATGTTTTATATAAACAAGCAGGGTGGGGCCTGTTCCTTGCTGCTCTGTCGCGAGGCTCTCCTCCTCTGGGGCTTTTGTGTAGCCCATGCCATTCTCTTCAAGGTGTCATATCTCCCGGGGGTGCAAAACGAGCTGGCGGACTACCTCAGCAGGTCGTATCGCATGCACGAGTGGATGCTCAGAGCGGACGTCGTGCTTTTGCTCTTCCGCAGGTGGGGGTTTCCCTGGGTAGACCTGTTTGCCACCAGGGGCAACGTCCAGTGCCCGCAGTTCTGCTCGTTCCAGGGCCACAGCCCGGGCTCAGTCGCGGACGCGTTTGCGATCCCTTGGGGAGGGGGCTTGATGTATGTGTTTCCCCTGATCACCTTGGTACACAAGGTCCTGCTCGAGGTACGCAGGGACAGGGCGGCGGTGGTCCTCATTGCCCCGGCGTGGCCCTGCCAGTACTGGTACACAACACTTCTAGAGCTGTCAGTGGAGGCCCTGGTAGTCCTGCTCCTACACTGGAACCTCATCATGCAGGACGGTGGCTGGCTTCTCCACCCCGACCTGCAATCACTACGCCTGACAGCGTGGAAGCTCTGTGGCTAAACGCATTGGAGAGCCAGTGCTCCCTTCCTGTGCAGCAGATTCTGCTTGGCAGTAGGAAACCCTCTACTAGGGCTACCTCTATGGCCAAGTGGAAAAGGTTCTCCTGTTGGTGTGAGCCCCGGTGCAAGCCATTCTCGAGTACCTCCTGCACCTCAAGCAGCAGGGGCTGGCCCCGTCCTCACCTAGAGTGCTCCTGGCGGCCATCTCCGCCCCTTCCATTCAGGGTTTTTGGGGGGCTTGGTGTTTTCCCACCCAGTGGTGGGATGGTTCCTTAAAGGATTGGAGAAGATGTTTCCGTACTCATGCCCCCCAGTCCCTCCTCTCTAATCTCATGGGACCCCTGTTCGAGCCCCTTGCTACCTGCTCCCTCCTCCACCCTTCCTGGAAGGTGGCATTTCTGGTGGCCGTTACCTCGGCCAGAAGGGTGTGTGAGCTGAGGGCTCTCACTTCTGAGCCACTGTATACGGTGTTTCACAAGGATAAGGTGCAGCTCCGACTGCACCCCAAGTTCCTCCCTAAGGTGGTCTTGCAATTCCATTTAGGCCAGGACATTTGTCTGCCGGTGTTTTTTCCAAAACCCCATACGGACCCGAGTCACCGCAGCCTACACACCCTGGATGTCCGTCGAGCGCGGGTGTTCTATTTGGAGCGCACCATACCCTTTCGTAAATCCGCGCAGCTGTTCGTGGCCATAGTGAGAGGATGAAAGGCCTCCTGGTGTCGGCGCAGCAGATCTCGTCTTGGATTACAAGCTGCGTCCGGACGTGCTATGAGCTCTCAGTTGTTCCGGCCCCAGCAGTCACAGCCCACTTGACCAGGGCGCAAGCAACTTCCACTGCTTTCCTGGCACAGGTCCCGATCCAGGAGATCTGCAGAGCAGCCACCTGGTCCTCAGTGCACACCTTCACAACCCACTATGTGGTCAACCAGTAGGCCAGAGAGGACGCAGCAGTTGGCAGAACGGTACTCCAGTCAATTGTTCCGTGACTCCTACCCTCCTCCAGAGGTAAGCTTGTGATTCACCTAATGTGGAATGGACGTGAATAAGCACTCAAAGAAGAAAAAACGGTTACTTACCTTCTCGTAACTGTTGTTCTTCGAGATGTGTTCACGTCCATTCCACCATCCACCCTCCTACCCGTCTGTCGGAGTCACTGGCAAGAAGGAACCGGAGGGGGTCGGGCAGCAGGGGTAGATATGCACGGCGCAGTGGCGCCACTCAGGGGGTCCCAACGGGAGCTGCTAAGGGAAAAAGTTTCCGACGCTCGTGCACACAACGTGTGCACACTTAATGTGGAATGGACGTGAACAACACATCTCAAAGAACAAATTACAAGAAGGTAGGAACCATTTTTTCTATAGTATGAGACAATATATTCATGTAATGTTTAAGAAAAGTTTTGTAAATGGATTCCAGTAGTTCATGGATCTGGGACCCACGCTTATGGGGTTCCACAGGCTTCTATATAGATTATTTAGGTTACTCTTTCTATATACGCAATCGGACTCAGTGCTCAGTCTAGAAAATACCATCAGAGATACTTAGTTTTGAAGTTCTCAAACTGTGGATTTGTGTCTCCCGAGATAACATGCTTGTTAACAGCAAAAATGTTTAAAAATAAATAATATATAGAGGTGAGAAATAAGAGACCTCAACCCTGTTGTCCCTCTCTAAATTTGTGTACACAGAGTCAATCCCTTACCTCTCTCTAAAAGTGCAAAGTTTTAAAAAGTTCAATGAATAGAAGATTGTTGAGGGTGGAATAGATCTGGACAAGGAGAAGAACTGTGGAGATAAATGTGAGAAGGGAGGGACAGGCAGTAGAAACAAAAGTGAAACTGTTTGAGCAGCATATTCCAGTAGTCTTGAGGTCTTCTCTGAGTGTAGTCTTCATTGATTTGAGATACACCATACCATTCTCTCACTAGAAGAGAAAACCTATAATGGCAGTAGGCCATAAGAGACCCAGTTTGGGAATATTTTAATGAACTTCCTCTACCTGTGAAGAATATGTATTAAGTTTATAACAACCAACAAGAATGCACTTTTATGTAGAAATCCATGATTAAATCGAGTCTTCCTGACTAGTGATTTAAATCAACTGCACCCTGTTCAAAAGTGTTTCTATCCTTTGTGTACATCTTCACAATTGTGACTGAAGCTGCCTGTGACAGACACATGTAATGATGGAGAGCAGAAATTGAGAGAACACAGTTAATTCTTACTAAAATAAAACTAGTAAACATGCTAAAGGAGAGCATAGAAGAACTGTTTATCATTTGAGCCCTGCAGATGTAAAATGTGACATTTTAACTATTTAAATACCTTTGTATGGTGAGCTGGGTATCCACACTGAGGTGAACTTTCTACCAAAAAAAAAAGTGTGCTTTGTCATTTTAATTCCTTCTCCCTTTGCTTGAGCATTTAATTTTTAAATCGACTTTTGTCTTTCACCATGCAGCTTCTTTGTACCATGGTATCTAGAATTGTAGTGAGGACCTAAAATAACTAGTGTAACAGCATAGGTGTACCTTGCCTCTGATATAAGGAATTTAGGCTTGGCAAACTGGTCAATTGACCACCTATTATTTGACCAGAGTCGGACATTGTCACATATTCCAGCAAGAATGCTTTTTGTTAGGCAGTAACCAACTTTTTTGAATGCATTTTTCTTTTCTTTTCTTTTCTTTTTTCTTTTCTGCATTTTTCTGAGTTAAAATAACTCAGTTATGTAACTTGTTCTTTATAATTAGGTACAAATATCTAGCTAAGCCTTTTGTTGTTGTTCTAATAAATTAGCGTTTTAAAATATTTGACCATTTTTGACATTTTATTTGATATTATTTGACTGGTCAGTTGACCAATTATTTTTGGACCGGTCAAATGCTCAACCCTACTTTATGACTTAATTCACACAAGAAACAGGAGCATAGCTGTTTGACAAACAGTAAATGTCAAAGAAAATGGTCATTATTTGTTGAGCATGGGAATGTGTCAGTGCTGTATGTAACAGAAGATATTTATCTCTGCCCCAAGGAGCTTATAGTTTTAATAAGACAAGACAATAATTTAAACAACCCCAGGTGGAGGTTCATGTTATGGGCCTATGATTTTCTGTGTAGATTTTGCAATTAGTGTAGAGTCATGCATTGGGTAAGAATTAATGCGGAGGGGTATGAAAAACTAATAAAGAATAATGAACTATTTCACTAATTACACAACATTTTAAAGCTTCACCCACTGTAAATGTTTCTTGGAAACATATGTTCCAAATTAAATAATTTTGTAAGTCTTATGCTAATATGTCACAATCTTTCTGTGGCAGACAAAAATAACGAATACAGTATGTAATCCCCAGATTGTTGGAGACCTAGAATGCTGGCAATTTAATGGATGTTGGAAATATTTAAAACATCTCACTTGCAAACTGTAAACCAACTAAAGGCTATCCTGTCTTTTTGTGTGTGTGTGTGTGTGTGTTCTTCTTCCAATCCTACTACTTGGTTCTCAGCTATTGATTACCAAACCTTGTCTCTAAGAAAACAGAGGTAATTTGGCTCAGTTGTTTGACTTCACTAGTGTTAACTTTTGTTTATAACGAACAAAAATAACATTTTAATTTAATGGGGTACAAGAACATTCTAGCCAGTGATTGTTTCTGAAAGATACCAGACTGACAGTACTTGAAATGGAGGTTCTCTCTTTGTCCACAAAATAGATACAAGCGCAGACAGCAGCAGTGCACGCCGCTGTGTCCTGCTAATGCGCCTGAGCTCTGATGTGGAGAGACTGCCTCTTCAGGTCATAGAACAGTTAAGTCCTTGGCATCTTTTCTGTTGAGACAGCCACTAAATGCTGCTCTGACACGTTCATTGGGAGATGAACTGAGACCATCAACTAGGTTGCCAAACATCCAGAGAGCAATAATGAATTTTGAGGCAAACTCAGCTTGGAGTCCGCACTTGCAGAAACTTGTTGAAATGAACTAGATAAAACGCTCCTGTAGAAGTCCGTGCAATTCTTGGCAGCTCATAAGTCATCTGGGAGGAAGTTTCTGCAGCATAAAACAAACAAAGTGTGTCCCTCTGGGATGTATGGGTAGCTAGTGCGGCACAAGAAGTGGATGGTGTTGGGCAAAAAGGTGGTGTGGCCAGGGGATGTGCTGATTTAGTACATCCCCATGGCAGCTTCTGCTAACAGGGCTCCTGTGGGGCACTGACTGCAATTCTAGCAGTTCTTCACTGGTAGAAACTGCCAGGCCTGCCCTTCCTTGGAGTGAATCCCTCCTGTGACTGCAGGAGAGAGTCTGAATCTGGCACTTAGGCCTTGTCTGCACTGCCACTTTGCAGCACTGCAAGTGTCTCGCTCAGAGGTGTGAAAAAACACTCCCCTGAACGCTGCAAGTTTCAGTGTTGTAAAGAGGCAGTGTAGACAGTGCACCAGCACTGGGAGCTACTCCCCTTGTGGAGGTAGTTTTCTTACAGCGCTGGGAGAGCTCTTTCCCCGTGCTGTTGCCGCAACTACACGGCCACTTTAAAGACAGTGAAGACCTACCCATAGTCACTACTAACATGTTTTGACTGTGAACTAGTAACCCAGAAGTGACTGATTACCTGAACTGGCCAGTCCCCTTGTTTGTGGCTTTCTCCCCTTAAAAGTAGAATATTGAAAAGAAGAAACCCTTATCTGCTACAGTAGCATTTTGAGAGGATGTCTTTCTGGCATCAGTAACTGTGTGAGGGTTGTGGAGCTGCCACATACCAATCTATGAAAATGATATGAAATAATGGTGTGAATATTGTAAGTGACCTGGTCAGTGAGGAAAAGATTTTGTCTAATTGTGGAGGGTTATCAGAATTTCCTATATGAAAATATTTGATCTAACTTGATGGGGGCAGTGAGAAGAACAAACAGGGAAGAGACGCGGTGACTTTGCAGAAAAAAAATCTAGGTATACGCTTGGAAAAACAATGGAGCAGGCTTCAAAGACCCTGTCTCCTGTTGTAACTGTGTTTTGCCAGAGTGGGGAGTTGCTAGATCAAAGGGCTATATACAATTAAACTGTATTGATTCCTTGGGAAAGTGTATGTGTGGGGAGGGAGGTTCCATAAGTTGCCTAGAGAGTGTCAGTGAACTCTGACAGGCTAACAGCGAGGCTCTAACAAAGAGTCTATAGGGAATTAGTCCTTCCAGGGTCTCCATATGGAAGATGGTTAGACAACCTACATGCATGCCTGGTTACCAGGTGTTTGATTGCTTTTAAGATCTGTTTTTTCTGAAATGTTCTAAATAAATGATACTGTGCTTTAAGGAAGATGTTTAGTCACTGATTACCACTGACATTATCCTGGAGGGAACAGACTTGCAGGGTATGGATATAAGTCAGACTTGTTGGAGTAAATTGTGGTTGATACACAGGGGACTGCAACCCGGGGCTCACTTTGAGAGTGGGAGAGTCACAGGATTCTATGCCAAAAGACCAGTGACCGCACAAGGAGCGGTCAGAGGTGCTGTTTGCTTGGTAACTGCGACAGTACTGTGTCGTGATTTTCATTCTAAGCCTAATAGTGGCCATTTCTTGCTTGTCATGGTCACAAATCAAAGTAGTGGGTTTTGTTGTTTTTTTTAAAAATGTACTTGTATTATAATCTGGATCAAAAGAAACTTGAATTTTATGCCTGCACTTCAGATGGAGAGCTAAGTCGTGTGTCTATAGAAAGAGCTAGGTAACTGATTTTGTACAGTTTTTTTGACAAAGGTGTTCTTATGCTTATGTAAAATTAAAAATAGTCATCCTGGTGTACTGTTATTGACAGAGTAGGAGTTTCTGCTGGGACTGTGGCAGTAAATTGCAAGCTAGCATTTCACAACTGCTTACTGAAAATATGATTTTTCAGTCAATTTACCTTGTGCTTATAGTGCCCAGTTCAAAAAAGTTTTTCTCATTCTGATATTTACAGGCAAACATACAAGTAAAATATTGAGCAAAGAAAATGGATCTATATCCAGAGCATTTTAATAAGTTTGAAAAGTCAGCCTAGACTCACTCCTTTTTAACTTTTATTCTGATTGTTAGAGTGGATGATAAAGCTGCAGACTTCTGGGCTTTTATAGCATTAGTGACTGTTGTGCATGCAGTGGTAGGGCCTCCGTAAATCAGAAGCTGTATATAGTACTGGAATTAAATCATATTGTAACCCCCAGATTCTTTTTTCTCATTTAAAGGCACACAATATACTCTGCATAGCTTGCATGGTTAACAAATTCTTTTTTTTCAAGTTGTAGTAAAATATTAATGTCAAAGCACTTAAGGCAAGCTTTTTAGTGTTTTCTGTTGTGGTTTCATGCTGTGTGTGTCATTCTGGAAATTCTGATTCCTCCGCATTTTTGTTCTGTTCCAAATTATAATTTTAAGACTCCCCACCCACTGTAATGCAGCCTGCATTATTCTTTGTCCATACCAGGATTTGTTAAATACTGTTAATATTGTCAAAGTTAAAAACAGGGCTTTTCTAAGTGGAGGAAGTGGTTCATCTTTAGGGCCTGTCCACCATGACAAGTTCTGATGAAAGGCCAAATCAAAAGAAGGCTCTGATCTGTTATGTTTTGTTAAGAGCAGTAGTATATTACATACAAAATCTAGAGATTGAAGAATCAGACAACTGACACTATATATATATGTGGAATATAACCTTTAAAATTCAAGGCATAAAACAAGCCTGAGATTAAGCAGCAGTTTTTACTGTGGAGAGATTATCATCATCGTCTGTTTATGGAGTTTCTTGTTCTTTTCTCTGAAGCTCTTTCAGTGACCAGGCACCAGATTATTCGATGTACCATTGATCTGATCTGGTGTAGCATTTCTCATGTTCCTAGACTTAAGAGTGCAGCAAGGTAAACTAACTTCACTATGTTTTCGAAGTTTCTTCTGTTTTTAAATCAGATATTTTTGCTGTCTGGCAAGAACACTGAAAACCTGGGAGACGTAGGGAGTTGCTTTCCAGCATTGCCAACACCAAGGCAATTGTGAGTTTGGTTTAAAAATAACAGGATTATTTTTTAAAATACACTTTGGATTCTTTTTATTTGCCTCCTTGTTTTGGAGCCCTTACAGTGTATTCATGTCAAGTTTTCATGTCTTTTTCCACAGCCACGTAGGCTAGTAACTCCCTTTTTAAACTGAAGGCTGAGATTCTCATACAATCCATTTATTCCAGCAGCCTGGGCAGGAAAAACACCAAATATTGTAACGCTTATCATGGCAAAACCACAAGAGTTGGCAACACTGTTTCTCATTTGGAGTTCCTTCGTGGATGTATTCTGCCCTCACTGTATGTGCATAACTCGCATTGCCATTAATGTGTTTTCTGCATATAATCAGAAAAGTAATCCTCCAATTCAGCTCCACTGCTACCCAAAGGTTTGAAACACCTTGAAAATACTGTGCAATTTTTAATTGGCTGTAAAAGACTCTCCATGAAGAGATTGTGCAGCCGGTCGTAGTTAACTCTGACACCTGTTACACACCACAGTTAGTTCATTTTTTTTCATCAGCTGGAGAACATTGGGAGACAAATGATACCAAAAAAAATGATGATAGCCTGTGCAGTGACAGAATGTTTTGAAACAAAGGTCTTGTCTTCACTGGCATTTTACAGCGCTGCAACTTTCTTGCTCGGGGTGTAAAAAAACACCCTCCTGAGCACAGCAAGTTTCAGGGCTGTAAAGCGCCAGAGCAGACAGTGCACCAGCACTGGGAGCCACACCCCCCGTGTCAGGAGCTGCGCTCCTCATGGAGGTGGGTTTTTTTAGAGCTCCCGGCGCTGCACCGGAACCACATGAGGCACGTTAAAGCGCTGACGCAGCAGCGCTTTGGCGTTGCCAGTGTAAACTAGCCCAAAGTCACCGTCCTTTCTGTAGTCTCAGAACAGAAATTTGGTGTGTCATTAACGCATGTTTAAATGGTGTGTATTTGAGCATTATAGAATGAATTTTGGGTGTAGAATGTTCGGTTTCTCTTTATTAATTTTTAATAGGAAATCTTTGAATTTGGGTGCTGGCTGAAATTTGTCCATGGAATTCCTACTTTTCATCGTTGACTGATATCTCTTAAATAAACATGGACTGTCTTTAAAAAAAATTAAGTAGGGAGGTGGGTCCTAAGTAGATCTGGCACAGTGGGCAGCTTCTGTTTTATTTAAACGTTGGATTTAGGGTCATTTTAGTGTTTTTTCATATTAGAACTGTAAGTTTTTAAGCACTGTGCACACAAGCCTGAATGATGGGTGGGCTGTGTCGTTCCCGCCCCCCACCACGTGCCTCCTTCCCAATTCCAGGAGTTCCAGGGGCTGCTTCCTAGAACAGTGGGGGAATGGCCGGGGGCATTGGGGATGGTGTTCATGGTTGGTGCTGTGGATGGGAAGCTGCTGTGTAATAATCTGAGAACTTTGAGGAGATGTAATAATTTTATGAACACTACATGTGACCTGGCCAGGGAGGAGAAGTTATTGTATGTTGGGCTATAAGACTTTCCTGTATGAATGTGATTGCTCTAGTTTAATAAGGGCGGTAAGAAAAACACAATAGTTATAGATAAGCAACTCTCAGCAAACATTGGGGGCAATTACAAGACAATGGCATACTTCCAGGCCCCAGGTCATAGTGACACAGTTGTTCAGCCAGTGCTGGGAAGGAAGAGATGAAAAGAACACTAAACAGTTAAAAACCCTTCTCAGGAGAGGAGGGGAGGTCAGTTGTCCTGGGCTGTCAGGAGGACTGGCTGACAGAGAGGGAGGCGGGGGGGAGGGCGCTGTGTGGAGGATGGCATATGTATGGACTGCTGTCTTTTTCAGGTCTGTTTTCTCTGAAATCTCTAATTTAATTATACTTTGCTTTAAAAGGGCCATGTGGCTACTGGATACTGCTGTCCTTTCCCCCTAGAGAGAACAGAACTGCAAGCACTGAAGATAACTCAGTCCTGCAGAGGTAGTCATGGTTGATACACAGGGGACTGCAGTCCAAGGCCCTGTCTGAGAGTGGGAAAATCACCTGATTCTGCCATGAGGCAGGTGATAGCTTGAGGTCTGAGACACTGGCAGACAGAAAAACAGTGGTGCAAAATAGGGATGTCAATAGTGTTTTACAAAAGTAACCATTTAAGCTATTCAAATTGTATCGGTTAAACATTTAACCGTTAACGAGTTCACAACATAGGAGTGGGAACTATGGGTGCAGGGGGTGCTGCAACACCCCCACATTTTACGCGGGTCCCAGCTGCCGGCCCTGCGCCCGGGGCCCCCTGTTTGTGTAAAACGTGGGGGTGCTGCAGCACCCCTAGTTCCCACACCTATGATGTCAGTTCCATAGCAGTGGTCTTGACTCCTAACGATGCGGAACCTAGTTCCACATACACTATGAAATACTGTTGCTGCAGCATTTTTAATGTGCACATTAGGCATTTAAACGTTAACTGAATATATTCCCGGTAAGACTGATGCTTATCAGTTAACTGGTTAACATTTTACATCCCTAGTGCAAAATGGAATAGTATTGTTAATTGACAGATAGTAATAGCAGATGGGAGAGTGGAGGTATTGTTGTTGCTGTGGTTGAGGCTGTAGTGGAATTCAGCTGCCATATGTGTGTACTTTTCAAGGCATCTTGGGTGTGGGGATAGCTGTTATAAGCTAATGGACAAACTGTGGGCACCCCTGAGCTGAGTGAAATCAATTGATTATTATGCATACTGTATGGAAAGATTTGCCTTTTTGCAAGTTCAGAACTGATTGTGCAAAGTGGCTGCTGCTTACAAAATCTATAATTTTGGTAAATATCCTGTTGCAGGAGAACACGTATAAATAGCTGCGTGTTTAGGAGTATGCAAGGTATGAAACCTGACAGATTAAAGCTATAAGTTTCTTAACTTTTTTTTATAGAGGAAATATGTGGAATAAGCGTATAGTTTCTGGTGGTCTTCCTTAAGATATCTGAAAAGACCCAGGTTACAACAAGAGCAGAGTTGTACACAAAAGTGTGCTTTTGTGCTGCGGTGAATTTGAAATAAGAACACCTACACACAAAGCATTTTTGTAAACCTAGAGATTTGTTTGTATATTTTGCTTGCTTTGTTAAAGATATGTTTGAATAAGATCTTTCTCCATCCCATTCCAGCTTCTCCTTCTGCCTGGTCTTGCAGTGAAGTTACTTCTGTATGGATTTCATCACTCTGTTGCCACAGACCTAATTTTAACAAATTCAGCTTTATGACTTCGTTGCAGGATCCAAGGGGAGGAAAGCCTCATTTATCATAATCCTAAATGGCTTATAATTACAAGGGGCACAGAAAACAGAAACACGTCAATGTATGTTTAAATATATGTTAGTTTATTGTTGTTATTGGAACTTTAATGAGAATGTGTCTCTTGAATGTGTCTGGTGGGAAATGTTGATGGTATGTATCTTCATTCAGTGGCTTCAGATTTTTACATTACATTGAGGAATCAAATGCTGTTCATATTAGCATATTGTTTATTTTTGTGGCATTGTGTATGGTACATTATTGATGGTAATATTCCCGTGCAAGTTAAACCACATAAGGAAAAACTGAGTGGTGGGTTACTACAGTCTATGAAAATACATTTGTGCTGTGTCTCTTGCTCTTGTGAAATGCCGAATTTCAGAGACATTGTAGACAGTATTGTAGCAAAGGATATTGTAACGGGGGTTTGCAATAGACTTCATGGGAGCTGGAGTAATCTGTCAAGTGAGTATATTTATGATGAGTTCCTGTGCTACTTTTAAATTCTCCAGAGAATATGTAGAGAGAGACACATTTTCAGCTGTAAACATTCCTGAAAACGTGAATGAACTCAGACTTTTAAAAAATTATTGTATATTTACAAGTATATGCAGTTTATTTCTATCACAAGATACAGCCAATATTATAATTATGTTAAAAGTAGATTGAATGGGATAATGTCAAAACTGCCATTCAAAAATCTTTCAGAAGTACTTGTGGCACCTTAGAGACTAACAAATTTATTTGAGCATAAGCTTTCGTGGGCTAAAACCCACTTCATCGGATGCATGCAGTGGAGAATACAGTAGGAAGATATATATACACACAGAGAACATGAAACAATGGATGTTACCATACACACTATAACAAAAGTGATCAGTTAAGATGAGCTATTACCAGCAGGAGGAGAAAGGAAAAAAAACAAAAAAACCTTTTGTAGTGATAATAAAGATGGGCCATTTCCAGCAGTTGACAAGAACGTGTGAGGAACAGTTGGGGGGGGAACATGGGGAAATAGTTTTACTTTGTGTAATGACACATCCATTCCCAGTCTTTATTCAAGCCTAATTTAATGGTGTCCAGTTTGCAAATTAATTACAATTCAGCAGTCTATCGTTGGAGTCAGTTTTTCAAGTTTTTTTGTTGTAATATTGCGACCTTTAGGTCTGTAATCGAGTGACCAGAGAGATTGAAGTGTTCTCCGACTGGTTTTTGAATGTAATAATTCTTGACATCTGATTTGTGTCCGTTTATTCTTTTACGTAAATACTCACCAGCAACCACACGCCACACAACAAAAACACTAACCCAGGAACCTATCCTTGCCATAAAGCCTATTGCCAACTGTGTCCACATATCTATTCAGGAGACACCATCATAGGACCTAATCACATCAGCCACACTATCAGAGGCTTGTTCACCTGCACATCTACCAATGTGATATATGCCATCATGTGCCAGCAATGCCCCTCTGCCATGTACATTGGCCAAACCAGACAGTCTCTACGTAAAAGAATAAATGGACCGTAACCAGTAGGCCATCCTACCTCTCATTAGAGACTGAACGTGGGTCTCTGGCACAGAAGCCAAAATAACTGTGTTCCGTGTGGAGATGAAAACTCTTGAGAGCCTTCAGATTGAGTTTTCCACGTGTGGCTCCAAGTCTAATGCATTCTAGGGATTCTCAGACTTCATTGCACCATGACCCCCTTCTGACAACAAAAATTACTACATGACCCCAGGAGGGGAGACCGAAGCCTGAGCCTGCCTCAACTCCTGCTGCCCTGGGTGGTGGGGTGGGGTTGGGGGGCAAAGTCGAAGTCCAGTGGCTTCAGCCCCAGGCAGGAGGCCTGTAACCTGAGCCTTGCCACCCAGGGCTGAAGGCCTCAGGCGTTGGGGTCCCACTTTGGGGTCCCAACCCACAGTTTGAGAACCACTGTAAATTGTGCTTCTGATGTGGAACCTATTAGCCATGAAATACTTGGATTGTATCCTAGCTTTCTGGGGTAAGAGTTTCTTTCATCTTTTCTAGTCAGCAGGTTATAGCAGTCTTGAAGAGAGTTGCGTATTCATGTGGTTATATAGTACAATTCTTTAAGTACCGGCTGAAATTTACAAAACTAAGCACTTCCTAGTACTATAATATGTCTTGTTGTCCGTTCACATCCTTGTTAGCCATGTGCCAAAGTAGAAACAGCTTCTGTAATTACGGCAAAGAATGGTTTGTTGTTTTAAAATATCCCTAAACAAATGTGAAGAACATTATTGTAATGTTGTGAGTGATTTCCTGTTAGTTGAAAGTATGAAGATATTCTTTAGTCTAAACTGCTCAATTTAATAAAAAAGTGAAATGTACTGGATCAAATTCACCTCAGGGTAACTTCACTGAAGTCAGCCAAATGAAATCAAGGCTGGATCTTGCCCATAGTGTGTCATTTTTAACAGTTATTAGTTTTGCTCTTTGCTCTTCTTATTAAGAGTCCAACTCCCATGAAATCACCAACTAGATTACACCATTTTGCTCCCTAGGTCCAGGCACAAAGGAGAAAGTTTCACGTTTGGAGTCAGGAGGTCACGTTTCAAAATTAGTTAGATGTCCCACATTGTAGCACAAATGTTGGCTCGTCAGTGTGATAGCATTTAATTGAAGTATGCAGTGCTGGAGAATATATAGTGAATGCATTTGCAATTAGACAACAAAAATGAACTGTAAAATACTTCTAATGACTAACACATGGAGCATAAACAAAGTTCAGAGTTTCACAATCTTAGTGTAAAACAAATGAAAAATGGCATACTTTGAGTATTGCCAAGTCAGAAAATGAAGCATTAACTCCACTAATAGGGTATTTGTGCCTAAGTAAGTTGCTTGAGCACATGATCTGGGAGTTTAGGAACATCTGTATCATAGCTGACAGTTGTGAAAAATAGTCAGTGAGTGTCAGCTATGAGCACTACACTAAATAGTATCTGCAGGACCAGGCCTCTTAGGGTACATCTACATTAAATAGTCTGCGTTACAGACTTGGGTTTGCACTATGGTGCTAAATATAGCTATGTAGGCATTGCAGCTTGGGCTGGAGCTCATGCTCTGAAGCACACCCGCCTCCCTGAGCTTCAGAACCTGAACTCCAGCCTGAGCCGCAACATCTACACTGCTGCTTTTAGCATCCTAGGAAGAGTCTGAGTCTGTAGACCTGGGCTCTGAGACTTGCTGCCATGGGTTTTAAAACACAGTGGCGATGTACCCTAAGCCCCAATCTTGCCTTCAGAGCTATACAGACAAACATTTTGTTCAGGCAGAGCCCCATTGTAATCACGAAACTCTTTGCACTGATTTGAGGGTCGGTCTGCATAGATCTGATCACTCGACTAGGGCCTTAGTTTATAAAACATATTGAAGAAGAAAGTTGCTGTGTATTAAAATTATTAATTACACCCCTGTTAATTAATGCTGGTTAAGGATTTGATGTTTGCATTTTAAAAAGACTCTGTAGTCAATCCAATATAAAAGGAAATAATTTCAGTTCCTTATGACTCTGGTGTAATTGAATCTCAGTTACAAAAGTGCATTGAAGAAATCAGTATTTTTATCATTACCATACAGTGTTCCCCAGTTCACCAGTTTTACCTTAAACCACCTCTCCTGTATAACACACAGCACTGGTAATAAAACAAAAGAAGGTTTAATTAAGAAAAGGGAGAGATTCTAGTAGAAAGAAAAAAGAGCGATGGAAACGAATGGTTACAACATAAACCAAAATTATAAAATGCGACCTTGGGTCTACACTTATCAGTAGCTACCTTTCCTGTCTAATAAAGTATGTTTCTCCACTTATCCCCCTTCAAAGGTCAGTCTGTTGCAGAGCTGGCTGGCTTCACAGGAACCAGGATCCAATTTTCACGAGAACACTCGCTCCTCAAGATGTCTTCTCATTAAAAAGAAACTGTCTTTCCCCAGCCTTTGATACACTGAAACAGTGATTTGTCTTTATTCATAGGCAGGGTGACAGACAGTCCTTTTTTACCTCCACATGGTTTCAGTTGGTTCTGATAGTTTTAAAGTTAATTTAAAGTTTAGGGATGGAGCATAGTAGACCACTGAGCCTTGCATTACATCACCAGCTAACCAGAGTGTGCTGAAAACTCCCTCCTGTTTGAATTGGCCATCACTAAGACTTGGTCACACTACAGACTTGTCATGCTGCTATAACTACATTGCTCAGAGGTGCGGAAATTCCACACCCCTGAGCAATTCAGTTATACTGACTGAACTCCTGATGTAAACAGCACTATGTCAATGGAAGGACTTCTCCCATTGATACAGCTACCACCTCTGGAGGAAGTGGAGTACCTATGCACCTATCGGCATAGATCGCATCTTCACTAAGCGCTACAGCTGCATCGATGGATGTGTAGACAAGCGCTGAGACGTTATCCCCTGTTGACTGACTTTTACTCCATACCCACCAAGCATATTTTCAATGTAATTACATTATTCCTTAAATACAACCCATACATACCTCTTGCAATGATTAGGAATCTTGACAAATTACGACCTTTCTGTAGATTTCTTACATGCTACCCTTTATGGGCAGATAACCTGCAAGACATGTTTGGTGTAGTGAGTTTGTCAAGTCTGAGATAAGTCACTTGCAAAAAATAGGGGACCATTTGCCAAAGAGCCTGTGTCACAATCTTTACATAATTTTTCGTTCTATAATAAGGAAACCGATCTTTCTAAAGCAATGTTACAATTTTTGAAACATGCAGAGATTTTTAAAGTAAATTGCTGTTGCTAGCATAATTGTTTTAATGGTTGAAAATTATGGCTGCTAGTTGGCAGGATGGATCGTCCCATCACTGTAACAAGCTTTGTGGCACTATAATTTTGGGCTGAAATAGGTGTTGAAAACTGCTTCTAGTCAATTGTTATCTAGAAACTATAGCTGTGTTTTCTGAACTCAAAACTCCCTCTGCAAGGCAATTTCATGGTATCTTCTTCAAACTGAAATACAAAGTCCTTCCACCCATGTTTAAATAATGATAAATTTGTGACACACACTAATGAAATCTAGGAAGTTCAAAATATAAGTTGTGCTTTGTAGCAAAAAGAGTACCACGTATGCATGAATTAAGATTGGAATTTCATGATCTGTTGTATATTTTCTGTCCTTAATCAATTTTTTATGTATAAAGATACAGCTTTTTCTTACAGAATTGAAGGGAAGCTTATCACGGTTTATTCTATTCCCTAAAAGAGCAGATATTCTCTAATGGCTCAAGTCTGTCCAGCCATTTTTGCCCTATCTGTGCAAATGTTATACCAATAAAATAAAAACCAGCAGGAGCTTATTAAAGGGGAAAAGGCAAAATACCACATTTATTGTGAATACAGAAAGAATCATAGTAAGCAGTTAGTTATAGCTATAACATTCCATTCAATTTCATATTTATTCACACATTCATTCATACACACACACACACAGGTTCTGCAAGGTTGTTATCATAGTTACCAGCCTTAGAGTTGCTAATGCCAAGCCACTGGCCAGGTGGCCTGGACATGAGGAGGGAGCAGGGCCTTGTCAGATGCTCATCTGATGCTCCTGGAAGTTGGTTCGCAGAATCAGATCCCAAAGTTCTCACTTTCTAGAGTCCATTTTTATAGGAATTTCTTCCTATGCCAGTCTATGGGAATTGCTTCATCATACTGTTGCTGAATCAATCAGCAGATGTCACATTCCTGATGGCTCTGTGCTGCCAGATGTTATCTTGTTCTTTGGTTCTCCCATTCTTGAGGCTGTTGGGTGGATTCCAGTCTGCCCTCCGGGGATCCTCTGGTTATTTCCACTTGACGCCTTCTTCAGCCGATGGACACTGGATTCTTAGGCTGGCACCTCCCTGATCATTCAGTTATTATCCACACCAAGCATCCATCCACATACATCCTCTATCTCTATTTTAATCACAATTGTTAACAAAGCGAGATGAATACAACAAAAGGGCGGGGAGTCTCTGGGTGCTGTTTCTGTTGTTACAGAGTATTGCTTTGAGTCTCTCTCTGTGTGAGTAGTTGTTGTTACAAAGAATTGCTTTGAGAGCAGACTCTGTCTTAGAGTGTACTAACACAATTAGCAGCTTGCAAGTTTCACACATAGAGGGAGAGCAACAGTACCAAAAACCAAGAGACCTCTTAATTAGTAATACCCTGGAATTTAAACTGGGGAATCAAACTCATTTGTGATTTTAATACAGAACTTCTTTAATGTGATCCAACACTAACAAACAAAAATGTATGTTTTAACAGGCACATCTCTAAAAAATGAATTTTTGCTATTTTTCCTTTTGAAAATACAGGCTCTAGTATACAGGCCACACTGTTAACTAGTGGCCTTAAAATAGAAATATATATGAGGAAAAAAGCGTAAAATAGTATTTGAAATCAAGCAGCTTTTGTTCACTCATTGGTTTTAAACAACCTAACTGCAGATCATTTGCAGTAAGCTGACCAGAATGCCACTGCTTGCTCCTTAGTTGAGTTCATTCTGTGGAGCCCCTTTCTCAGTCACACCTTTGAGGGTACATCTTCACTGCAGAGTTAGCCTGGACTTGTCTCACCAAGCATCCCCACTGCGCAGTCCTATCCGTGTCAGACCCACGTGGCTGCAATGCTGCTGTACTAGCTCATATATGCTGGGATGGGTTTCTGGCAGGCTATCCCATGGTTCTTAGTGGTGCATTAAACTGGGCTGCTCTATGAAGTCATTCGCAGGATGTTCTCCCCCTTCTTTCTCTCTCGCCTAGCATGGAGCTGCTGTCTGGCAATAATGATACAAGAATGGTACTTTATGTAAATAACTTCCAAATGGAGCTATTCGTTATTAATGCAGACAGCTCTGAAGGAGAAAGTGAACAGCACTTGGCAGCAAGGGCTTCTAACGAGAATGCAGGCTGAATTCCATAATGACAAACCACCAAGTGATTCGTGGCGCCCTCAGATGACTTTTCTGCCTCTGCGTTTCCTTGTGTCCACCACTCATAAAATTGTCATTTGGGGCATGCTCCCCGAAATGATGGGTCTTACTGACCTCACACCACAGCTTTACCAGAAGACTGGCATTAGTTTTTGGCCAACTGGCAGCATGATAGGAGGATTTCTTTGGTGGTGTCTCTGTTCGAATTCAGTGGAAGCACAGCAGGAACGGAACAAGCAAATGTGAGGTTAAAATGCTGGGTCAGTGTAGGTGATTTAAAGGAGGAGATAGACAAGAAATATAACTCAGGAAGACTTGTGGGATAGCATAGGAGGAGTAATAGCACCTGGGCTTGATTAGCCTGCATCCTGACTGCAATGTAGGTGGGTTGCCAGTCCAGGCTGAAGTGAAATCTGAGCTCAAGCCTATACCTTTGGCTGTGCCAGCTACCCCGGGCTTAATGTACCCTCAAGCCTGAGTTACAGGCTTTTTTTGTGTAGATTGAAGGAGGATAGGGGCAGCCAACACCTGGGGTAAATCTGTAGTGAATGTATTCTGGAATGTGAGTTTGGGAACTTAATGGAAATATAGACCAACGCTGCTCAAGTTCTTTCTAGCAGGTTAGGACTACATTTCCTGCGAGATAATTTATTAGATAAAATTGCCCCCAAAATTAAAATTGAAACACTTGTATCCCAGTGCTCATAGTGATTCAGATAACCAGGGCAGATAATTAAGGACAGAATTTTAATGACTAATAAACCTCTACCAGTGAATTTACTGATACACATGTGGCAGAGACCAGGTGGGGTGGAGAGGCATAGGGAAGCATGGCAAAGTCATTTTAAAAAATAACTTGCAAAGGTCTTTGTTTTTAATTCTTCATGATGATGTATACAGGCCTGAATGGTGAATTTGGTTTTTATGAATGTTTTCCCCTGCTTGTTTTTTTTTTTTTTTTCCTTTAGAAAGGTGAGGAATTTGCTCTCCCCTGGAATGCCTTGGGGATGTTTGCTATGAACTCTTGACAGCTTAGTTGAAGAGGTGAATGTCTTAAATGTTTAATGTCAAAGTTTCCTTTATCCAAAATGTTAATTAATCCTTGAGAAAGATAAGGCCTACAAACACAGTTGTACAGATACCACTGAAGATGTTAATTTTATGTGTGTTTAGCCTACATTTTTAAATTTACAGGAACAAGTTGTACGGATGTAAACACATTTGTTGCAACACTGTGTGTAGACGAGCCTTGAAAGTTTTAACAGTTGAGAGAAAAAATACCTTCCCCTCTCAGCTGTGCAACTTGTACTGTCTCAGCTCCTGTGATGTTGTTACAGTACTAGTTTTCCAGTCAAATTAGAGCCTTCCAATCTAGACAGGATCTGAATTGCTAATACAAAAAGCCACAAAAAACTGCTTCAGATACAATCATTATAAATCATAAAGAAGGGCACAAGCCCTAGGTTTTTTCCTCCTTTGCAGGTCATTTTGAAAGTCTACCCTGGTAGTAAGGGTTGAGTTAATATCTTTCCAAAATAGTAATGAAAGAGTAATTGGAGCATAGGTGCTAGCATCCTCTGGGCCCTGGGGGTGCTCAACCCCCCACCCCACCCCACCCCAGGCCCCGACCCCACCTGACCCAGACCCACCCTGCCTCCCTTGAGTGCTCCCCCTTGCCCCACTCCTCTCCCCTCCCCAGCGCCCCCTGCATGTTGCGGAACAACTGATCACAGCAGGCGAGAAGGGGAGGGAGGAGTTGATCAGAGGGGTGCCAGCAGGCGGGAGGTGCTAGCTGCCGGTGGGTGCTAAGCAGCCTTGGAGCACCCACGGAGTTAGTGCCTATGAGTTGGAGCAGGGGGACTGGATCCTGATCTCCCAGGTGGGTTCCTGAATCACTGGGCTACAGTTATTCTCACTTTCTCTCTCTGTAAGTATGTATACACAGTGGAAAAGACTCAACTGAAGAGACTGAGGGAGCACCACACCAGAATACCCCAGAGCTTAGAGCACTCTTCTAAGAGTTGGGAGACCCTTCTTCAGTTCCTTTCTCCCTCTCAAGCAGGGGGTTGGGATGGGGGAATTGAACCTGGGTCTCCCACTCCTTCCTTCTCTGCCCTCCATTTTGTGTGGAGGCAGGTGCCTGCCTAAGTCATTCTCACAGGAACCACCTCAGGTGTCTCAGCTCCCTGACTCCAGAAGAGGGTGTGACGGGTTCAGTCACAGAGACCCTTGGGGCTGTCACCTGATGTGCTGAAATTACCTCTGAGCCCATTTTCCCTGCTGGCTTGGGACTTCAGAACCCTGCCTTGTTGAGCCAGACACTCCATTCTGCTGCAACACAGATCCAGGTCTGAACCGTGCCCCCAAAGCTGCAGGCTTTAACTGAAAACCACTCAGCAGGTTACCTATCTCCAGCACCCAGACACCCAGTAGGATCCAAACCCCAAATAAATTGATTTTACTCTGTATAGAGCTTAGATAGAGAGGGCGGACAATTTATGAGTTTACCCTAACACTGATAGAGAGATATGCATAGCTATTTGCTCCCCCAGGTATTAATCACTTACTCTGGGCTAATTAATAAACAAAAGTGATTTTATTAAGTATAAAAAGTAGTATTTAAGTGGTTTCAAGTAATAACAGACAGAACAAAGTAAGTTACCAAGCAAAATAAAACAAAACACACAAGTCTAAGCCTAATACATTAAGAAACTGAATACAGATAAATCTCACCGTCAGATGTTCCAATAAGCTTCTTTCACAGATTAGACTGCTTCCTAATCTGGGCCCAATCCTTTCTCCAGTACAGTCCTTGTTAGTTCCAGCTCAGGTGGTAACTAGGGGGATTTCTCATGACTGACAGCCCCCTTTGTCCTGTTCCACCCCCTTGTATATCTTTGGCATAAGGCGGGAATCATTGTCTCTCTCTGGATTCCCACCCTTCCTTCTAAATGGAAAAGCACCAGGTTTAAGATGGATTTCAGTACCAGGTGACATGTTCACATGTCCTGTGAGACTTCATTACTCACTGGCTGGCACCCACATATGCAGGAAGGCTGACAAGTAAACAGAGCCATTTACAACCAATTGATTCTAAAGCACCCTTTATGGCTTCCACTTAATATGTTTACATTAGTAATACAAGTTTATATCTTATTCTTCTAAGTCCAGACACAGAAATAATACATGAAAACAAATAGGATGAACACACTCAATAGATTATAAACTTTGTAATGATACCTTACAAGAGACCCTTTGTGTAAAGCATATTCCAGTTACACATTTATAAGCATATTTTCACAAAGCATATGGAGTGCAACATCAGAGAGGGATTCCTGGCTGTGCATCACTAGCAGAGATCTAGCCACCTCCCTACAGCCTGGGCTTTTGTACCTATCTCTGTGAAAGGGGCAGGGCTTAGCACATCCCTCTCATCAGCGTCTCCAGTTAACTTTCTTAAGTGGCCCCTGGCCTACTGTGCTGGCTTTTGTGAATCCCAGTCTCCAGAATCCCATCTTATTTTCTTACTTAGTGCCTAACTTGGCTTTGTGGATCTCAGTATTGTTCCTGTGATTTTCTAGGCACCAAAAAGTTGGCACCAAGACACTCAGTGTCACGCTGCTTAAGTCCCTTTGTGAATGTAGCCTTAAGTGACTTGCCCAAGATCAAACAGCAAGTCTGTGACAGAGTCAGGAGTAGGCTCCATTCATGTGTGGATGGGGAGAGACTTACCAAAGTTTAGTTTTCTGAGTTGTTTGCTGGCATGGTCATGAATGGTGAGACAGTGGGCAAATCAAGTTTTAAAGCAATAACCCTGGGAAGAGTTTGTTAGTAGGTTGTATCCGTTTCCCCAATCTTTTTTTTTTCCCCCCCTCTGCTTGGTTACAGGTTGTTTGGAGCATGGACTGGTCTTTCTCTGTGCTTGGGAAAGTGCCTAGCACATAGTGAGCGCTACAGCAATCTAAACAATATAATAATCGTGACCTGATTGTAAAGATCTCTTTAGCCACCTTCATTCAGAAATAACTGATGCTGCAATGAAATTATATGCATACAATTTTCTTCCAAGTCAGTTATGTTGTATAATGTCTCCTTGGGGTAGATATACACTATTAGGCTTTGTTTAAAGTCAAGGCTGCAGTCCATATATTCATTAATCAAGATTTTTAAAAAATATTGCTATTGTGCTTAATCTAAGCAAACAAAATGCATAATGGTGACACAGCTATCAGAGGGGTTCAAATATGTATATTAGTGTGGCTCTTCACAATTAAAAATAGTTCAGCTGGAAATCCTTGTGCCTTCTTTATGATTTTTAATGATGGTTTCTGAAGCAGTTTTTTGTAGATTTTTTGCATTAGAAATTCAGATCCTGTCTAGGTTGGAAGGATTTTATTTGACTGGTAAACTAATAATATGACAACATCACAAGAGCTGAGATGGTACAAACTGCAGAGCTGAGAGGGGAAGGTGATTTGACCAAGTCGAAGCAGAAGATTTTCCTTTTTCCCCCTAAACTTTTCTTCCCACTTTTCTCTTTCAGTCCCAGTGTCTAATTGCTCTTTCATTGTTAGTGACACCTGGTAGTAAAAGCCAAAGGTTTCAAGCATTTTGCTGATTTCTTGTTAGGCCTGTAGGTTGAATGTCAGGATATGGAGATCCCAGCTGTTAAAGAAACTTTTTGTTGATCTGTTTACAGCATGTTAGAGTGGAATGTAATTTTGAATTCTTAAAGTCACATTTGAAATGGAGGTACAGCAAGTGAGAACCTCTGGTTTAGGAATTACTGTACTTTTTTCTAATCAGTGTAAAGGGGTATTGGATAATTAAATCTGTGTTTAAAAAGTGTATCTCTTGTATTGATTCCAGGAATAAACAGATCTGGATTAAACCTGAGGTTTAGGAGCCCAGTTCTGACTTCCTTATGCATCTAAAACTCCACTCACTGACTTCAGTGGGCTGTCTTCTGACCATTCTAATGCTGACCACTGTGGTACTTGCATTAGCCGCACTAACATAATTAGTGCTTCTGAATACAAGGGGCTTTTGAGAGCCCACCACTGAGCACTCCTCTCCTGGGAACTCCTGTAAAGACATTTACTTCCATGTTAAAACTCTGTCTCTTGATCTGTTCTGTTTTTTGTTAATGTTCTCTGCATCTCTTGTCTAAAATTGAGATGAGAGAAGTTAAACTACTTTCCCATGTGTGATTACATATGCAAAAGCTTTTGGCTTTGTCATAACATTATGGAAAAATGTCCAACTTTTGTTTAAAAAAACATTTTGCCTGCACTTAGTCTTTACTTTGGGCTGGTGCCTTTTTCGGTATTTTTTAAAATTATATCACAGCTACTGTTTGAAAAAGTGTCTGCTGGACAAACAGAGTGACACTTTTTAAAAAAAAATAATCTTATGCCCTTGTTAAATGTTAGCAAAAGGAAACACGTGAGCATACACATGAGATAAATATATGTTGTTGATATTGTCCTGATCAGAAGATGACAGTCAAGTAAAGAAATGTAGATCTGGGACTTAGACTCTTCTAAATTATTTCCATTGTGTGCTGTATCCAAAATACTGCTCTATTCTTGGAGATTTTCAATACTTGGACATGACAGAGTAAGTTTTGGAAGTAACTTCCTTGTTTTTGTTGAATGCTTAATTCAGAACTTCTTATGTTTTTATGTCATGTGGCAAGTATGTGATTTTGGGATTTTCTAATATTTCCTATGTTCATATTAATGCACTGTTAATTATTTTGAAGATGTACCAATTTTTTGGCAAACCTGTGGTGACAATAGGTGCAGTATTCCAGAAAGGATGAATTCTAAGACCTGAAGTTAATCCAGGCTCGACCACTTTTCCTTCTGTGTGTAATGGTTACTATGTGTCTTCCTTTTATGGTTAAAAAGAATACTAATAATCACAAGTTATTGGTGGGCTATATGATATGGAATATAAGCATAGAATTGGAAGTCAGGAAATTCAGTGGTCTAATATGGCTCTTCAATATTTGTCTTAGTTTTCCCATCAATAAAATGTGTATAAAGCTTGCTTACCAGGCTCATGGTGGTTAGGATTAGTTAGTTAATATTCATACACCACTTTGAATATGTGAAATGCTACATAACTACTTGGTTTTATTATTTTTCTCGTGATTAGACATATAGGTAGGTAATACATGGAACATGTCTGTTCATAGAGGGAGAAGAGATGGCATACCACAAAAGCCTTCACAAACTACAGTAGTTCTGAATTTAGCCCTTGGTGTTTTAGCTGTTAAGTATTGTGTCAGAGGGCACAGCATCAAAGTGAATACATGTTTACCTGCTGTGATAAATTGGATATGTAAAATACTATCCATATGTAAATAGGTGTAGTATTTCTCAGATTTTTTACTTAATTCCAAAACTATGCTTGGTTTCTCCTCCTCCTCCTTTGGCCTTTCTGAGGACTTGTCTATACAAGAAAGTTGTATCAGTTTAACTTAAGGTGTGATGTTAAACCAATGCAAAAGACTGTGTGGCCACTCTTAATTCCATTTAAACCAGGTTTATTTCAGTTTAATTTAAATTGATTAGGAACTGGGTGCAGATAAACTGAAAAGGCTTCTTTTAAACATAAAGATTTTTAACTACATTGGTTTAAAATCAAACCTTAAGTTAAACCAGTGCAACTTTCCCAACAGATAAATCCAGCTTTGCCATACTCTTTGTCTTTTCTCAACACTATCTTTTCCTTACTTTTTGAAGTCATCTTCCTTCACCCACTGCCTTCACCCACTCTTAGTCAAAGGCTACAGATTCCTGGTTGAGAAGGTTGGCTATGGCTGTTGCCAGGGTTTGTTGATGATGGTTGCCAGACAGCTACACAACACACACCCTTCCCAGAGGTTGCATGGGCCGCCTCACACCTACTGTACTTCCAGCACTGGTTGGCATAAATCCTGAGCTAAAATATAAAGCCACTAGATCATTGGAATGGTCTGGCCCCTTCTGTGAGCATCTCATCCCACACTTTCATTCTGTACTCTCTTTCTGCTCCCTCCCAGTCATTCCCTCCCCCCCCCATTCCCCTCCACCCTTGTGCTCTCTGGCCTTGTCTATGTACAAATGTTGCACTGGTTTAACTTAAAACATCTTTTAAACCAATTTAATGAAACTGGTGTAAGCCCTTCTGTGGACATTCTTGTTTCAGCAAGAGTGGCTAATTTTTATTTAGGTTAAGTCTGTTCCTAATTGACTTAAATAACACAAATAAGCCTGGTTTAAACCAAAACAGGGGTTTGCACTCTTTTAACTAAATTGATTTAAAATCACACCTTAAGTTAAACCAGTGGAAGGTTCTTGTTTAGATGAGCCCTCTATCTCTTCTCCCTACCTTTTGTTTGTCCTTTTCCATTTATGTCAGATCTGTGTTGTGAAACATGCAAATAACACTAGTCCAGTGGCATTATCAGGAGCAGCAGCCAAGTAAAACCTGACATGAGTCTCCTCTGTTTCACTCTAAGCTTCACCGGGCCCCTAGAAAAGCACCTTGTAGAGGAGCAGCATAGTCATGATCTTTCCCTATTGGAGAATTACACAAGAGAATATCAAAAAAATAGAGAGAATTGGAGTGCGTAATAATGTGGGTTCCCATGACTCTGCTTCAATTTTAAATTCTGATCTGCTTCATAATTTTTCTATAATTCTCTTTAATCAACATAAAGCTAGCCTCCTGAGTGAAAGCAGACTGCTAGTCTCCCTCTAAATGCCAAAGAACATCCTGTTTCTGTCACACTGTCATTTGTTGTCTAAGTGACAATAAATATGAAAATGCATTTTCACTTTCCACTCTCTGCCTAATTGTGATTCTGCTAATCTCAGCTCTTTCAAATAGAACCTTGCCCCTGCTTGCAGATAACATCTAATGAAAAAAACACCACAGGTTATTCAACTGGATATTGCTTCTGCAAGAGAAGGAATTGGCTAACAAAATTAATCTGACTAAAAGACGTGAATGTTGTGTAGCCGGTCTCTTCCTTGTAATTAGTTAAAATGCATTCTCTCTCTCTCTCTCACACACACACACACACACACACACACACACACACACACACACACACACACACACACACACACACACACACACACACACACGTAAAATCTGTATTTTCTGGTTCTAGGTTTCATGTATAGAAACGTGAGAGGGAAAGGATGTGCTTATGGATGAAATAGTGTAGCCCAAGGGAGTGAATAACTAAGACTGGGCTAACTTCCATAAAAAAGGCCATCAGGTTTGATTTTGAAAGGCAAGAAAGGGCGGGGTCGGAGTAGGAGAACAACAAATGCAAGCCTTTGAGGGTAATTGACTCATACACCAAACATACATTTACACAATCAAAATTCTGCATTTCTTTTCCTTGGGGTCAGAAACTCTTCTTGATTCTTTCTGTGGTTCTTATTTTTTCTCTTTGGAAAAGCATTTGTGTTCTTTTGCTTAAAAAAAATTCTTACACACTCCAGAGGCAAATCTCCTCTCCTGGACTCCACAGACTTGTTTAGGCAGGGTCTAGCTGCTTGAAAGAAAGCCGAGCACCCTGCTGTTGTAGGAAAACCTGGCAGGTGACTGCAGTGTCCTTGATATCTTATATAGATCTGTACTAACATTAACTAATTAAGAAGCATGCTATAACTGCTAAGCATCACATTATCTTTGTACTGCAGCCAAGGTGAGAATCTTTGTGCCATAAAAACATAGGATGTATGATGGAAGGTCAGAAAAATAAGGTCCAAGTTGAGGTGAAGTTAGTCTGCAAATAAACAGTGGTTTTCTGAGGGCTTTGAGATCACATGGAGGTTTTAGTTTTTTAAATCCTTCTTTTCCTCTTCAGCAAAGCTTCTTTTAAACCTGATAGTCTTGCTATCTTACTTTTAATCCAGAAAACATGCTTCTGTGGAACGATGGTCCAGTGGTTAGGGCAGTAGTCAAAATTTGGGAGATATGGGTTCAATTCTCTACTTCGACAGATTTCCTGTGTAATCTTGGGCACATCATTTAACCTCCCCATGCCTCCGTTCTCCATCTGTAATATGTGGATAATAGTACTTTCCTATCTCACAGATTGTTAAGGCACTCAGATACTATGGTGATAGTTCCTTTAGATTAGTAGCATTAGCCCCACGTTGACAATACTGAGCAGCTAAGTTGCCTCTGAGCTGCGTGGCTGCTCAGCAAGCTATCAAGGGCCGTGCAGGCGGGGAGAGGCGCCTCTCCCCTGGCCTGAGCCCCACCCTCAGCCTCGGAGCTGCCGCAGCCGGGGAGAGGCACCTCTGCTCCGGCCCCAGCCTCGGAGCTCCTGCAGCTGGGGAGAGCCCTCCCTCTCGGGGCAGCATGCACCCCAAACCACTCATCCCCAGCCCCACCCCAGAGCCTGCACCCGCAACCGGAGCCCTCACGCCCTGCACCCAACCTTCTGTCCCAGCCATAAGCCCCCTCCTGAACCTCAAACCCCTCATCCCTGGCCCCATCCTAGAGCCCACACCCCCAACCAGAGCCCTCACCTCCTCGTACCCCAGTTCTGAGCCCCCTCCCACACTCCAAACCCCTGAGCCCCGCCATACATCACCTCCATGTTGGTGCACGTAACAAAATTCATTCCGCACATGGGTGTAAAAATTTAGAGGGAACATTGGTGAGTAGCCCAGTTGAATTGTTAGTTGGTTTCTAATAAGAATGCAAAGATTATGGAATTACTCCTGGGGGCATTCTGCACCAAAAAAATAAAAATTGTGTGCACAATATTATAAAATTCTGCAAATTTTATTTGTCAAAATAACACTACAAAAATCACACCAGTTTCAATTATCTTGGTGATTTATTTCAAAATACCTGTCAGCAAGTATGTCTGAAACAATACAGACCAAAAAGATTCAGGAAATGTTTTTTGACAAACAGATTCCTTACTAGGCATATTAATACAGTACTTTGAGTAATAATTCATTTAAACTACAGTACAAAAATGTATTTCTCACTCCCCTCAGAAGCAGTGCAAAGGCTTGGTGGAGTCAGGGGTAACAGAGGAGCTGAGGGAGAGGGAAGTAATTGCTGGCACACCCAACAACCCTCTAGACTCCTGCCCAGCAATTACTGCCCCTCTTTGCAAGCACTGCCCCTGCAGCTCTCCTGGCCAATGGGAGCTGAGGGGGGGGTGCTTGCAGAGGGGCAGTGTGCGGAGGGAGATCTCTGTCCCCCACTGGGGCTGCAGGGCTGTGCTGGCCGCTTCCGAGAATGGCGTGGGGCCGTCGAAGGCAGGGAGTCTGCCATAGCGGCAGCCACACTGCACTGCCAGAGATCCTGATCGACTGGGAGATCCTCAAGGATCGAACGGTCGATTGTGATCGACCGGTTGGTGACCATTGCTCTAGAATTTCTACTTTTCTAATGGAAGAAAATCTCTTCACTTTCTCAAATTATGATGAAATAATTCATTAATGCCATAGGGTGGTGAGGTCTGTGAGTTTGTATCTTTATTCAGTAACTAACAGATACCAAAAACTAGTATCTGTTATTCAAACAAATTGAAAAATAAGCTTAAATTGTTGTCCCTAATTTCTAATGTGCTAAAAATGATAGATAAATATAAAGAGGGTTAACCATCTGGAGAATTTTGCTTTTTTTCTGTCTTTCTCTGCCCAAGATTCGTGGAATCAGAATTGAGTTCTTATTGCAATTTGGTCTAGAGCTACAATATATTTAAAAATATAGTGGAATTGCATAAAACAGCAGTTCTCAACCAGAGGTCTGGGGCCCTCTGTGGGGCTGTGAGCAGGTTTCAGGGGGGCTGCCAAGCAGCACTGATATTAGACTCACTGAGGCCCGGGGCAGAAAGCTGAAGCCCCACTGCATGGGGCTGATGCCTTTGATCCTGAGCTCCATCATCTGAGGCTGAAGCCAAAGCCTGAGCAACTTAGCTTCATGGGGCCCGTGTGGCGCAGGGCCCTCAGGCAGTTGCCCTGCTTGCTACCCCCTAGTGCTGGCCCTGGCTTTTATATGCAGAAAAAAAGTTGTTGTGGCATAGTTGGGCTGTGGAGTTTTCATAGCATGTTGTGGGGGCCTCAGAAAGAAAAAAGTTGAGAACCCCTGGCATAAAGTATGGCACTGACATTGGCACCAAATTAATTCATCCTTATTTGTTGTTCAGTGACTAAGAATCATCAGTGATAAGATACATAATGTGGGAACTGCTTCTAAAAGCATGTTTTTTAGATCAGTACATTTTTGTTCCCTATTCAGTTGTTTTCATTTAAAAAAATTAGAGGCAGCCAAAAGACATAAGGAGGCAATCAACCATGGTTACTTCAGTCTCGAGTCAGTTGTTCAAGGTGATCAACAAATCTTTAAAGACAATAAAAGTAAACTTAAAGTTGCATATTGGCTTCCTCCAATAGAATGGGTGTTCATGCTCTCAGCAGATGAGTGACTGGGGAAGCGAAGCCACAAAAAAGGTTTCATTTCCAAAGTCCTGGTTGCTCTGCTCTGCAGTGTCCTTCCAGCATGCACCATGCTATGCTAGTATAGCTATTATCAGAGTGGAAAGAACATCAGGCAGGTGGGGGTTTTTCCTAGTATGTGAGAGGGCTTTGGAAAGTGATTTTTCTTCTTTTACCTCTGTGGCATAACAAAATCTTTTAAACAAAGCAAAATACGACCCCACACTTTATAAAAACCAACACACAACTTACCTGCCCTCTTGTAGATTGGCACTACACTTCAGTAGAGTTTTCTGGTAGGCAGTATATCGAGAGTTGTGCATGTAAGATGACGTAGAAGACCATAGCAATAATTAATATTAATAAAAAACAGTACTTTTCCAGTCTCCACTGCTGACTAGTCATCTCTCTGCTTTTGCCATTTGAGATGTTCAGCTCACAACCCCTCATTTATATTGTATTCCTACAAACATTTGCGGGTCAGAAAGGGTTTTCCCCTTTTGTGTGTGTGTGTGTGTGTGTGGAGAGGGTCAGGGAGAGGGTATTATTCAGGGACTATTTTGTCCTGTCCAGAGAGAGTTTCATGCTTTTCCAAGTTGTTAGTCTTACCAGCCACATGCTGCTATGGTAGCCATGCTTTAAAAGAAAATATTACAGGGGAAAGACTGGAATACAGTAGTAGGTGTTCAGTGCTTTGGGGGAGGAGGACAATCTCAGCACTTCACTTTAGGAGAAGAGGAGGGTGAGGAGAAGAGGGAGTAGAGATGGAATTAATAGAGAGGGGGATTTATCTTTGATGTCACAAGATCACTTCTCAGAGGGCAACAGCAGAGAGCGGTGGGAGAGATGAAGATTAGGCTAAGTTCCACCAGCCTATAAATTTTTGATGGTTAAACACAGATATATATTGCTTAGAATGCAAAAACTTCAAGGCATTTTTCATACTGAATTGCAAGAATTATATAAACTCAGAAACTTAAATACCATATAGTTTGAATGAGGCCCCAAACTCAAAAATACTTATTTTTGTAGGTAACTTACAGAAGTAAGTTACATACTTCTCTTTCCAAACCCTTTAAAGTGCTTCTGGATCCTGTAGTAGGAATTCTTGATAAAATCTCTAACAAGACACTTCAAGTATGACTCACTGCATTTTTTTCCTGCAAACAATTAAACCCTCTTACTGAGCTCATCTATCCCAGCTTGATGTGTAACAACTTGTTTTTTCCTCCTTCAGTGCTGCTACCATGTACATAGAATTCATTCTGTCTTGTAACTGTAGTTGAAAACAAGCCTTTCAATGAAAATATAGCTTTTTGTCTGGGACTTGATAACCTAGGAGTCGATCACAGAACTCTTGAAGCAGTCCAGCCATTGATGTGCTCACATTTTATGGCAGATATGGAGAGGGAAGGGAAGAGGGGTTAATTCCTTTTTGTGTACATTCTTATGCACCAGTTCTGTGATCTATTCCCATTCAGCAAAACACTTAAGCACATGCATAATTTTAATCACACTTAATATTTCATGTTGGGATTTGACTTTCCTGAGGGAAGCAACCCTTTTTCCAGCCCAACAGGGTCATAGGAAGCAACCCTTTTTCCAGCCCAACAGGGTCTAAGGAGGTTCCCTTGGGAACCTCCTTAGAAAAATAGCCTAGAGTGAACCCTTACAGGAGGTGGTGGTGTGCTTATAGATTTAAAGTAGACCTTCCGATAGCTACCATCTTCAGTCTGAAGAGATTTTGAAGGTGGGAGTTCTCTTATGAGACCCCCTATTATTGTTCTTTGACAAATAGTCCTCACAAGTGGCATTCCTCCTTCTGTTAAGCATCAAAGTCCAGACGTTAGGAGCACTGACACTATCAGGACAGAGAAATCATTTCTTCTGTACTGAGATCTGCTAGATGGCAGCATGGTCAAGGAATTCTGCTTGTTGGTCATACAGTGTTTCGCCAGTGTCTTTTGTTTTTGTTTTGGCAGAAGCTTTCTGTATGCCTTACTGCCTGGGGAAGATGGAGCATATAAAATATATCATGTTTTGAATGTCCATATTTAAAGGAACAGGAGTACTTGTGGCACCTTAGAGACTAACAAATTTAGTCTCTAAGGTGCCACAAGTACTCCTGTTCTTTTTGCGGATACAGACTAACACAGCTGCTACTCTGAAACGATATTTAAAGGATGATCCTTTTTCCAGCCCAGGAGGCACACTGCTGTGAAAATCCCATTGTAATGGATCTGTGGACCTCAGCACAATGACAAATAGGAAAATGTATCCATGCTTACCTGACGATATCCTTTCTTTGAGGAATAAGACCTGGCTCACCCTGGATAAAAAGAGATCATTCAGAATAGAGATGGAAATTGACATCCAAAGATTTGGGTTTTTTTCATTATGGGGTGTTTCCCATGCTCTGCATTGGGAGAAATTACAGTGCACTTTCCTCAGAGTATAATCAATCAGTAATTTAGGAAAGCAGAACTGAATTATTTTTGTGTAGGGAAGTTGTCTTAATTGGAGGGAACTTCAGGGACTATAGGGCATTCCCCTGCAGCCAGAAACTGGTGGGGCTGGTTCTGCCTCCAAGATGCGAGCAGACTGAAGTATCCATTGTAACAGACTTGTGGAACTTACTAATTGAAGAAAAGTTTCCATGGAAGCACATTTACCTTTTCCTATTCTATGACATTATTATACCTTCATTTTGTATGCCACATTCTGGTTAGTGGAGGCATTGAGTGTGCATTTATGAGCTTAATTCAGTTTTTATTTTGCTGTTGCAGTTTACCCAAGTGGAAACATCATAAAACATATGAACAACTGAAATTTGAGTTTCAAGACAGTTTCTCATGCCTCCAGCAAGTTGGGGATTTAGAAATTGTGGCTTCCTTCTTTTGAGATCAGCATAATTGTCTAATGCAGCATGTGAGTCTCATTCCCACCACTTCTGGTGTGTAAAAGAATGACTTCTTCTATTACATGAATTCATGGTGAACTGTAAAGTTATCCTGGGTAATGTTCATGCCACAAATGTGGAGTGCACACAGTAGAGACTATAGCATAGTACTGCAAGTCAGGTGGTTTGGGTTTATTTCTTGGCTCTGACACTGAGTCACTGTGTAACCTTGAATAAGATTTTTAAAGGACTTTATGTATTACTGTGCTCAGCATTGCAATGCCTGACTGATTTAGGCTCAAAGTGATTTAAGCACTTAGGAGCATAAATCTCCAAGTGTCTAACTCACTTATGGGAAGGAGATTTAGGCTCCTAAATCAGTCAGGCATTGCAACACTGAGCTCAGCAACGCCTAAATACGTTTACAGATCTGGGCCTTAAGCTTTGTGCTTCACTTTCCCCATATGTCTTTCCCTTCCCCCCCTTTTTCAAAAAACCCTGAGTACAGTAATAAGTGGGTAGTTGTAATTTGCAAGTTAACCATCATTGGCGCTTGCTAATTAAAGAATTTTCCAGCCTATTCCCAAGCTTGAGTTAACTAATCTGGAAGATGAAGTTTCTGAAGCCTAAAAAGGATGAAGATTTGCCAGGCAGAAAATATAGTAAATATAGTAGTACTGTTGTTGAGACAAATATTCACTATGCTTGCATTTTTCCTTACTGAGGTAGTCCTGGCAAAGCCACTGGTGTGACAGGAACAAAGTAACCAACAGAATGGATCAAAAGGTAAGCAGTTTAACTGACAAAGTACTAGGTAAATGGCTAATAACGGGTTTTGATGTCTCTAAAAAAACCCAGACAAACCCCAACCCTATCATAGACACACACACCTAGCTACAGGATTGAGTCAATTAAAATTTATTTAGTTGTGGAGGTGCAGTTTCCTAGCATTACTCAATAGATACATCCCTGCGGCAAGGGCCTCTCTCTTGTGGTCAACAGTGTTAAATGTTGCAATATCACATAAGAGTGACTATAACCTCCCTAATCCTAGTCCAGGAGGATGAGAATGGATGACTGTCTTCTATCCATTGATATGAGGAGATTGTCCATCAGTGCCACTAAACTGATTCTGTGTTCCATGTCCTGACCTGAATCGAAATTGTGCTCAGTCTAGAATATTAGTTTAAATCTGGTGAGCTTGAAGTTTGCCTTTGGCTAACTTCTCTGAGAGCTTACTCAGGAATGGGAGGTTTGACACGGGGTGGCAGTTGGCTTGACCAGATGTTCCAGGATGGGTTAACAGCCATGCAGAGTTAAATTAAAAACTGAAAGGTCACCTCCCTAGGCAAACTTTGAGCTTAATTTTCCTGTGTTAGTAGAGAAAGAAAAGGAGCTACATCTTTCTTTAGAATTCTCCGCCGCTTGCCAAGCGAGCAGTGAACATGAGTTGGTTTTGTAAAAGGAAAGATCAGTGTTGCAGTGGGATTGAAGAGAGGAATTTGTACAAAATCTTGAATATGACTGATAGCTAAAGAACAAGGATGGAAATGGATTTTCAAAGGGGCCAGGGAGGTGTGTATGTGTGGTTATGGAACTTTGGGAATAATTAGGGGCAAGCTTGTTTATATGTGTGAAGAGAGAGTAGCTAGAAATTGAGTGGAACACATAGTTATTTAAATTGGTATTTTCTATTAACTATATCATCTCAGGGAATGCAGACACTTGTTTTGACGATCCAGCCCAAGTTAAAATTTGCAAATGGAAAATATTTTCACTTCTGTTTTCATGTACTATAGGAGGTGAGCGGGCATTTTTATTTTCAAATCTGATAGATATCTGGCTCCATCTGCTGGACAAAAAGATTCCTGCTAGCATGCTGAAACACAAAATGTTGCTAGGCCAGGCTTGTGAGGAGGGCTTTGCAATACCCAGTGAAGGAGGAGGTACAATCTGTCGTGAGGTACAGCTTCTTTCATAAGGAAGTTGGGTGTGAAGAGGAATTTTTGTAAAGAATAAGGAAGTCTGAGTACTTAGCAGAGAGCAGAGAGAATTCTCAAGGGCTTGTATACTTCCAGTTTTTCTCTGTGTGCATCATTATTGGCATGGATTAGGGAAGTTATACTCTCTCTTTCTCTCTCTCTTTTGTGAGATCACTGTTAGATAATTGAGTTTTGAGTACCTACAGGCCAGAGATAAGGTAACCTGTTGGAGAGATTTCAGAGCAGAGGATTGAGAATTGTTGTAATTGTGTTGACAAGAGTAATTTTAAAAACTGTGTGTAAAACTTGCCTCAGCAGAAGTGGTGGATATCTCAACGAATTGCAAGTATTTTGAGAGTGCTGGTGCAAAGAAGGAGGAATACTTATTTAAGGTAGCACAAGCGGATATAATAGGTTAGTGGAAATATAATTGGGATAAGAAGAATTTCATCTGAAAACTGTGGGAAGAAAACAGACAACAAGATACCAGTTAAGCTGTGCTTCCGTCTTCCCCGGAAAATGGTGGCAGCTCCATCACTTCAGATTTTAAAACTAGACTGAACAGAGCTCTGGAAAGTACGAATGGCGGGTTTAAGGTGCCCTTAAACACCTTACATCTCATGTTCTTTGATTTACACAAGCTGATGTGTACAGATGCTGAAGGAAAGGATGAAAGTTAGAGTTTGCTTAATTTTTTTAAAAGATACAAATCAAGGGAGGCAAATTATGGTTGGGATCTACTACAGACTCTGGCAACAAAATGAGACTCTGACAGTGGGATTTCTTCATGATTTGTTACTCATTGTGGACTTTAAATAACCTGTATTTGCTGAGAAACACAAAACTAAATTCAAGTGGCTTCCTGAAATTTGTTCAGTCAGTTTTCTAATCAAAAAAACCGAAGGGCTTAGCGGAGATGCTATTCTGATTCCGATGAATGAGAAAAGACAGTGACAAGCCTGCAGATGACTAGGATCAAAAGGTTCTGAAATGATGATGGATAAAATTCCGCAAGTGCCTAAGTCTGGTTTTCAAAAGTAACTGCTCTTAGGAGCCCAAGTCTCGTGGAGTATTAATCAGAGGGATGGTGGGTAGGTAATCTTAACATCTTTCATAGCAAAGCATAGCCAAATACTTTACAGAAAGTTATAATATATCACTTCACCTGTCATAGAAATGCATTTTCTTCTTGGGAGGAACATGGCAGCCATTCTGTGCTAGCAATGCTACTAAACAGTTTTCTCTGCTTTCCTCCTTAGGACTTAGACCAATCCTAAGGCATTCATCACCTAAAGGATCGGCTAGCTCACAAAGTAAATGTTGGTTTGGGAATAAGTGGCGGTGGAGGAATTAGCGAGGCTAGGAGTTCTGGCTCTAGGAAACATTCTAGAAGATTGCGTCTCTTACACAAAATGACGGGCCCACTTCTCCTAGTTCATACTGAGACCTAGCAGGGGTAGGCAGACCTGCCGAGACCGTATATAAATGGACACCGATGAGTTAAGAAAAGAGGCATGCCAATTTAGTGTGCTTTTACCAGGGTTTCTCTTTGTAATAGATGATAGTTCTTTACCCAGTCTTGGTAATGCTTCAGCTAGGAAATTATGTTCTTCTATTCTGAACACCCTAATGATATTAATAAAAAGGAGAGCTGCTAAAATTATTAAATGATAATATACAATATATGAACTATACCCAGGCTGGTATTTTCAATAGGAATTTGGCACCTGCCTCCCTTAGATATCTTTGAAAATCCCAACCCTAGTCTGCATTACTCATGGAAAAGGATGTTGTTATTCAGGTAGTCAGACTATCAGATGAAGAGTAACAGGTTGGAGGTAGAAAAAGAAAAATCACATTCAGTATTTGTTCCTGTATCTGACAGTGAGCACAGTCACTCAGTGGAAGACCTAGCATGCGACACCTTCTTGGGAAGATGCTTCTATTTTCTTGTGGGAAGCCTAGCACATCCCCAGTCCTGATGTTGGGAGTGGGATGAGGGAAAGAGAAATGGAGAGGGCTCAGTGAGGAAAGGATAGCAATGCACGAGGCCTCAAGGTGAAGGGATTTAATGTGTGTGTGTGTGTGTATCCCCTTTGTTGCATTTCTCAGTCGTTTTAGTTTTGGCACAAATCTCTGGAGAAGGTGTTGATGCAGACAAATCTGCCAAATGAAATTACATTGGTTTGCCTGTGTGAAATTCTATATAACTAAGAAGTGGGTCTAAGTTTCTTCAGATGGGACTAATTTAAAGGCTAATGTTTGGTGTCTTAGTTCCTTTTTAATGGCAATTTATCTGCGTTTTCCTTGAAGTGACAAAACTGTTACTGTCCCCATGAATCAACAAACTATTTGACTTTCTATATATGTTGAAACCACTCAAGTGCTGCTTATATGTGAAATTTAAACACATCAAAATTCTAAATGCCTCTTTTGTCTTTTAACCTATGTCTTAATTATAGGAACTTGCTTTCTCCATGATCAGAAAAAGCACTTCTTACTTGGGTGTAGTCATGATCCTTTTGAGAAGTAAAGCTATAACATGCTTTGTCAGTTGGGTAAACTTCATGTGACTAGTACACAAGCTTAGATAGAATTAAAGCATAGCTACAGGAAAGAGATAAAAAGTTCATATGAGGAAGTATTGTGCAGTCCCGGAAGCAGCAGCTTGTAAAGATAACTATATGGTTAACTGGTCCATAATAAAGTGACACTGATATGTGAATTAAAGTGGCATGAAGACAGAAACAGAGATACTGAGGAAACAGTCCTGTATGTGATGTGGCGATACTGGGGAGGAGAGAGCAAAATATGTCAAGTATCTAAAGTAAAAGTTCGTTAATATTAAGCAGTGGAATGTGTGATTAAAGTAATCAAGATATAGATATGAAGAATGGGGCATGCATTTTATACTGAAAATCTTTTGTAAGGAAGCCCTTGAGGTACACAGAGTTGTGTAATAGGCTTTACTGAATCCCTTACTCAGAGTGAGTATCACAGATCCTATAAATACAACATTTCTGTTATTGCTTAATAGGTTTGTTTGTTAAATGTCAGCCTAGCAGTGCCTTTTGAGATATTTCAGGGTGAAATTCAACTCTGCGCAGGGGGCAAGCACAAGGCCTGTGCCTCAAAACTGTGCTGAATGGGGTGGAAGTGTTGCTATAGGCCCTGGACTGGTCCTCTGCACAGAGCTGAATGTCACTCTTTGGCAGTGTCTCATTAAAGTCTGACTGTTTTGGCTGATCTAAATTTGGTCCTGTCAAGGCTGATTCCCCACTCTGGCACTTTGAGATCAGAAGGTGGGGGCCCACACGGATTCTGAAAATTAATACTGGCCACTCCAGGCTTGTATTAAACTCCCAAGGTTACAGATTCTCTCTGACCTTGGATGGGTAGATGCTGCCACCACACAAATTAAAAAACCCTCCTTGAACCCAGGAAGGCGCATTTGGGGTACCCTTAAGCCCTTTCACCCCCCCTTCCGGGGAAGAGCTGAGAAAGAAAACGAGGAAATCAGCTGTTGCCACCAGCTAATTAAACAACATATGCACAGACCTCTTAGGACACACAAATCCAACCCTGTTCTTAAAAAAAGGTAAATTTTATTAAAAACAAAAAAGAAAGAAAATATATTTGGAACTTAGGCTTTTTGCTAGATTTTAAAAAACAATTACAAGGATGAAGGATCAAGATAGCTCTCTTGAGGTCCAGCTTAAAGGTTCCAAGCAAAACAAAGGCACCTGGGGTTAGCACAGAGGAGTCCACAAGCCATAAAGGAATAAAAGAGATAAACCTAATTGCGTCTTCCTAGCCCAGGGGTGACCAACTTGTGGCTCTGGAGCCACATGCGGCTCTTCAGAAGTTAATATGCAGCTCCTTGTATAGGCACCGACTCCAGGGCTGGAGCTACAGGCGCCAACTTTCCAATGTGCCGGGGGGGGTTGCTCACTGCTCAACCCCTGGTTCTGCCACAGGCCCTGCCCCCACTCCACCTCTTCCCGCCCCCTCCCCTGAGCCTGCTAAGTCCCCCCTCCTCCCCAGAGCCTCCTGCACCCAGGGAACAGCTGATTGGGAGGTGCAGGGAGGGAGGGGGAAGGGTGATTGGGTGAGCAGGAGGTGCTGGGGGCGGGGGAGCTGAGGTGGGGCTGCTGACTATTACTGTGGCTCTTTGGCAATGTACATTGGTAAATTCTGGCTCCTTCTCAGGCTCAGTTTGGCCACTCTTGTCGTAGACATTTCCTGATCTGCTTACACATCTGGGGTTTCAATGAGTAGTCTCTAGGTATGATTTTTCATACCTGGCCCACAGCTTGATACAGGATAGCTCCAGCCCTGTTTCTGCTCTGTCCCCTCTCTCTGGAAGAACAACACAGACCGACAAAAGGGGAGTCTTGTTTCAATTTTAAAAAGTTCTAGCCTTCCCATTGGCTCTTTTGGCCAGGTGCCCACTCCCTTCCTTTTACCTATGCATGCAGCAGACTTTTAAACCCTTTACAGGTAAAGCAAGTAGAGAACAGCTACCAAGAGGGCTTTTATAGCTAACTGGTTTGCTGGGTGTCCATAAAAGGGAGCTCCCCCCCTCCATCACAGGCCGTATAAATACCATGTTCATTAACTTTGTAGGTGTTCTTTCCCTAGCAGAAAGAAAGCTTTCCTAAAAGGAAGTTATTTCATCTCTAATAAAGTAGAGAGGCGGATTGCTAGTCATTTTTCCATAAATAGATTACTCAGAAGGTGCCTTTGAAAATTCACAGTTGTCATTAAAAGTGTTTCGGAAAAAAAATCTGACCTTTAAGCTTTTTTTTTTAATTGATCAAGCTAGTTGTGTTCTAATAAGTATTTATAAAAGGCTTTAAAACAATTAGGAAATTCTAATGTAGGATTGCAAACTGGTGTATTACTCAGTATTTTCAAAGCACTATCAGATTTTTTTTTTAAAAAAAGCTTCCTGATTCCTTTAAAAAGGAACTCTACAGAATCTGTTACTACCTCATTTCTTTGGAGTAGTTAATTAACATTAATGGGAGTTGAATATTCACAACTAAGACTTTGTCTACACTAGCAGTTTTGTTAGCAAAACTTTTGTTGGTCAGGGGTGTGAAAAAGAAACACCCCCCTGACCGGCATAAGTTTCACCGACAAAAGTGCTGGTGTGGACAGCGCTATGTCAACAAAGAGTTGCTCTCCTGCCGACATAACTACTGCTGCTTGCTGAGGGTGGTTTAATTATGCTGGTGACAGAGCTCTCTCCCGCCAGCATACAGTGGCTACATGGGAGAATTTACAGCAGCGTAGCTGAAGCGGTGAAGCTGTGCTGCTGTAAGGTCTGTAGGGTAGACATAGCCTAAGAGAATATGCCTTTTAAAAATATTTCAGGGGGCACAGATATTTCTGCAAGGAAAAAGAATAAATCTCTGTTTAAAAAGAGGCAAGCAACTTATGCACAGATGCTGTGCAATGTGAAAACTGTATCTGCTTCCTCATTTCTTTGGCAAAGCCACAGATAAAAATCTTGTTTTTAAAGGCTTCCAATGAAATGTATTGTTGGGGATGTTTGCAGAGTTGCATGGACTTTAGCCATACTGTTACCATTAAAATCTGAGCTGGGAACCAGATTCTGCCCTGATTTACACCCTGTGCAACCTTGTGGAAGTCAGGGCAGAATTTGGCCCAGTATCCCTCAGAGCCTTTCACCCTGTTCTGCTAATTGTAGCCATTCCCAAAAGTAAGGCCTTGTCTGCATTTGTGGCTGTGTATAGGGTACATGTAGCTACACACCACAGTGAAAAGCAGGCTGCATCCACACTACAGTGTACAGCTACATGTGCAGGGCCCTACCATATTCACAGGTGTGAAAAACGCGTCATGGACCGTGAAATCTTGTCTCTGTCATAAAATCTCTGTCATAAAATCTCCGCGAGTATGCCACACTCCCATTCCAATTTATACAGTGAAGAATGTTAGTTTTTCTGATCTGGTGTGCTACATGCCTATGCGAATATGATGATAATATGGCGCAAATATGGTACCGGTCCCTGGCACATTGGGAAAAAAATTGCTGGTCCACCACATCGGATAGTTTGAGAAGCACTGTTGTAGGGTACATACCCTAAGGTCCTGACATGTCTTTATTTGCCTAAGAAGTGTTTCATGGTCTACACTGCTGTTTATACCCGTGCTAGCTGGGCTTACAGCATCTGTACTCTACACGCTGCTAAGCTATTCCAGCCCTTACTTTGCCTTGCAGGTTAACAATAGGTGCACCCCAAGCCCCTTTGAAGCATTTCCCTCTCGTGTCCAACCCCTTCTTCACTGAATGCTCACAGTTATACTAGCTTTGCTGTCCCCAAGGGAACAGCGTACACACCAACCTGAATGATTCAATCCAGGATTTGTTCTTGTAGAACACCACAACACCGAGTTATATTTATAATGAAAACAATCATAAATTTATTATCAAAGATTAAGATTTAAGAGATCATGAGAAAGGATAATGGAAACAGAAGGGTTATATATAAAACAAAATCATAACAGGCTTTCTCGAGACTAAATTTAACAGACTAACCTGCCTAAGGAAGTCTCTCTCACCCAAATGTCCTTTATAGTGCTTCCAACCAAGTTGGGATCCTGTTTTCATGAATGTTATCACACAGCCCTTTTTCTTCCACAGGTGCAGGATAAAAGGGCATCTTCTAGGGATGTAGAATGTTAACCGAAAAGCCTCAATCTTATCGGTAAGGTATTCAGGTTAACGTTTAAACTCTGCTGCCGGCCCCATGCCACTGGTTCCGGCTGCCACCCCGCCTCCTGGATCCAGGCCCCACCTCCCCCGGGGTCCTGGTTGCGAGCCCCCGACGCTGGGGACTCCGCTCACTGCCGTCCCTGCTCCCAGGGTCCTGGCTGCCGGCCCCGTGCCCATGGCTCTGCATGGGGCGAGAGCAGAGCCCTGGGTGACTGGCGGCAGCTGGGACCCCGGGGGAGCAGGGCAGCAGCAGACTCTAATGGTTAAACATTTAACCAGTACAATTTTAATAGTTTAAATGTTTACTTTTTTCAAATTCTATTTACATCCCTAGTATCTTCTTGCCTTTCCTAATATGCCCCAAAGTTCATTGTCTCTCCCTAGAGTCAGGGACACTCCCTGTGGTTCATTCTCCCATGTGTTCCTTCTTTGTTGACTGAGTATGCTAATGGGCTTCCACAGATTGGGCTTACAATGCTTTCTTTATATTTCAAGAGAGATACACATCTCATTTCCTGTCTGGAAGAAACCTGTTTTTCTCTTTGGCTGATGACAGACTTTAAAACATATATTGTGTGCGTGTGTGCGCATGTGTGTGTGCGCGAGAGAGAGAAAGAGACAGACAGACTGGCTTTCAACCAGTACACCTGGTCGAAAAGGGATCCTGGTGGCTCCGGTCAGCACTGCTGACTGGGCCACTGACTGTCCAGCTGGCAGCAGGCTAAGACAGGCTCCCTACTAGCCTCTGCGCTGCGTGGCTCCTGGGAAGTACCCAGCATGTCTCCCCTCCGGCTCCTACACATAGGGCAAGTCATTCCCAAACTGGGGTTTGTGAACCCCTGGGGATTCACGAAATGTTACAGGGGGTTCTCGGGAAAAAATTCCCTAATGGCGGTCAGAGCCGTTCCTAGGGCTGCCCTGAGTCCCGGGGACACTGAGGAGATTTAAACGTCAAGACTCCTTATAAGAAATGGAAAGGGAGGTGGATATTTTTTTCTGTTTTTAAAATTAAATAGGCCAACTATAAAAAGCAGTTTCTCCTCCCTTGGTGTTCACACCTCAGCTGCAAGAAGAGGGCCTCATCCTCCCTGATTGAACTAACCTCATAATTCCTAGCCTGATTCTTGCTTGCATATTTATACCTGCCTCTGGGAATTTCCACTACATGCATCTGACGAAGTAGGTATTCACCCACGAAAGCTTATGCTCCAATACATCTGTTAGTCTATAAGGTGCAACAGGACTCTTTGCCGCTTTTACAGATCCAGACTAACACGGCTACCCCTCTGATACTTGACACCATGCAAGGAAGGCACTGCATTTAGCCATATGGAGTGGAAATCTATCAACCTCATGAAGAAACTTGCACAAGTACAGACTGATATCATCTTCCTTTCCAAATGCAAACAGATGAATATCATACCAAATGGACTGAAGGTGAAAAATCCATTGCTATCTACATATTCACAGACCACAGTGAGAGATTATGCCATACACTATCAAAGAAACTGAGGAACCACCTGATCAGCATCCTATACAGCAAACAGGAAAACATCAAAAAGGAGCTCTCCAACCTGGTGGCTCTCATAAATAACCAACCTTCCATGCAAACGGTCTTTACTAAAATAAGACAGGAGATCTACATTACACACTTCACCTCTCTACAAAGGAAAAAGGACTGTAAGCTGTCTAAAATTCTACCTGCCACATGGGGCCACAACAGCGGTACCCCTAACTCACCCAGCAATATCGTCAGTCTATCCAGCTACACACTCAGCCCGGCAGAAGAGTCTGTCCTTCTCGGGGACTCTCTTTTTGCCCCGCGACCCCCACAAACATGATACAGTTCTGCGGTGATCTGGAAGCCTACTTTTGCTGTCTCCGATTCAAAGAATATTTTCAAGATAACACTGAACAGCACACTGATACACAGATACCCCCCACCAACAGCACAAGAAGAACTCCACATGAACTCCTCCTGAGGGTCGAAATGACAGTCTTCACCTATACATAGAATGCTTCCGCCGACGTGCACAGGCAGAAATTGTGGAAAAACAACATCGCTTGCCTCATAACCTAAGTCATGCAGAATGCAATGCCATCCACAGTTTCAGAAACAACCCTGACATTATAATCAAAGAGGCTGATAAAGGAGGTGCTGTTGTCATCATGAACAGGTCTGACTACCAAAAGGAGGCTACCAGACAACTCTCCAATACCAAATTCTACAGGCCACTTACCTCAGATCCCACTGAGGAATACACTAAGAAATTGCACCATCTACGTAGGACACTCCCTACACTAACACAGAATCAAATCAGTATACCCTTAGAGCCCTGACTGGGGTTATTCTATCTACTACCCAAGATCCACAAACCCGGAAATCCTGGATGCCCCATCATCTCGGGCATTGGCACTCTCACTGAAGGACTGTCTGGATATGTGGACTATCCACTCAGACCCTATGCCACCAGCACTCCCAGCTATCTCCGTGACACCACTGATTTCCTGAGAAAACTACAATGCATTGGTGATCTTCCAGAAAACACTATCCTAGCCACCATGGATGTAGAGGCTCTCTACACAAACATCCTACACACAGATGGAATACAAGCTGTCGGGAACAGTATCCCTGATGATGCCACAGTACAACTGGTTGCTGAGCTCTGTGACTTTATCCTCACGCACAATTATTTCAAATTTGGTGACAATATTTACCTCCAGTCCAGTGACACCGCTATGGACACCCGCATGGCCCCACCATACGCCAACATTTTTATGGCTGACCTGCAACAACGCTTCCTCAGCTCTCGTCCACTCACGTCCCTTCTCTACCTACGCTACATTGATGACATCATCATCATCTGGACCCATGGGAAGGAAATCCTGGATGAATTCCACCACGATTTCAACAGCTTCCACACCACCATCAACCTCAGCCTGGACCAATCTACACGGGAGGTCCACTTCCTAGACACCATGGTGCAAATAAGTGACGATCACGTTAACACCACCTTATACTGAAAACCCACCGACCGCTATGCCTACCTTCATGCCTCCAGCTTCCATCCCAGACACACCACACGATCCATTGTCTACAGCCAAGCGCTGAGGTACAACCGCATTTGCTCCAATCCCTCAGACAGAGACCAACACCTACAGGATCTTCACCAAGCATTCTCAAAACTACAATACCCACACGAGGAAATAAGGAAACTGATCAACAGAGCCAGACATGTACCCAGAAGCCTCCTGCTGCGAGACAAGCCCAAGAAAGAAACCAACAGAACTCCACTGGCCATTACATACAGTCATCAGCTAAAACCTCTCCAACGCATCATCAGTGATCTACAATCCAGTCTGGACAACAATCCCTCACTTTCACAGGCCTTGGGAGGCATGCCAGTCCTTGCCCACAGACAGCCCGCCAACCTGAAGCATATTCTCACCAGCCACTACACACCGCACTATAGTAACTCTAACTCAGGAACCAGTCCATGCAACAAACCTCGATGCCAACTCTGCCCACATTTCTACACCAGCGACACCATCACAGGACCTAACCAGATCAGCCACACCATCACCGGTTCATTCAGCTGCACGTCCACCAATGTAATGTAGGCCATCATGTGCCAGCAGTGCCCCTCTGCTATGTACATCGGCCAAACTGGACAGTCCCTACGTAAAAGGATAAATGGACACAGATCAGATATTAGGAATGGCAATATACAAAAACCTGTAGGAGAACACTTCAATCTCCTTGGACACACAATAGCAGATTTAAAGGTAGCCATCCTGCAGCAAAAAAACTTCAGGACCAGACTTCAAAGAGAAACTGCTGAGATTCAGTTCATTTGCAAATTTGACACCATCAGCTCAGAATTAAACAAAGACTGTGAATGGCTAGCCAACTACAGAAGCAGTTTCTCCTCCCTTGGTGTTCACACCTTAACTGCTAGAAGAGGGCCTCATCCTCCCTGATTGAACTAACCTCGTTATCTCTAGCCTGATTCTTGCTTGCATATTCATACCTGCCTCTGGGAATTTCCACTACATGCATCTGACGAAGTGGGTATTCACCCATGAAAGCTTATGCTCCAATACGTCTGTTAGTCTACAAGGTGCCACAGGACTCTCTGCTGCTTAGGCTGCTAGTGTTGTTTTTAAAATTTTTATGAAGAACAAGTTTAAGCTTTGTTGTGACGTGCAATGTTTGCCTGGACTGCTGAAGACCTGAATGCTTGTGTAGGAGGAACTCTTTATTTGAGTTGGTTACATCCTTCGTGCTGTTTTATATCTGATACTCTTTGATGAAATGTAGGAGCCTTGTCTTATAACAGGCTTAATCAAAGTGATACAAGCTACAAAAGTGAGATCTTGGAAGAGTGTTGCCATTTTCATAATGTAATAAAATTAATACTGTAATTATGAATAATAATAAATGGTGTGTAATAAGCATGTCATAAAAAACACATTTTATATTTTAAAGATCACTGCTTTTATAATTTATGCTCAGGTAAGGGAGAAAATCCCTGGAAATATTCATTTTTAGAAGGGGGTTTGTGATATTTGACATTTTAGTGAAAGGGGTTCACGGGTTATTAAAGTTTGGGAACCACTGATGTAAGGGCAGCCAGGGGCTCCGCACACTGCCCCCACCCCAAGCGCTGCCCCTGCAGTTCCCATTGGCTGGGAACTGCGGGCAATGGGAGCTGCGGGGGCGGTGTTTGCGGACGGGGCAGCACACAGAACCACTTGGCTGTGCCTCTGAGTAGGAGCTGGAGAGGGACATGCAGCTGCTTCCGGGAGCTGCTTGAGGTAAGCACCACCTAGAGCCTGCACCCCTGAGCCCCTTAGAGTCACATGAGTAGAGTTAAAGACACTCCTGAACCCTGTGGTATGTACTCTACACAGCTCTCTTCCTGCCCATGCCATGCCTCTCCATCTACACTGCTGTTTTTAGCATGTAGTGTATTCTGCCTTCCTGTTGCTGGAGTCTTTCCCTACTGTGGGGAAAGGCTCTGGCAAGTTCTAAGCTTTTCCCCACTGCTTCTCCCCCATGCCAGAGTCTTTCACTGACCTGGGTAGCTCCATGCTGCAGTGTGGATGCAGGCTGCTTTGCAATACAGCATGTAGCTACACGTACCCTACACGCTGCCACAAGAGGTGTGCAAAGTAGACGTAGTCTAAAAGTACACTGCTCTAACGCTGCTAAGGAGAGCTGCGCTACTTTGATTGCATACTAAAGGTAAGCAAATATTCTGAATCCTGCGAGAGAGTATTAGTTCATTTGCTTGTTAATAGAGAACCACTCAATCCCTTTGAAGTCACATGCCTCATTTTCAGACATCTTTTTAAAAGGCAAATTTAGTGTCCTGTTTGTCCATAGAACAGGTGCAGCACAACCCCTTTTTGTGCCAGATCCCCCACGATGTGCTGCCAATGCCCTTCCTTCCTGCCGGAGAATTGGAAGGTAGTTTAGTCTCTGTACCCTCTGTATCCTTTGCCTCTGATGAGGCTGCCAGCAAGGGGGGGGGGGTGGTTTTGCCAGCAAAAGGGGCAGTTTTCTAGGAGATGGGGCAGAAAAGTGAAGCTGACTCCCTCCATTAAGGTAAGGTAAAGGTTCCTTCCTTTGTCAACAGCCAGGAGAACAGTGTAAAGGTGCCCCCTAGCTCCAGCACATGGGTAAGGAGGGGAAGCTCTGTATTCACTGGGCCTGTTAGCTGACAAAGGTGGGGTGCCTGCTTGCCATATCTGTTGTTTACTAGATATGGTAACTAAAGCGGTTGATCTTTCATGTCATGTAATTGTGGTTAAAATAAATGTATATATTTAAGTGTATAGTGTTTGGATGACACACACACAACACTTACCATCTATTTTTCTGCTCTTCATCTTCTCCCTCTATTGTGTAATTCCCCTTCCAAGAGCAGGCCTTTTTGCTTACGTTGTTTTAAAATATTGGGAGAGCACTTGAATTTAGTCTGCTTTTCTGAGGTGGCAAGTTTTTTTCTTTCTGCTCTGCCCTGATGGCCTTAGGGTTGTGGTTTGCCATGGCAGGAGCTGGAGTGTGGAGTGTAGTGAATTCCCTCTTTTGGTTTGCTGTGTGAGATGCTTTAATGGCCAAAAGTAGGAAGTGGTTTGCTAAGTCACATTTGTTTTTTATCACTACCACCAGTAATAACCACGAGAGAAATATGCAAATGCTGAGTATTCAGGGTAAAGCTATATATGGGAATGATTACTTGTGTAATTCTTCTGTTGGCAAATCTACGCACTGTAAGTACCAGCTTCTTCATGCTTTGATCCTTCAGGGGCTGGCTTTGGCTTCTGTATCCTTATGCGTTAAATTCTCTTCAAGGCTACAAACCTGATGCCTTATACAGATAGACTGTCTTATAGTCAGTTTAAGTGTTTCTTATAAACAACAACCATATATGGGAACTAACATAAACATTGCTATGGGGATTTTGGAATTGAAAAATTAGTGTCAGCTTGCTGGCTTTTACTGTGGTTAAAATCTAATGGCACAGATCATATAGCTTTGAATTTAGTCATTTATTCCATTTTCAGTCATCTTAAAATTGATGTAATGGTCCCTGTGTTCTTGTAGCTTCTATTCTGTGCAAGTGTTTTTAGGAGAAATATTTTGTCTTTGTTCTGTCTTGTGGAACTAAGGATTCACATACACCAAGGAAAATGACCAGTTACTGACAATGATTCCTTCTTAACTGGTATTAAGAATGGTGTAACTGCTAGTGTAGGTTGGGGATAGGGGGAAGAGAGGCGTTTTTAGAACCATTACAGAAAGCATAACTGAGACCTGGAATCATTCTGTGGGGCTGACAAGGGTTTTGTTTTGTCCCACTTGTAGAAGCATTTCAACATGAATTGAGAGCCAGTTGCTGACAGTCCTTGTTCAAAATGGGTCATTTTCCTAGTGCAGATGAATCTTTAGAAAAGGGTGTTTTTTTTAACCATTGAGATGGCCATTCTGTTCCATTGTTTTTAGTAATCTATTTTTCAGGTGCTTAAAAAATGTCATCTCATGAAGAATTTTGATCATATTTTTATGTTTGTTGTTTGCCCTAAGGTGACTTCTTTTACATAGTTGCGTAAAAACCTGGGGTTTTTTGTTTGTTAATTATCCAGTTATTGCAGAAAAAGAGCATAATCATACTCCAAGACAAAAGTTAAGTTTTGTTTCTTTTGCGATAGCTCATTTCTAAAACTTCAAGTTTGGCATGTATATTGTTTTCAGTTAGTATTACCGCTTTTGTTAAGTTTGAATTTAAAAAACAAATTAAAAAATGTTGAGTGAATGAAAATTAACACATAGCAAAATAAAAAGAATGTACTGTGTGCATATATAAACTACATAAGCATGTACGCTGAGCATAATCTTCAATAGACAGTACACTGGCTTTTCCAAATTCAAGACTCCTTAAACAATAAATTTCATACTTTAAAACAACAACAACAATGAGGAGTACTTGTGGCACCTTAGAGACTAACAAATTTATTTGGGCATAAGCTTTCATGGGCTAAAACCCAATTCATCAGCCCACGAAAGCTTATGCCCAAATAAATTTGTTAGTCTCTAAGGTGCCACAAGGATTCCGTGTTGTTTTTGCTGATACAGTTTAACACGGCTACCACTCTGATACTTTTAAAAGATGATCTGGAAAGGAAAAAAGTAATTAGGCCTATTTCCCTTTTTTTCTTTTTCTTTGATTTACGGATTAAAGGAGGCCTAAAAGGTTTTTCTTTTTCTAGATACCAGGTGGCTGAAGTAATATGTTTTATTGGACCAACTTCTACTGGGGAAAGAGACAAGTTTTTGAGCTTACACAGAGTTCTTCTTCAGGTCTCTTCTTTTTCTACTTGTTTTTACCATAGTAACAGTACCCCAAGAGGCCGGGGGATTAGTGAAATAAAATCAGAAGCGTCAACAGTGTAAAAGTTGAGCAACTGAAAGAGACCCTAATGTGAACTAGGGTGACAAAATGTGTTTCCGAGGAGCCAAAAAAGTAAAAGGTGGTACAGTAGCTTCCAAGTGCAAGGGTCTTTTTATTGGGAATAAACAGTGTGTGTTAAAATATCCAAAGGTTATCAAGACACGTGCAACCAAAAAATGCAAAAATATAGTGACCGGGTCTTGAATTGGCTGCTCAGAAAGAGAGACATAACAAAGAAAAGGGGGAGGGCGGACCTCCTTACACAAACAAACCAGGAACAATGGGATATAACAGTAAAAACAAAACATAAAACCAGTGATCACTAGGAGAGAATAGGCACATTCTAAAACTCCCCAAGGGAAATATTGTATTATTGAAATTCAAAGAATACTTGTTTGATGAGCCCTTTCCAATATTGCTAGTACTTGCCCTGCTCAGGGATGTGTGGCTGGAGTTTGACAGAATACTTACAGCAAATGCTACAATACTTGTAATTAAAATCCTGGTCAGGGTAATAGAGGCCACTCAGCATAACTGGCACCTACAATGACTTTCTAATCTTGGTTTGCTGGGCAAATTACCCTCATAAGAAATCTCATTATAAATGGCAGGATAAAGCTGACTAATTCCATGGCATGTGGCGCTTTTCCACTTATCACACAGATTTTGTCCATCTACTAGACATTTTTCATTGACTGACTACCATTGTGACCGTTTAGTCATGGCCCCACCCTGCATGTTTAATCACTGGTTTACCCTTCCCTGATTCTCTGTTTTCTGTCCCCATCTACATCCTGAAAGCAAATGATATTCTCACAAGCTCTGCCTTTGTATGGGAGAAGAGGGTGAATATCAGCATCTTCTGAATTGTAAACATATAAGTAGAACTTTATTCAACTCATGTGTGTAGTAAGAAATGGTGAAGGAGAACCAAGGTGATACTTGGCCAGTAGGGGGAGATGCTGTAAAGCCCATGGTAAGTATATTAATATGCAGGGTGACTATATTTCCCTATGCTGAATACAGGACATCTGGTAAAATTACTTGTATTCAAGCGAGTTCAATGGCAATCAGTCAGAACTATGCAGTACAAACGTTCAAATTAACATCAAGTTGATTGAGCCCCCGTTAAAAAGAAATACTGTTTCATTGGATTCTTTTTATTTACCTTCTTATCTTTAAGGCTTTCGGGTTCACACAGGGAAGGGTGATGGCCCCCCACCCCCCTTCCACACACACACAGGGAGAGGTGACACATACACACACATTCCCGTACACCTCTCTCACACGGGGGCTGTGGGGACTGACCGACCCGACCCTCTTGCCGGGCGCTCTTCACCCTCCATGCCTGGCTGAGTCTCTGGGGTGGACCTACCTCTCCTGGTAGTGGTACCTGGTGCCAGTCTTCCCGAGGCAACACACAGGGGGACATGCAGGATCACATTCCCCCTGCCCCCAGATTTCTGTTAGGGTTCACACCAGAATGTGGCCAGCAGCAGCCTTTCAGCACGGGAGGGAAGGGATGGGATCTGCTTTCAGCCGCAGAGGAGTTGAAGGGGATGGATGGCCTGGCCTGGCCTGTGTCTTTGCAGAGCTCATCTCTTCCTCTTTACTCTTTTCCTTTTTAAAAAATATGCTAGGAAACGAAATTTTAAAAAGTGTTAAAGTTAGTTAGATTGCAAGATCAAGCTCTTGAAAGTTAGGCAACACCAAATTTACACTGGCCCTGTGCAACCTTAATTCCATCCTTTGTGGATATGATTTATGATGCAGTGTTTAATTACATGATCACAGTGTGTTTTCCACAAAACCCTGCCTCGTTCAATGAACCAACTGAAGGCAGCAGAATTTAGGTTACACCGGCACCATAAATATGGCATTTTCTAGCTTGAATACTTGACTTGGCAAAATAAGTAACTGTCCTTACATTTGTGTGCGTGTGCGGGTATGTAACCTTGACCCTATTGAAATCAATGTGAGTTTTGCTATTGAGTTTCAGTAGGATCGGGATCTTTTACAGATGGACATGTCAGGAAACCAGTTGGGGGCCATTTCCATCAGGCCCTGCTCCCTTTATATGTGGGGGACCTTAAGGGAACTCCAGTCTCCAGCCACTGCTGTAACAGGGAACTAGCTGAGAGTCCTTTTTATTAGCTCCTTACCACCTGATGTCCAGAGGACACTCTCTATATATATTTGGGAGGGGAGTTGTATCTTTCCCTTTTCTTGATTGTTCAGTTGTAGAGATTTCTCTTGTTGTTCTTTCAGAACCTGGTACCATGATTACCGTTTTCTAGATAAGTGCTTCTCTTTTTTTGAGAGAGATTAATTGGCTTTAATCTCCTAATTTCCTTGGCTTTAAGGAAAGCCTTCTGTCTCCCTGCCCCCCCCCCCCGATCCCCCTCTTTAAAGAAGGGTCTGAAAGGGAAGAGAGGGTAAAGTTTGGATGCATTTCTCTCCATTCACTGATCATGACTGCAATATTATTTCTCCTTTGTTCCCTCCATGATCACCTTTAGCTTTATCTCCTTGAGAAGCAGTTGAATGATAAAGGGTAGTAATGTGATTCTGAGCTCAGTGGTTTGAGCATTGGCCTGCTAAACTCAGGGTTGTGAGTTCAATCCTTTATTTGGGGGGAGGGATAGCTCAGTGGTTTGAGCATTGGCCTGCTAAACCCAGGGTTGTGAGTTCAATTCCTGAGGGGGCCATTTAGGGATCTGGGGCAAAAACTGGGGATTGGTCCTGCTTTGAGCAGGGGGTTGGACTAGATGACCTCCTGAGGTCCCTTCCAACCCTGATATTCTGTGATTCTTCAACACATTCCACTCTTAATGTTTCATTGAGGATGGTTTTCTCTGCAGTAAAAAATAACCTTCAAACTTAAATATAACATGTTTCAATCTAGAATAGACTGTTTGCTCTAAATTTATGATGTTTTTTAAATGTGCTTCATGAGTAGAAGAAAAAATAGTGTGAATGATAAGATTAAGCGTTTTCTTTGTGCGGAATGGTAGCACCAAAGCTTTAGCTATAGCTCTTATGAAAGATGACATGCTTATTCACCATAAATTAGAACTCATGGAAAACTTTAAATCTACAAATATTTAGGATTTTTAGTGTTCCTAACTCTCAACCTGAGTTAAATTTCAGCTCTTTTAGCTTCACTTACTGCATACTTTAAGTGTACTGAAAGTGTTTCTTATCCCGTTTTTCTAGAAACAACCTATATCTTGAAAATATATAGAAAGATTACAGGCACGTTCACAGCATTAGTTGAGACAGGACACCAATCCTGCAAATACTTACTCATGTGCTGAACTTTTAGCTCATGAGTTGTCTAATATGGTCTTCATATCTTGTAGTATAGTTGCAACAGATTTTAATTTGGGACTAAATAAAAGACTGCCTACGTTCTCTTTTCTGAATCATTAGGGTTCGGTTTTCTGTTAGTAAGGGCTCAGTTGAATATTTTGATCTGATATATGTTGACAATATTAAGACTGTTATGATTGTCAGTCCAACTGTAGTACCACTGCTTATTACTTTTTGTGGTTAGGGAGAAATGCATTGAAGGCTGAAGGAGGAGTCTAAATTCTAAGGGATTAAAGGTAGGTTAAATACTAATGGTAACAAGACAAGCAACAAGAAAAGGAGGACTTGTGGCACCTTAGAGACTAACAAATTTATTTGAGCATAAGCTTTCGTGAGCTACAGCTCACTTCATCGGATGCATTCAGTGGAAAATACATGCATCCGATGAAGTGAGCTGTAGCTCACGAAAGCTTATGCTCAGATAAATTTGTTAGTCTTTAAGGTGCCACGAGTCCTCCTTTTCTTTTTGCGGATACAGACTAACACGGCTGCTACTCTGAAACCTGTCAAGACAAGCAACAGTGGCTGATCCTGAAAAATTCTCAGGGAATGTGAAAAACCTAAGTAGCCCAATCGAGTGCAAAGGGAATGGTAACCTATTTAGAAAAGAATAAAACAAACAATAGCTATGGAGACTAGAAATTAAAATGGGGCTGGGTGGTACCAAGTGAGCATATTAAGTCTCCTACAGAACTAGAGGAATGCCTGGAAACATCTGCGCAACTGAGGAGAGGAATGTCTGCATTTCCTGTAGTGTCCCCTGCAAGGTACTGTTCCACATGTTATCTACAGTGTTTCCATTTTTGGATTGTAGATAGCACAGGTCCAGTGGTATGATGAGCAAATTTCAGATTGAACCACCCAGCTTTTATATGATCTTAAATCAGGTGTTATGAGAAAAGGAAGAAATCTGTTTCAGATTTCTGTTTAGAAAGTTTCTGGCACGTCCCCAAATATACTTGTTAATGAAAGGTCTTTTCCCATTCAAATCAGATCAGCTTAGATCAGGAGTCGGCAACCTTCAACACGTGGCTCATCAAGGTAATCCTCTGGCGGGCCGCAAGACATTTTGTTTACGTTGACCATCCGCAGGCACGGCCCCCCCGCAGCTCCCAGTGGCCACGGTTCGCTGTTCCTGGTCAAGGGGATCTGCAGAAAGCAGCAGCCAGCATATCCCTGCGGCCTGCGCCGCTTCCCGCAGCTCTCATTGGCCAGGAACGGCAAACGGTGGCCACTGGGAGCTGTGGGGAGCCGTGCTTGCAGACGGTCAGCGTAAACAAAGTGTCTTGCGGCCCACCAGTGGATTATTCTGATGAGCCGTGTGCCAAAAGTTGCCGACCCCTGGCTTAGATCCTCCCCAAGTTCAGCTGCTAAAAGAAGCCAGTAAACAATTTGATGGGGTGGAAGTCACTTCAAGAACCATACCAAACAACAAGTATCCTGGGCCTAGTCTACACTAGAAAATTAGATTGGTTTAACTAAGTCGGTCAGGGGTGTGAAAAATCCATATCCCTGAGCAGCGTAGTTAAGGCGACCTAAATCCCAGGCGTAGACAGTGTTAGATCGTTGGAATAATTCTTCCATCAACCTGTCTACCAGGGAGGTGCATGTAGGATTAGTACAAAATGAAAGAACTAAAGTGAGTTTGTTTGGTTAAGGAAATATGTATGTGTTGTGAAGAAAGGCCTTGACTAGCAAGTAGAAGGAAGGCCTTGGAAATAATGTTATAATGTCAAAAGAAATGAAGTAGGGAGGATGTCTGGTGCAAAGAAGAACTAATGAAATAAGGGGAAGTTTCTAAAAAGAAGGCCTCTGACCAATAGGGCTGACTGCAGATGGTTTGAAATCACACAAAGAATCTGTCTTAAAATGAGCCAACTTAGCCCTTCCCCAACCCACACACTGGTGTTAAAGCCTGTGTGAACTCAGGTGCAACAGGAAAACTGTTGGACAGCAAGGAGAGGAGGAAAGGCCTTGGGGAGAAAGGAGGTTGTAAATCTTATCTGGATTAAGACTGGAAATAAGGGTGAACTGTCTCCAACTGTTTTTTAGCTGAAGTCAATAAATGGCAGTGACATCACTTGTTTGTTAAAGGGTATAAAAAGTAAACTCTTAAAGGGTTCATTGCTAATACCTGACTGGCCCCACTGAAGCCAACCAACCTGGGTGTAAGCATGCCTGGGTTTAGCCTGTTTGTAAGTATCTTCATCAAATGCTGTTAAATGTTTTGTTACTGTTTGGGTGTAATAAATTGCTTATTAGTTAGGCTTTTTAGGCATGTTTAGAGCAATTGTATAAATACCATTTGGCCGCTGTATTTAATAAAGGAATGTATGGTTAAATTGGTGTTTGGTGATTTCCCATATTAATATTAATTGGCTATTAGCCAGGATGGGCAGTGATGATGTCCCTAGCTTCTGTTTGCCAGAAGCTGGGAATGGGCGACAGGGGATGGATCACTTGATGATTACCTGTTCATTCCCTCTGGGGCACCTGGCATTGGCCACTGTCGGAAGACAGGATACTCGGCTAGATGGACCTTTGCTCTGACCCAGTGTGGCCATTCTTATGTTCTTAATAATTTCAAATATTATTAATAATTCCAACAGTGGATTATCTACAGCGATGGGAGAATTCCTCCCATCAGCAAAGCGCTACAGAGGCTCAGCTGTAGTAGACAAGTATCTTTAAGTGTAGACAAGTATCTTTGAGGATGGATAGGTGCCAAGCAGCTCTTTATTAAAAGAATTATCTCTCCAAAGTTCTTGTGTGGATCTGTTATATTATGCTGTAAATTGTTATGCATGCTGTACTATGACCGATTTGGTCTTGGAACCCCTTCACTTTGGGGCAGATGTGGGCACGTAACATTGTGGCTTGAGTTGTTGCCTGGCAAGCTCATACTGCTCCGCAGTTGTTATGCAAACAACCATGAGTTGACATTATGTGCTTTGGAGCAGTCTTTCTTCATAATTAAACAGAATCCATTTGCAGCTGAAAAGATCATGGCATTTTCTCCATGAGATTTTGAGCCACTCATTTAAAAGAAAAATGCAAGGTTCAATTGAACAGATACTACTGTATTTTGAAAAAAATCCTGTTAATTACTTCTCCAGTCACTACCGTAGCTCAGTTTACTGCTATTAATTCAAAACAGGTTTTTATATAGCATAATATCTATCCGTAGATTCACTTTGTACATTGTAGTTGTTAGAAATTAGTTGTTTGGACATGTACTAATGATGTCCTTTAATAATTAAAGGGCTATAAGAAGCTGGTGATGGTTTATAAAAACTACTCTTCTATATAAAAAGAAAAGGAGTGGATGTGGCACCTTAGAGACGAACAAATTTATTTGAGCATAAGCTTTCGTGAGCTACAGCTCACTTCATCGGATGCATTCAGTGACCATGTGCTCAAATAAATTTGTTCGTCTCTAAGGTGCCACAAGTCCTCCTTTTCTTTCTTCTATGTGTATCAGTCATCACCATATTTAACAGGTATTTGTAAGAGCATTAACTAGTCATTAGAAACTACTAATGTCTGACTTTAGGGAGGTGTTGCTTAATTCTGTTTAAATTTATCCTGCTGTTCAGTGGGGGTTTACTTGAGTATTCCACTTGAAACTGGAATGCAGCATGTTTAGGCAAATACCACAAACTGTTTTCCTTTTCTTATTTTTCCAGGTGTGGTTTCCAGGTGAGTGGAGATGTGCAGCCTTTTTCTACCTGTAAATCAGTACAGCCCTTTAAAGTCAAATATGTATATTTTTGTTTTATACATGATTTTTTCAGTCTTACAGGATATACTAAAGTGTATGTGGTGTGGTTGCTAAGAAAATGTTAAAGTTTGTTTAGGTCTATCGTATAATGCCCTTCTTAAAAATCCTCCAGATGGCATTCTATACTGAATTGTTCCTAGAATATTCTTGTATAAAACTCCCATGCTTGTTTAATAAACTTGACAGAATTCACTAGTATGAAGCTACAGATCCAATACTACATATTTAAAACCAAAATTTGCATTCTTTGCACATTTCATTATTGTAGGAATTTGAAATTAACCTTTGTGTGTGTTCCACTACAAATCAAACACGCTGATAGTTGAATGTATAATTTATACCACATAGACATGTGTTTCCTGTCTAGGTCAAAGAGTGTCTTACAAGTTTCTTGCACGTAGTCAATGAGGTTATCAAAGTTACATTTAACAAAATAAAAACTGAATTAGGTTCACGTATAATTTCTCCCTAGAAAAAAATCTGGATTACAGTCTATTTACATGTGCCAAGATTAAAATCAATTTTTGAAAAAACATTCAGGTCTATTTAAACCTATTTTAAAATTCAAGTTTATAGTTTTCATTACCAGTTCGAACGAGACATGCAGCTTGGAAAACCATGATTTCCTGTGTTACAGGAAACTTTCAACTTTATCATTCATGTTTTATAGCCTCCATAGGACCTTGCACCATTGAAAAATAGACAAATGCCAGAGTGACAGTCCTTTTGATAGTTAAGAGCAGAAAAGTATTGATGAATATTGTTTAAATTTTTAGGGTTTTGGAGGAAGAGTGTTTTTGTATTGGTAGCATTAATCACCTAGGTTTGTAAGAGATTGTTTGAATGCTGGATGTGGAAGTTCTTGTAGGTCCTCTTGCTGCTTAGTTTGTTGGATTAACCTCCAATTTTTTGGTTTGTTTACATGTTTGAGTAAGTTTGGATTTTATAGTGCTAATGGGTCTCCTTTTGTTATAAATAATACGGAAGAGATCATTGCTCATGAGATTTTTAGCTAATTCCAAGAGGCATAAGGACAACTGAATAGTTTGCATAATAAATTGTAAATTTGTTCATGATAACTGGACACTTAAGCTTTGTTTCCAACAAACTTCCATGGAACTGGTAGGCTTGCCACAGTCATCCCTTAGGTGTGATCAGGGAAATGTAGTGCCCTTCTGAAGGGTGTGTACCTATGAGAAACAGGAAGCAGTACAGCAACTGCCTGTGCTGAGAGATTTGTAACTCTGACGAGTGCAGGTGTACAGACCCGCTGCTGAGCATATTCTCTCCAGGCATCTTGGCAGCTGCACTACTCAACAGAAACTTTAAAAAACCCCTATGGGTAGAGAAATATGACTGCATTACAGCTGAAAGAGTTATCATATTCTGGTCTGTACAGGAGGAGACGGGATCGCCCTGATAGTTTGGGACTTCATGGGTTACATGAAGAGAAGCTAAGGTGAGTGCAAATTAATGGTTAACAAAGGCTCAGGGTGCCTTTTTAGTAAACAGGCGTTTGTTTAAATGATTACAGCAAACTAAATACAAACTGAGGTTCTAATAATGTCATTGTAAGACGTGTAGTTTAAAAGTAGCCCCAAAATACCAGAATAAATCTAGGAGGGACTAATCAGAAGCAGATGTCCTGTGTTTGCACCATAGTGTAGTTTTTGGCAAAGGCATGAATCGTTTCCTACATTTGGCAAATGCAGTCTATAACTTTCTAGCATACTTTTGACAGCTGGTAATTTACTAGTAAATAACTTCCTCATACATGTTGTTGCAGTTTAGGTTAAAATTCAGTGTTAATCACCAAAGCACTCTAATTGAAACCAAGGAAAGTTGCCCGGTTTCTCTGGGATCTTCTTGGTGTCATTCTGTAGGGCTTTTCTTTGTTTAAGATGGTCTAGTGCAGCTTGTTGGATCATGCTTCTTTTCATAGGGATTCTTTGTGAAATGGCTTTAGACAAAAGAATGCAGTAGAACCACTTGACATGACCTTATGAAGGAAGGGTGACCAAAAATCTGAAAGCCATTTAATGACTAAGGTTATTTTCCCAATATGACGTTCCTTTTAAAATGTTACATGAGATTTTCAGTGGCCTATATTTGGAATATAAAAGAATAATAGTTTGTAGCCTCAGTAAATGCAGATTCAGACCAGTGAAAATGCTAACTTTTTATCTCCTAGATAGGGAAATAGTCTGTTCACATTTCATTTTATTCAGTAATGGATTCTTGTGTAAATGCTGACAAAAGCATCAGTGGAGAGGAAGTACTTCCTATCCCCTAATTACTTTTACTTTGCTTTTATTTTTAAACTGTGTATTGATTTGAGTGTTTCAACTCCATAATTGGAATGCTTCATACAATTTTGTGCTTCTGTTTTATATGGGGGTTATAACGCCATCCTTTTTTTCTTTTAAACTCTGCTTTTTCAAGCCTTCAGAATTCACTTTGTGCTGAAACTTTTCATAGAAGTTTACTTCTTTAATTGCGGTTTTGTTATTTGTGTTACTTGATTTCAGAAGAATGGCAGTTTACATTTTTAAGATGCCCCTTTGTGTCAAGATTAAGAACTTAATTTCATCTTAAATTTTTTTTTACTAAATATTAGAATAATTGACTGAGATTATTTTTAATTGTCATGATAATGAAGAACAATCAGATTTACCAAAGTCATATAATGAACTGGTTAATTTATGGACCTGCTATGTATACTTAGATTCTATTCTAAAATCTCTGCCTATGTAGATTTTTGAGGGTATTTATGTATCTGTATAATATATAACACACACATATTCCAATCCAAAGTCATTAACAGAATGTTAATGTTTTAACAAACCATTAGCAGCAAAGAATTTAAGTGGAATGAAAAGATGACATTTTTTTAAAAAAACCTATACCCATTGTGGATACCTCTTTATCTGCTCCTTTAAGCACTCTATTGTGCATTAATGTTGGAGAGCGTGTCTTATATCACTTGTCATTCTTAACGGCAAATGTCCTTGTTTTCCTCGTTACCAGTTGAATGTTCTTTACTGTAGTATTTTATGTTCACAAAAACAAACTGAAACACTAAGCGCTTGTCTACACTTGAAACACTACAGCAATACAGTTGCCGCGCTGTAGTTGCACCACAGTTGCACTTCAGTGTAGACACTACCTGTGCCAACAGGAGGGGTTTTCCCACTGGCATAGGTAATCCACTTCCCCAAGAGGTGATAGCTAGGTCAGTGGAAAAGTTCTTTCATCAGCCTAGTGGTTTAGGTTGGTATAGCTACATCTCTCCTGGGTGTGGCTTTTTCACACCTCTGAGAGATGTCGCTATGCCGATTTAACTTCCTAGTGTGGACCAGCCCTCAGTTAATAACATGTATAGACTGAAAAATCATTTAGTAATTAAGCTCAGTCAAATGGAGTATGTTCAGAGGTTCGTTCTCCACTCAACATTTCCTTTCCTTTGTATATATTGTTTTTAATATATTCAATGCCCTTTATCTACTTTTTGTCTCTTTTTACTAGTTTTAAATAATGTGTCTTAAGTCCTGTTGTGGGATCAGAATCTGCTTTCATAAACAGAACTTGCAGATAGATCTGTTGGAAGCAATAAACGAGATCCATACTTTGTAGCTATAATAGTATCATTATTCTTGCTTAACGTGGATATCTTGGTAGCTCGTAGCAGCCCTGATTTGGATTGTGTGGGATTCCTGCCCTCAGTAGCTTACAATTTATGAAGATAAGCAACATGTGAGGCAGAAGTGGGTCCTGAGAAATAATTTGAAGGAGGAGAGATCAGTAAGTAGCCTTATGATTAATTTAATGGAAGGCATTCCAAGCGTAAGAGGTGGAATGGAAGAAAGTCCAAAGATGTTCATGGGACAAAAGGGCAAGCAGGTAAACAGTAGGCAACCTAAGTCAAAAGTGGATCATTAGGGAGGGGCCAGAGTTGTAAAGTGCCTTGAAGGTTAATGTCTAAGAGGGGACTTGATTATGTTTAAAAAAAAATTTAATAGATGGAAAATTATAACGTAAATTCAGTCCTTTTACTCTTTTCATAATTGTTCTTATAATCTTTGCTAATTTTTGAAGTTATTTCTGCTTAAACTAGATTTTGCTCCTTCCTAACCCATTTTCTTATTTCATCCTGTAGTTGCCATGCTGTCTTATTTGTGATCTTGCAGTATTTTCTATGGCAAAATATTGCAATGTTATAAATATAGGATTATGACTTAACTACGAGATAAGAAGAATGAGGACTCAGGAGGAGGAAGCCCTTAATTTTCATGAATATTAAATGGAACACTGCAGAACATTCTCTGTTTTCATTGAGCTCTCCACAGTTACACCTTGGTGTCTGTCCTTAGTGGTTACATTTACTTTAGACTCTATCAATACGCATGAATAGGACAAAATGTTCCTTGCAATGTGCATTACTTGTGTACACTAAATTGAATATGCCATCATTATGTTTCCCTATTGTATAGCTATGTAACATCCCTCTGAAGTTCTCCACTTCATTAATTTTTCATAGTCGTGGCTATCCCCTCTTTTACATAGTTATTTAATTAAATGTTATATAGTACCAGTACTTGGGGCAATTCACTGTAAACCTTTTGCCATGTTAGAAACTGGCCATTCATCCCTGCTCTTTGTTTTCTAATCCAGCACCAAAATTTGTGTATGACTATTTAGTTTTCTTAGGACTCGCCCACACACCCAAAAAAAACACCGTGGCAGCGAGTCTCAGAGCCGGGTCAACCGACCCGGGCTCGCAGGGCTTTTGCTATGAGACTAAAGATAGCAATGTAGACCTTCCCACTTGAGCTGGAGCCTGGGCTTAAAACCTGGCAAGGGGGGTGGGTCTGAGAGCCTGGGCTTCCACCTGAGCAGGAACATGTATACTGCTATTTTTATCCCCATAGCGTGAGCTTGAATCAGTTGACCCAGGCTCTGAGACTCACTGCAGTGGGAGGAAGCAGCCGGCACCACGTCCCTGTGTGGCCCCTGGGGAAGGGGCGGCATAGGGCTCCGTGCGCTGCCCTTGCCGCTCGTCCAGGTACCTCCCCCGACGCTCCCATTGGCCGCAGTTCCCCATCCCCGGACAATGGGAGCTGCAGGGGGTGGTGCCTGGAGGCAAGGGCAAAGCACGGAGCCCTCTGCCCCCCGCCAGGCCGCAGGGACGTGGAGCCAGCCGCTTCTGAGAGTGGCGCGGGGCCTACGGCGCCACGGGGGGCAATGCAGGTGGTCGAATCCAAAGCCCTGAGGGGCAGGATCCAGCCCGCGGGCCGTAGTTTGCCCACCCCTGCCTTAGATGAAGCCCAGGTAAATGTCTTCTACCAGTTGTCCTTTTTCCAGCACTTTGTTGCCTCTCTCTCTTATAGCGTCCCTCTCCTGCCCCTTCTTTTGTTACTTGTCTTCCCAGATTGTTATTTTTTGGGGAGCAAAGACAGGGTAATCATATGTGTTTGTATAGGGAATAGCACAGCTACCACATTCACTGTCCTTGATAAGGGAATGAATTTAATATGCCCCCCACACACACACACATTTGCTCTCTTACAGCCCAATTATTTGCTGTTAGGTGGAGTGAAGAACATCATCTTGATAGAATGTAGCTACTAAGCATATATTCTTCCCTCAGATTCTGCATGTAGCTGGTGTGTTGGGTGAGTGGGTGCAGCAAAGGTTCTTTCTAGTCTTAACTGTTGGTATTTTCCTGAGAGAGGGACTGTTATAGAATGCTTTAGTGATCACAGTGGGAGCTTGGACTTGAGCCCAGTTTGGATTTAATTTACTTTATGGATCAGTGTTAAAACTGAGTAGCACCACGGGAACACAAAGTATGAGAACCCCAGAACGATAATAACTTCCGTCTTGAACTCAGCTGTATGTATAATTCCATATATTCTGCAAAACCAAATATCTGTTTTAATCCTCATCTTTTGGAAATCACACTTTCCTGGCACAGTCTTCACAGACTGCTGCAGAAGCATCAATATTGCTGGTGCCAAAGAGCTTTAAATAGATATTTGCTGCTGAATTTTTTTTTTCACTTTTAATTTGAAATGAAGTGTAATGTGACTTAATCTGAAGCATTAAAATACAAATAATTAATAATTAGGACATTGTAATGCTGCATTACACCATTGAACAATATATTCTGAATATGTATGTAGGTTTAAATTCCTAAATGGTTACAAAGTAAGAAAATACCATTGACTTTCCCTAAAACAAAATCCCTTAAAGATATGCAAAGTACAGTAGGAAAATAGAGTAATTTCCTGAGTTAACATAACTTTGAGAGAGATCATCCACTGCTGGCTTTGAGGGTCCATAACAGGAAACAGATCTTTAACTTTTGAAGCTGTACCCATTAGTGCTGGTATAGTCCATTTCCATCATTGTCTTTCAGAGGTTTATAATTCTGCTGTGCAATTTCCAGTGAATCCGCCCAGAAGCATTTTTTCCCACCTGCCGCAGGGAGTGTTGTAGGGAAATGATATGGGTTTGACAATTAAATTTTAAAATTTGTCATTCTCAGTCTGCAGTAGAATCCTCTTAATAGCTCTTAGTGAATGGTGCTGTCTCTTCATTAAGTTACTATCTGAAAATATTTCAGACTTTACCTGGTAGACCCCTTTTCTTCTTGTCTAACATGCAGAACTGTGAATTGGAAAATAAGTGTTCAGTTTCTGTATCTGCCACAGTCTGTATGATGTTGGATGAGACACTTAAGCGCTCAGTGCCTCAGTTTCCCCAGCTCCAGGGGTTACAGATTAGTGGTAGTTAAATGTTTTAAAATGCTTTGTTGGTGCAGAGTTCTGTAAGTGCAAGCCAGAGAGTTTCTCTCTCTCTCATTCACTACCTCTCCACAGCACTTGGTTTTTTGGTCAAAGGCCCGATCCTGCACAATTGGAGTCAGTGGGAGTTTAGCCATTGTGCACTGAATCAAGCCCTAGGTGAATAACTCCCATGTTTTCTATTTCTGCTTCTAGCTTTCCAACCCATCAGCAGCAGTGTGAAAGTGACATGATTCCTAGTAGTCTCACTGATCTCTGCAAAGTTCTGAATAACATAAGTAAACTGACAGGAGTCTTGTTAATTTCACTATGCTGCTGCTTAGCAAAATTATGAGATCTGTTTGTCTCCGGATCTGGGGAGATGACAGTGCCCGTCAATATACACACAGTTCATCTTTGTAACACTTTCACAACAGAGCTAAACTCTTGGTTTTTTTTAAAATGAAAGCTTGGATTCTGCACAGGTTCATGTTGTGTGGGTCCCTTCACTTCCCAGGTCAAGCTTCCCACTTACCCTAGGTGAGTGGATTTACTAGCCCTTTCCACAGAAATTAATTTAAGACAGAATGAATATAAACTATCACAAATATTTTTACTTGAAAACTTAAAGTACTCCTGACTGCAACAATGTGTTTTGAGCACTGAATTGTAATGACTGATATTACATTCATCATGTTTAAGCTGTGTTCCGTGGCTCCTATTTGAATTTCTTTGTATTCTCATAAATTGCTCACATCCCCATTTTACTTTTATAGTTCACCTGGATTTGAAACAAGATAACACCAGAATACTCTACATTGGGAGGGAAAGTCATCACTATACCACAGGCGTCATGATATATTAACTGAAAGTTCAGTGTACACCTGCTAATGTTTGTATTTTGAGGCTCTTTGCTACCTGTAACAATGTTAAAATAAAATATTGTTATTTTTTCTTCCTGCTGCTCTCAGCACCTCATCTATATGAATAATTTAAATTCGCATTTAATTAGAAAATGATAGTGAAAAATTTTTCAAAACCACCTTCTTAGAGATTTTTTTGTACTGTGTTGTGAAATACTTTTTAAAGTGATGTTACAAAAATTCTAGCTATCTGGTGAACTTTTTCTCCCCTGCTTTCTCCAGAAAACAGGATGCTAAGGAAATAGTAATCATACATCTGTGACTAATCATTGGGATCCATTCAACAGCAGCTTTATAAGTCCTGTTTTTACATCCCCTCCTCCACACTGACCTTCCTAACTTTGTTTAGCAATGTTTGGCGTGAAAAAATCTTATGATTTACTTTCACAATTCGGTAGAATATTTTGGAAAAACTGGAAGAAAATTGATTAAAACAATTGTTCAGTTAGTGTTTAATGATTGCACTTGAAAAAACAATTGAACTAAGTGTCTTCCTAACTCTTTTAGGTCCCTACTAAGTAAATCCAGTTAAAATTTTAAGAACTTGTGGAGTGGCTGATAGTTCGTAAATTTCAATAATCACAACAAATAGGTACTAGCTTTCTTCATTTAGTTTTCATCAGTTATTCAACTAGTTTGCCACTCTATTGTCTTGTCACAGAAGATATCTTATAAAGTTTTCTCTGTATCGAGAGACATTAACAGTTGAAAATTACTAGATCAATTTTGTATTCGCCTGGTGAACGCCAACTAGTGCTCATAGGAGAAACAGTGAAGAGCTGACTGGGAAGAGTGAGATGAGGAATGAGGGACCCTGCCAAGCTTCTGAACTCCGCAGGATATTTAGAGCAGAGGGAAGGCAGAGGAAGCAAGGTTAATTTGCAGAATTCCTAAACTTTGGCTGTTGAATTTTAATGTGTAACATTGCACAATAGTCTCACAAAACTTAAAAGAAAGTTAATATTTATACATTGTTCCTTCAGCTCCAAAGGGTCCCCAGTCAGCATCTTTAAGGTGCAGATATCAGCAGAGGCTCAACAGCAGTGTCAACAGTAATCAGTAGCAAAGCAGAAGTACAGATATTGAGGTTTTACACAGTATATAAGTTTAAAGTCCACATTTTGTACACTGCTATGGCTAGAAATACTGCCAGAGCAATCTGTATTTTGGACCAGAAAACTTTTGCACTGAATCAAAAACATTTTTGATCCTTGGACTGTTTGAGGTTTTAAGTGAAGAGAGGGTTCATCAATGTATGCTAACCGTTAGAGGAAATATTGACATTTCTTATGGCAACTTCCAGAGAGTCTGACACTTCCAAAGGGTTAGAGGCACACAGCATATATGCACACTTACTTTAACCCTAAGCAATGAAAATAACTCATGATGAGCACAACCTCTCTCTTGTCCTCACTCTCCTGCTTTTTTATGTTGCATAATCATTCCTAAACAATTTGCTTAGATTTAATCACCATCAGACAATATCCCTTGAGTCCAAATGACTAGGTGGTGATAAATGGTACTTATGTAGGTGAAAATTGAGCAATCATTCCTCTTAAATTACTGTAATGATCCAAGCATAAAATTTTGTGTCTGGTGGTTTTATAAAATGGTGGTAAATACAATGGTTATAGCAGGTTTTGACAAATAGAGGAGTGAGAATTCTTTCTTTCAATGCTAGTTGGTTACATTTCATAAATAGATCTTATTTTAAAACCTGTTTTTGATATGCAGACTTAGTGTGTCTAACAATTAAATAACACCTGGATCAAAAGCATTCTATAAATAACATTTAATGTAATATCTTTTCATTTTTCATGTATGTGAGAGTATTTTAAACTAGATTTTTAATACAGTATGTGCCATGAAATGATTAATTTCCACACAGGAATATTCTGTAGCAGAGACAAAACTTAGTCTTGGTTAAAACCCACTGATTCACAGACAGGAAAGAACCATGAACCCCAGTCTTTTAAATAGTAAAGGAGGTCTGGGTTCATGTTTTTTCTGTCCCTGTAATTAATAAGTTGTGTTTTAAAATCTGAATCTAGCCCACGCAGTGTTCTCTTGAGTACCATGAACTGAGTGGGGAGATGCCAGATTGTGATGATTTTAGTGTACATCCCAAACATAAATAAAACTCTGAATGGTCATGCATGCCATCTGATGTCTTAGTGCACGTGGTTTTATGAGGCCCTTTCATTTCATAGAATCATAGAATATCAGAGTTGGAAGGGACCTCTGGAGGTCATCTAGTCCAACCCCCTGCCCAGAGCAGGACCAATCCCCAACTAAATCATCCCAGCCAGGGCTTTGTCAAGCCTGACCTTAAAAACTTCTAAGGAAGGGGATTTCACCACCTCCCTAGGTAACGCATTCCAGTGTTTCACCACCCTCCTAGTGAAAAAGTTTTTCCTAATATCCAACCTAAACCTTCCCCACTGCAACCTGAGACTATTACTCCTTGTCCTGTCATCTGCTATCACTGAGAATAGTCTAGATCCATCCTCTTTGGATCCACCTTTCAGGTAGTTAAAAGGAGCTATCAAATCCCCCCTCATTCTTCTCTTCCTTAGACTAAACAATCTCAGTTCCCTCAGCCTCTCCTCATAAGTCATGTGTTCCAGACCCCTAATCATTTTTGTTGCCCTTCGCTGGACTCTCTCCAATTTCTCCACATCCTTCTTGTAGTGTGGGGCCCAAAACTGGACACAGTACTCCAGATGAGGCCTCACCAATGTCGAATAGAGGGGAACGATCACGTCACTCGATCTGCTGGCAATGCTCCTACTTATACACCCCAAAATGCCATTGGCCTTCTTGGCAACAAGGGCACACTGTTGACTCATATCCAGCTTCTCGTCCACTGTAACCCCTAGGTCCTTCTCTGCAGAACTGCTGCCTAGCCATTCGGTCCCTAGTCTGTAGCTGTGCATTGGATTCTTCCGTCCTAAGTGCAGGACTCTGCACTTGTCCTTGTTGAACCTCATCAGATTTCTTTTGGCCCAATCCTCCAATTTGTCTAGGTCCCTCTGTATCCTATTCCTACCCTCCAGCATATCTATCTATCCTCCCAGTTTAGGGTCATCCGCAAACTTGCTGAGGGTGCAATCCACACCATCCTCCAAATCATTTATGAAGATATTGAACAAAACCGGGCCCACTTGGTCTCTTCCGTAAGAGTTCATGAGTTGTGGAACTTAGGAATTCAAATTCCTTGTTTTTTATATTCAGAGCTGTCAACTTAGTAGCAGTTAGATTTTTCTTTAAAATACTTGCTGGTTGCAGGGTGAACCAATAATTTCACTAGAAAAGCTCCATGAACTTTTCATAATGTTTTGGGGTTTATTAATGAGGGGAAACTGCCCACGTTTGCCAAAAGGTTTGCAATTCTTTCTGCAAGCCTGTTCCTGTTTCTGCTTTTAGGTATCAGCTAGGCAAAGCTTGGTAATTTTGGCTGAGGTTTTTGTTTCGGGAGGAACCTGGCATACAAAGCAAAAACCACGGGCTGTGAACTCATACAGACAGAAGTTGTAAAATAAAATGAATACGTAAAATAAAAATTATCATAAACCTCTAAACTGAAGAGTTTTGCACAATGTAACAAAAAGGTCTGTATTGGCAATTTGTTTCTAAAATAAACCACTTTTAACTTTTTTTTTTTTTTAAAGTGTGCATTCCTTAGCAGTTTGTTGCATGCCCCTTGCTATATCTTAAATCTCCAGGTTGTTAAACTGTTCTGCTTTTTCCATCTATATCTAACGCTGCTACAATTGTCCCTCCCCCTGTTTTTTTCTAACTATGCTTTTATAAAAGATTCAAAAGGCTTTTGTACCAAAAACTGAATGAATGAAGGTGAAGAAAGTGTGAAATTTAATTTTGTATTTCTGTATATTAAACCTGTGCATATCACATTCTTAATGATTGATAATGTCCTTGGCAGAAAGTTTGTTTAGTAAATCTGGTTACTCCATGTTCCCTGGCCTAAGCAGCTATTGAAAACTGTTATCATCCATGCTGTGGATAAGAATCAAATTACCTGAGCTGGTCTATTTGCTTTTGTTCTAGTAAACAATGTATGTTCCTGCTGTTGACTTTATTTTATTTGGGCCTTTTCAATGAGAAATGTTTATGTACGTTTCTCCTTTTGAAGACTTTAATTGTTAAACCAGTAGCAAAATCAGTGTTTTAGTGGGTTCTGTACTAACCTCTAACAGCATACATTCAATTCACAAGGAAGTGTGTGCACGTTATGCTGGACTAAATTTGCTTTTTAATATACCAAATGTTTGCATTGTCGCCTTGGGACAGCTAAGTAAATTGCCATGTTGGTTGTGATGAATTTTGACTGAAATATGCAAAGCAGTCATTGGGATTAAACTGAATTCTTTATTTAAACTAACTCTCAAATTGTAACCACTTTCTTTATCTTTCCTTCCTCATCTTTCCTCACCCAATCTGTCCCTATTGTTCTCGAGTATGTATTTCAATTGTTCATTCATACTCTACTCATTTAACATTAGACAACTGGGACATACCCTGGTGTCTGTCACTTTAGGAAAGTCTAAAAAAAACAAGCACAAACCCATAGCCCTGGGTTTAGAAAGTGATTGGCATTTCTTATTTTACAGTTGGTGGTACTGAAATTCACCCTACTTGTTTCTGAGGGAGTAAGCCTTAAATACGCAGTATAAAGTGAGGGGTTTTGGCCTGTGTTATAGAAGAGATCAGACTAGATGATCATAATGGTCTGTTTGGATCTTAAACTCTATGGAAGCAGACATTTTGTTGTAGCTTTTTTTGCTAGCATATTATTCACATTTGTCTCATGGTCCAATTATAGTTCCAATTAATACTTACTCTGTTGCTGGCTGTTAGAACATGATAACCAGAATATTTAAGGGGGAAGCTAAATACAAGTTGTTTAGCTATTTTCCATTTTCTCCTTTCTGGTATGGGAACTTGATAATGCAGTGATGAACATTTGAGAAATAAAATGCAATCCTTAAAACCGAAGTGAATAACGGATGTTACTTAATCTTTATGGGAGGAAAAAACAGTGTTGTGTCAATAGATCTGCTTTCTTCATCAAGCTCATCTTCCTTCTCTCCCTGACACAGCTTGCTTAGTTCTAACAGCTAAAAACTTAACAGACTTCTAAAGTCACTAACAGAAGTTATAGATTTCAGAGTAGCAGCCGTGTTAGTCTGTATTCGCAAAAAGAAAAGGAGTACTAGTGGCACCTTAGAGACTAACCAATTTATTTGAGCATAAGCTTTCGTGAGCTACAGCTCACTTCATAGAATATTTTAGAAAAGAAAAACTTACAGTAAGGTGAAAGGTGAAATAAAGTAGATTCTCCTCACAATGCTAATATCTTTGTTGACTTAAGAAGAGATCTACATAAGACTGACATGTGACTTAGTAAAGAAATAAACACTCTCCTCCACCACCTTAGCTGAAGGTCAATCCTCCAGTGTGGAGTCTCCAATGGAGTCGTTGCTATAATAAGAATGTAGTTTAGAGCCAGAAAGTCTGATGTTGACAGTTATCCCAACCATATAAGGAACTACATGGACATACAAGAAGGCTTTCAGGGAAGACCGGGTGTTCGGTTTAGTCAAGATATTAATTATAGCTACTGGATGAGCACTTCAGGTCATGGCATTCAGCTTATAAAAACATTAGTTGTAGCTACTGTAAGAAGATGGCTAATACAGGACTAACATTTAATATAATTTCTCCTTTAAATTGACAAGCTTTTTGTTTGGAACAGCATCTGTGACAATATGTAATGATAGATTATATGAATTAAATACCTGGTATTGGAAAAGGAAACTGCTATTTCAAAGGGAAGTACTGTAACCCAGCATTACCAAATTTCACTAGAACATGAAGTTTCATAGAAAATATAAAGATCAGTATTGCAGATTTGTATTTATAGTTATGAGAAATTATGATCAAAATATTATTTACTGGTGGGTTCAAATGCTTTGTAGCTTCTGCAGGCTGAGCTCATTGCACACATGAGGAGCTCCTTGCATTCCTCCATTCTCCGCACAAGTTCCCTGTGTGGCACACTCCCATCCCACTCTGTTTCGGGGACTCACTGCAATCCTCCCACCCCTTCCATCATGCCACGGCCTGCGTGCCCCCCGACTTCTCCACTCTTCTCATTTGAGGCTCTCATTTCCCCCCCCCATGCTAGGTGCTCTGTGTGTGCCCACCTTCCCCCATGCCCTCCAATTCGTACTGCTTTTCTTTCTGTCAGGGAGATAAGTCATTCATGGTGTCAACATGTTAAACTCTTGGGAGGATGTGGTGCAATGTAGTTGTAGCTGTGTCAATTCCAGGATATTAGAGAGACAAGCTGGGTGAGGTAATATCTTTTATTGGACCAGCTTCAGTTGGTCAGGGAGAGAATAGGCATTCGAGCTTTTGAGCTACACAGAGCTCTTCTTGGGAGGATGGGCAGAACTGAGATTGGAGGAATTGGGTTGGAAAGTGTTAATGGTTGCCATCAACCAGTTCTTTAATCTACAGACAATTAAGGTATGTCTACACCCAACTAGACACCCACGGCTGATCCATGTCAGCTAACTTGGGTTTGTGGAGCTTCGGCTGGAGTCCGGGCTCGGGCTGGAGTCCAGGCTCTAGGACCCAGCGAGGTGGGAGCTTGGGCAGCTCCAGCCCAAGCCTGGATGTCTACACAGCTGTGAAACAGCCCTACAATCTGAGCCCCAGGAGCCTGAGTTGGCTGGCAGCTAGCCGCACGTTTTTATTTGCTGTGTAAACATACCTTTACAGGCCTGGTTGAAGCTTCTGGGTCTGCTAATTAGATACAGGGAGCTCTATGGATATGTCTACAATGCAGTTAGACACCCACAGCTGGCCTGTGTAAGCTGAGTCAGGCTATGGGGCTGTTTAATTGCGGTGTAGATGCTCAGGCTCGGGCTGCAGCCTCAGTTCTGGGACTCACTTTGCAGGCTCTTAGAGCCCAGGCTCGAGCCCAGGGGCTGGCAAACTATGGCCTGGGGGCCACATCCGGCCCTTCAGACGTTTTAATCTGGCCCTTGAGCTCCTGCCGGGCAGCAGGCTCCGGGGCTTGCCCTGCTCCACATGTGCCGTGGCTTCCCACGGCTCCCAGAAGCAGCAGCATGTTCTTTCTCCAGCTCCTACATGTAGGGGCAACCAGGGGGCTCCGCACACTGTCCCCGCCTCAATGGCCCCCCCCTCCGCCGCAGCTCCCATTGGCCAGCAACCATGGCCAATGGGACCTGCAGGGGCAGCGCCTGAAGATGGGGCAGCACGCAGAGCTGCCTGGCTTCACCTCCATGTAGGAGCTGGAGGGAGGACATGCCACTGCTTCCAGGAGCTGCTTGAGGTAAGTGCCGCCCAGAGCCTGCACCCCTGACTCCCTCCAGTGCCCCAGCCCTGATCCCCTTCCCACCCCCAAAACCCCTCTCTCCCACCCTCCTGCACCCCAGAGCCTGCACCCCCAGCCAGAGCCATCACTGCTTCCCACCCCGCACCCCCACCCCCTAGCCAGAGCCCCCTCCCGCACCCTGAACTCCTCATTTCTAGCTCCAGCCAGAGCCCGCAACCCCTCCCGCACCCCAACCCCCAATTTCATGAGCATTCATGGCCTGCCATAGAATTTCCACATCCAGATGTGGCCCTCGGGCCAAAAAGTGTTTGCCCACTCCTTAGCCCGAGCCCTGTGAGCCCAAATCAGCTGGCACTTGCCAGCCCTGGGTTTTTAATTGTAGTGTAGACTTACCCTATGTGTTCCCCGTTTCCTGCTTCCAGTTTTTCACTTTTACCCAAAATCAATAGGGGTCTGCCTATTATTGCCTTGAGCATTTCCTGAAATTTTGGTTTTGATCAGATGTGGTGTTCTAACATTGTTACAAACAGACAGACACACAAAGAGAAAATGCTATCCAGTCAACTGTAGGACCTCGCTTCTCTGAGTCAATACGTATATGTCTAGCATTGGGGGCCAGTACCTGACACTTTTTATAGTTCACACTGTAAAATTAAATTCTAAATGGATTCTAATGTTTTTCTATAAAAAGCACTAGTGTATAGATAACTGCTTAAAAATTTACTAACATGCAAGAGTTGAATATAGCGTGAGTTCTTGCAGCACAGCCAAGTAAGTGTAGAGTGCCTATTTTATGGATAAGCTATGTCATGCAATGTCTCACTGCAAAGGTGTTAAAGTACTTCTGATATGTTTTGGTATATTTTTTGAGTGCTGGCCTAAAGGTATTCAGGGATCGCTGGATGGGGGACAGTGGTGGGAGGAAAAAGAATGTAATCAAAGGTAACTTAAAGAAAGGTGTAAAGAGAAAAATTACCCATGTTCTATATATTTCACACAAAGCAGGGATTTGCCAGAAAACTTTTTTCATCAGCAAAAGAAAATACAACACTTTGTGAAACATCTTTTAAAAAAAGTATTGTTGAAATATCTCTTTTCTCTCCCACAAATTCTATTTTAAGATTACTTTCACTGATTATTATGATCTATAAAGATCCTTCTGGGAAGAAGCCTCTTATCAGATACCTGTAATATCCATTTCCAGTAAGGAAATGGAAAATGAATTCTCTGTAGTAGCAGATACCAAGCACATTTGTTTACACTGGCATAAGTTTATACCAAATTATGTGATAAAGGCTGTCTGTCTTCTGCCCTGTAGATAATTCTGTGTGAAAACATCACTACAGTTTTCAGAAACACTCAAATTTGACCTAATTTGAAGTCAGTTGTATTTTCTCATTATCTTAAATGGGAGCAGATTTAGGCCAGTGTTGAGGACTTTTGAAAATCCCATCCATAATTTACAATTAAAAAACCAGAAAAAGAATAATTACTCCTTTATTCAAATTAATTTGTAGGAACCATTTGATTTAGGGAACACTTGCCCAACAATTACAAAACTAATCTTTTGGTCACTTAAGACCATATTAAATTTTATATGTAATGATGAGGAGGAGGAGCTAATTCAGCACTTTAAAAAAAGGCAGTGTAGAATTTTATGCAGGTCCTGGAAAGCCATGTCTATTTTATAACCAGAGGAAATTGAATGACTTTTTTCCAACTAGTGACTGTATATTTGTTGGTTTCAGAGTAGCAGCCATGTTAGTCTGTATTTGCAAAAAGAAAAGGAGGACTTGTGGCACCTTAGAGACTAACAAATTTATTTGAGCATAAGCTTTCGTGAGCTATATCGGATGTATATTTGTGAGTGTTCCATTGCACAAAGCCTGCTGTTGTGTAACCTTGCACAAAGGCTGCTGATTAATTTATTTAAAATCATCCTTTTGTGTGTCGCGGTTGTGGAGGAGGAGGATTTCGCTGTGAGTTTTTATCCTGCTCTGCAATAACTTGACCTTGTACAAGGAATGTAGCAGCTTTACTTTCAAGAGGTCAGCAGTGACACAGCAGCCTTTCAGATGAAGCAGACAACATTATTTCACTGTAATGCAATTAAGTCACCAATGGCAGCTGTTGTTGCCAAGCACCTAGTTTGGAGCTGTGACTGTTCTGCACATCTATTTGTGGAATGAAATAAAATGTTCTACGGGCAGCAAGTCCTGCTGAACTTTCTCTATAAAAGTCCCCCCTCCCCCTTTGATCTAAGACAGATACCCAAAATATTCAGCCTAGTTTTAATACTAGACAAAGCACTCAAGAGAGTTTTGGGATCTAAGCACCAAAAGACAGTTTTAAATAATTCTTCATATACTGAAGTGTTAACTTAGTAGCAAACATGTTATAGCTTCTGTTAATTAAAACAGCGTATATGGTATCATCTACCTTATGTGACATTACAGTTGGGGTTATATCTGCATCCTCATTATGAATCTGATTTTTCAGAAGGTTCATCTTAGAATCCCTCGATTGGGGTCCTGTCTCATGCAGGTACCTCATCTGTTGTGGATTAATCCCTTGCCTAACATTTGTGTTTTAAAAGCACAAAAATCCTTGTAAATGGTCAAGATCTCTTGGAGGGCGAAATTCCCAAGTAAGATTCTTAGTTATATCAGTCTCTCTCCATTGTAACCAGTGTTACTTCAGACTCGTAGCAGTGTAAACTGGTAGAAGTTCAGAATCAGGCTCCGTGTATTTATTTAACATTTATAGTCATGTCACTTTAAGGAATCTGGTCCTAAAACCAGCCAACAAGATTAAAACAGCCTTTGTGGACTCCACAGATCTGGAGGTAAACACAACTTTTTGTAGCACTTGCTGTACCACTCCTAATGAGGACAACAGGAGCCACATGGCTAACGTGCCATGCAGACTTTTGATATGCAACTCAGGGTGCACTTTCATTATTGTTACAAAACGTTTCTGTGGCATCAGAAGTTTGCACAGTGTTTTACGCCACAGATAAGAAGAGGCAGGCTGAAATTCTGTACTGCGCCTCTTGGCACAGCACAAAAGGCGAGGAAGCCACCTTTGCTCTCCTGGGATTCTAGACTGCTGCAGGAGCTGAAAAGGGCCACAGCATAACTTAGAGGAGCCCCCTGGGGTCCTCAATTTATGGCAGCCTCCTGAGAGTAACCTAGGGGATGCTTGGCACTGCTATCTATCTAAACAAGAAAAGACAAATAAGAATGCACAGGACAACAGAAGAGAATGGGTAAAGAGATGATTCATGATGAGAAGACAGGAGATAATTCCGCCGGCTCCCCCCCCCGCCCTCCCCTTAGGAAGTGGTGTTTTTAAAGAAAGATTTGCAAGAAGAGGAGGCTTGGGTGGAAGAGGAGAGGGAGATTGTTTTGGGTGCTGTGAGGAGCAAATTAGAAGTCACAAAGTAAGATTGGGGAAAGGGATGAAGGAAACAAGTAAAATGGTTGGGAAAAGTTTAGATATCAAGAGGGGGAGCAGGGAAATGAGAGCATAGATGTACAGGGGAGTTGCAGTGAAATGGAGTGACACTGGTACATGTAAGAACAGAATCTAGCCCAAGAGGTTTTGCCCGTTTAAGATGACTTGAGGGCTTTTAAAACACAAAAACTAGTTTATAAACTGTTCTGGCAAGTGATTAATCCACAACTGCTCCTCATTTTTCTTTTTTGCTGCTTTCAAAATAATGACTTACTGAGATATTAAGACTCAAAAATTGGTCATCAAACGTGTGGTAACTTTATAGTTTCATTAGGATTTTTGGCGTGTTGACTTAGTGCTCCTCTTGAACTCCTCAGTTGACATGATTAGACTGCAGCTACGGGGCTAGAGCTTTGACAGCCGTCAGAGGTCAGTTTTTAAATGCCAAAACAGCAGTCTGTCATTGAATGAAGAGGACAGGAACTGTAAAAGCATCTAGAATACAATAGAATTCTTGTGTGTTTACAGAATAGTAATTAATACATCTATTAAAACTCCTAAGTACATTTCTCTGAATTGGAGGAACATTTAAATCATTTAAACAGAAGGTGCTGCACTAGCTGACTACCTGCACAAACACTGGACATATGTATCTATTTTTGAGTTTACATTGACCTTTTTTGGGTCAACTAAGGTGTCATTGGGAAGTCACATGACTATTCCACCTTGAGAAGAGCGCTCCCAGTTATATGGGAGGGGCAAGATTAATAAAAGAATAGCTATACTAGGGTAGAGTGGGGGTTTCAAATTCAAACAGGTTATTGTTTTAAGGTTTTAGGGGAGCATTTTTTTAAAGGAGTTTGCATTTATGCTCTTTAACTCCTCCAATCTAAAAAATAAACCTTAAACTAAGAAAAGAGCCCCAAGTGAAAACCAGACCACCTCTCTATGTAAACTACTGTTGCAATATTACTATAGTACTATATTTGTTTTGATCCTGCATTTTCAATAGAGCTAATGTGGAAGAGGAGAAGGAACATCACAGTGGCTACATCTCCGCTGCTATACCTACAATGCTTGTTCATCACTGGTGCAGCAGTGGAATCGTAGGATTGGAAAGGACCTCGAGAGGTCATCTTGTCCAGTCCCCTGCACTCACGGCAGAACTAGTATTATCTAGATAGACCATCCCTGACAGGTGTTTGTCTAACCTGCTGTTAAAAATCTCCAGTGATGGAGATTCCGCAGGAGCAGTGCAAGTGCTAGGTAGTCAGGGCTCTCAATTTTTCCAGCATCGTGTTCTGAATCTATCCTCTGACCAAGGGCATCAGGACATAGTGCTACAGCCTCAGCCCTGTCTTTGCTAGAATTTCCACTGTGGCAGACGCAGCATTGCTAGTCAGCGGGTACGTCATATTCTAGTATGGACACAGCCTGCGATACTAGCACTGAGCACCAGTATCAGGCGGGATACTGAACACATGGATGTTACTGTGATAGCAGCACTGTTAGTTGAACAAGGGGACCATGACGCTAAAACATGTTTTTTTAAAGTATCCTTTTATATCACAACAGTTCCAAAGAAACAATTACAAGTTTTATCTCCTCTCATACACATGCCACATATTCTACTTCAAAATTACAGTGAAAAAAGGGAGGAAAAAAATGTTTGCTTGTCAAATATCAGTAAACAAAGTTTAAGGTGGTGGGACAACAGCCCTGCCCACAATATATTTTTCAGTGTGATTTTTGTGATTGGTTAGAGGCGCAGTCAGCTTAACCGGGTACAAGTGACATGATTCAGTTTGTGTCCACACAGTATTTTCTCTGACACCACAGCTATGTTTGTGCATCTGAACCTCCCATGCTACCTAACCATGTGCTAAGAGAGTGTTCTGTGCAAACCTGGGCACCTATTCTGTAATGCCTCAGCATGTGAATAGAGTGCCCAAAGGACATGCACATAAAGTGATACAAAACAGTACATGGGGCAGTGTGCTCAACAGTGTCCTACTGTGCAGAGAGATTGGAGGAGGGAGAGCTGGCAAAACCAGTTACATATACCTGGCCACTGTGTCCTGCCTCGCAGCACAAAATAGTGTGACCTGCTGAACTAGGTATAGTGTACTAGCCTAGGTCTCTGCCAAGGGTGACAGACTCTTTAATCATATTGTGTGTGGATTCAACTCATGTTTAGAGCCAGCCATGCCAGAAAACACTTACCAATTTGTTTAAAAATTGTCATGCAGACAGGCCCTTTGGAATGGATTCTTCTTTTTCTTTTCAAAGACATTGGCGTTTATTAAAAGTGAAAGAATTGAATGGAATTCCCTTGATTTTTGTCAGGGGTTTTTGTAAGACCCCTGTGTTGCTTGCTGTTCCTAAACTGTATATTTTTTCGCACTTCCTTCTCCCTATTCTCCTTCCTCACTTTCTCATACTTCCCTCTAACAAGCAAATTCTTTGGATACCGAAACCCTCTTGCAGAAAAGGCAAAATACATATGGTTTACTATTCATTTTTGGAAACAGTTGCTACTAAGACTCAGTTGAACATGAGGTGTCAGTTACTTGAACGAACTTTCAAAAATCCATTTTGGTTTGAAGTCCTAAGCTGTCAGAGGCTGGGCCTATCATAGCTGACTAAAATGTGACAAAGGAGTATAACTATTGCCTGCAAGTCCAGACTTCTTTTCCTTCCAGAAAGAGTAAAGGCAATGTTGCATTAAAATAATTACTGTATAATAAAACCCATATGTACAAATGGTATATAGTCAGCATCAGAAGTCATCATCATTGTGATGATAGGACGATTGACATCCTTATAATCTGCTTCCCCTGCTCCCTTCCCTAATAGCCATATTAAATTCATTCAGCTTTTGGATCTATATGGGATTTATCTGTCAGTGTAGTTCTGTAAACACAACCTGGTAACTGAAAATCAAGATTATTTGTTTCTGCTTCTTACATCAGCAATTAGAACTTATTTGGCAGTTCAGCTAATGATGTGTGAGGCAAAATGGAAAATAACCGATCCACTTATAGCTATATCTTCTCTGCAATGCTGGCAGAAAGAAGAATGTTTATCAGTAAACTCAGCACATTTGACTGAGAAGATACATAAGGCGCACACATTGTAAAAGACTAATTTTACAATCTAGACTAACAGAACTTTAAAGCAATCTGTATCTAATGATATAGAATCATGATACAGTATTATTGGAATCATTTCCCCCAATAAATAGTAACTGTTGATGAATTTGACAGTGAATATGTTGAGTCATGTATGCTTATCATAAAATAGCTCTTCTATGTCTGAATGGAATTCTTATTATCAGCAATAGATAGTGAAGACTGTACGTACTTCCCAAGTTTGATTTACCATCTTGTAACGGAATGCATTCCAGTGGATCTTAGCAAATCACAGCATGTCATTCTAACTCCTCTGCTGGTGAACTTTTAACTTGAAACTCTAGCAGAGAGCTCGGCAAGCCTGGCTAACTGATGTGAAACTGTGGAAGTAAATCACTTTGCTGGGAACAAGGGGAAGTCCCGCATATTGTTTCTCACAACTTTATTGTCTGCAGCTTCTCTGCACTATAGCAGTTGATTTTTTTAAAATAAGAATTAAATTAATTGGATTTCCAATTATGGAAAATATGGAATTCCAAAGCAGAGCTCACTCCTATATGATTCCAGAGAATGAAGAAGTTCCACACAGGGGTATTCATGATGTCCATAATACCAATGGAAATGAAGGCGAGAAAGCAGTGTCAAAATTACAACGTAGGCACAGTGACATAAAAGTATACAAAGAATTTTGTGACTTTTATGCAAGATTGTAAGTTCACTTTTTCAGGTTGGGATGTTACTGTGGTAAAATCATTTTAAAATCTGAAGTTGTTTTTTTTCAGTGAAATTTCATGTAGAATGTGTTTGAACCACTCTCTAATGTAAACCTTACTATTCCTATGATATATTTCTAGTTTTGATCTCTACTAAAACTTGCAACAGTTGCTGTAAACAAAACCATACTTTAATTTCAGTAAGTTTTATTTCAATTACACGTATTAGATTGGATTTGTAAAATAGACTATGTGTTCTGTGAGACTTCTGATTTTAGGTTCTGTAAGTTATGGGGGAAATGTATACTGTCCCATTGGTAACAATAGAAAAACCATTCTACATTCATCAGTAGTGCTATAGGAATACATATTTCTCAAAGGAAAGTGAAGAAATATTTGTGCATTTTTTGGGAGAAAGGAGGGTTATAAGGCTTTGTTTTGCTTGAAGCTGTAATTTTCCAAGTTTCTTCATTTTATGCTGTTGCTTAGATTATTTCATATCTGACAAATGCTGAAAGTTGAATTTTAAGCTGTAGTCTTCGTTTATCATTCTTAGTATTCAAGAGCTGTTGAGCTCTAAAGAAAGGTCACAGTTTATATTGTGATCAATATTCGCGTCAAATCCAGTTTATTCTGTTATTGGGTATGACAAATTAAGCGATTCAGTTCTCTTCCATAAAGCACAATGGTTTCGATGGAAATAGATTGTGGAGAAAGGCAGTTAGATATGCAGCTTAAACACAACTGTTTGCTCCAAGCATTTATTTTTGTATGTGTTTGACTGAAACCCCTGTGGGATAAAATGTTCTTAGTTTAATACTCTTTGTCAGGGATTTTGTTCGTGCAGGTATCTCTCTGGAAGACCCCTTTTTCTGTAAAGTGCTGTAGAATAGAAAAAAGCAGCTGATTAATAATAACTAGTCAAGTGTTTCTTTAACCAGGGGTTAGCCTGTTTTGTGGTACAACAGGATAAGGAATAGAGCAGCTTTCAACTATTTAATCAAATGTATACTTGCTAGTACTTTGTATCAGATTGTTCCTGCACAAAGTGCTGAGCATCCTCCAACTCCTATTGAAATTAATGGGAGTCACAGGCACTCAGCACCTTGTGTGGGATTGAGCCTTTTATATTTATAGATAGAGCATGATTTTTTTTCTGAACAATAAAATGTTTATTTTTGAAGAATAAAATAGAATTGTTTTCTAAACTTCTGATTAAATGTTTGGATCAAATCAGATTACCAACAAATTCAAATACCTGAAATTGTTCTTGTATACACTCTAGAACACGTTTTATTAACATTTGTCAGATGTTGTGAAAATTAAGAGTTGTCCTGTGCATTCTCCATTTTACAGATAAGTATTTAGTAGAAAACTTAGTCTCAAAGACTTAAGTTTTGAGAATTTAGATTTAAGCAAGAAAGCCTCTTGCAGTGTGAAAAATCAAGCATGGAATTTGAAATTTTAGAGGAGTTCCTCATTTGACTGCAAAGGAGCTGTGTTGATTTATTGCAGATGAGGATTTGTCCTTAAAAGTTAGAGTTTAGTCCCTCTGATATTTGCAAATGTTGTATTATAATGTTATTACTACATGCCTTTAAGAAGCACACCCAAGCATTATTTGGAAGTTTTCCTAATCTCTGATTCAAATTCCATGTAGCTTCAAGTCATTTTTCAAAATGGATAAATCTAAAAAACACTTTTTACCATGTACCATTCCTTACCTCTTGATTATTTCTGCCATAGCAGTTATGTTAAATATGTTCTATCCTTTTTATTGATGCCTCAGATATTTTGAATTGGTTTTGAATTGATATTCACTTTCAGAACAATATTCTTGCTTTGATCTCAGATAGGGAAACATCTTTAATTACTGATGAAATTGGCTCTTGTCTTCCATAATCATTGTAATTGTTTATTTCCATTTTCTTTCTTGTAGTGGTTGATTGAATGAAAATATAACCTATTTTTTTCCCCTCATACAAGCCTGAACATACATTTTTGACCAAAATTTCTTAGAATAGCGTGCTGCTTTGAGAAAAAAAAAATTGAAACATCTCACAACTTTTTCCTCCATTAAGGGACTGCTGCAACTCCCATTACAGTCAGTGGAAAGATTTCCATGACTTCAGTGGAAGTTTGATCGGGACAGTTGGCTTTTCAAAAGACAAATGAAATCAAATCAGTTGAACTGAGTGTTTCCTTTTTCTTTATCTCCTCATTTTAGAAAAGATCAACAATCTCTTTTTGGTTTGTTTTTTGTTACAGTAATATGGCAAATGCTCTTGCAAATGCCATATGTGAGCGCTGCAAAGGGGGCTTTGCACCTGCTGAGAAGATTGTTAACAGCAATGGTGAACTGTACCATGAACAGTGTTTTGTGTGTGCCCAGTGCTTTCAGCAGTTCCCTGAAGGGCTCTTTTACGAGGTAAGTTGGTTAAAATGTTTTTCTCCCATGAGTTTCTTGGCTTTTGTTTTCTATAATGTACAAATGATAAATACTGATAGTTCATTTGTTTATAAAATATTATCACAGAATGGTAGGAGCATTCTTTGAAAAGAAATATCTAGCAGAGACAGAAGGAAGTAGAGACATTTCTAGTTTTGCCTTTAAAGACACATTATGGGACATTTCTATGACACGTACATAATGTGGGAGTGCAGGAGTTTTGCCTATAAAGACACGTTATGTACATTGTACTGGAAGCACGCAGAAAACACAGCTACTAAAATGAAATGTAATGTAGAGAGTGAAATCCTGACCCTGTTGACTTCGTTGTGGCCAGGATTTCACCCAGAGTATTTCTATTAGAGATGAGCCCATGACGTGCTGTTCAGATTCAGATTTGAATGTACCGAGAGTATGATGGGATTTGGATCAGGTATACTACTTCAGGACCATTTCTAATAAGGTTTAGCATTTTAAACTAATAAAACTAAAACAATTCTGAGTTAATGCTTTGCTCATTCCATTGTATTATACTCTCAGAACCTTGTATCACTTTTGTTATGCAGTTTCTTGGCATAGCAATCTGGGAATATTCTAAATCAATTGTTAAACATTGAATTCAAGGGTGTTTTAGCATATTTTTCTAAAATTTATGTTCTCTCAGGTCAAATGTGTATTTTAATTTTAATCCAGTTTTCCCAACCTCTTTTCTCTTTCATGGGGATTCAGGCTGTGGGTGGGCTATTTTCACCTAGTACAAAGTGACCTTAGAGAGAGCTTTTGACCAGTCTAGAAAATATTGAGTGATTTGTGTAGGACAGGCTAACGCCTGGGAGATAGGCAAGTATTGTCCATATGGTATTTGACAGATGAGGAATGGAGGCTTAGAAAGTTTGAGAAGGATTTTTCAAAGTGCCTAACTCTCTTGTGCATTTCTGAAAATCCTATTCTAAGTGACTTTCCATGGCCACACAGGAAGTTTGTGGCCACAATGGGACTAGAACTCAGATTTCCTTCATCCCAGTCCCGTGCTTTTGCCACGAGGCAATCCTAGCCCAATTACAGCCGTTAAATACTGGTCCATTATAGATACTTCTATTTAATGGTTATTTTATGTCTTAGTTTATATATAATAACACTTTATTCACCACTTTAAATGTATGGGGCACTTTACAAAATGGATAAAGGTAGGGTCACTGCCCAAATGCTTACAATCCCGCGTAGTCACATAAAATACCTAGAGCAGCAGCATGGAAAGATTTATGTCACATTACAATCTCAGAATGGAATAAACCAGCTCTTACTAACCTATTCACATTGTCTAGCACTTCTAAGGTGCTTCAGACATGATGCAGTATGAAAAGAAGCAATATTATTATTTCAGTTAACACTCTCGCCACGTCCCCAGGCCCTTCCTGTTTTCCTGTACAGTCAGAATCTTTGGACTTTCCACCAAACGCATCTCTTGCATCTTTATTTTCACTGGTTCTATTTCTAATTCAAGAGTGAAGGAGATACAACTGGACGTGAGCTGGGCTATTGGGTGGAGTAGTGGGAGCAGGAGCTTGGTTTCAGAGCAGCGCAAACAGCTGGGTAAGGAGGGGAAAAGCATCCGGAAGCAGGAGGATGCCTGGTTGTGAGGGGGAAAAGGGTACTGAGAACTATAGGGCTGCAAAAGCAGAGGTAGGGAAGGGCAAGCCTGGGCAGAGGTGGAGAAGTGGATGGGAAAGAGACAGTCAAGCACAGAGAAATAAATAACACAGTGAGGCAAGGCTACTGGGAGAAAGGAAGGAGAACAGGTTTGAAGAGGCAGTTGGGTAGAAGCCATTAACTGGGACTTGATCAGGATGAGATCTATTTCTGGGACATACTGTAGTGGCTGCCAGAAGGTATCTGGAAGGAGTGTGTGCAGCATACTGGCTGGTAGGAGAGGAGACTGGGGCAAGCTGATTGCTGTGAGCTTGCTGAGAATTTATTATTCTTTGGCTGGCTTGAGGATCCAGTCCTGCAGGAATTCAGCAAATCCTCAGATGTTGGAGCAGTTCTTGGGTATCATTTTAGTGGCACAGTAGAAGAAAGGGCTTAAATCACAACTCAGCCTATGTTCACACCTAACCCAAAAAGATTAAAATCCCTTTAGTGCTCACACACAGCCATATGTGAATAGTCTCAAAGAGCATAAGCAAGTGCCCCTGTGTTGTTTGGATGTATCTAGGCTCTTTGCATCAACAATGAAGCAAATGCCTCTCCCCTCCCCCATTATCTATTTAATGTCTCCCTTAACATTCTTGTCTCTGGTGTGAAAGCATGTATTGTCTGGCCAAGCTGGAAGAAAGACAGGAGCCAATGGATGTGGTTTATTCATGGATTCTAAGGCCAGAAGGGACAACTGTGATCATCTAGTCCAGGGGTGGGCAAACTACGGCCTGTGGGCCGGATCCGGCCCCCTGGGGCTTTGGATCCGGCCTGCGGGATTGCCACCCCTGTGGCACCGCTCCGGGAAGCGGCCACACCACGTCCCTGGGGCCCCGAGGGGTGGAGGTGGGGGGTGGGGGCAGAGAGCTCTGCACGCTGCTCTTGCCTGTGGGTACCTTCCCCAAAGCTCCCATTGGCCAGGAACGGCTTACTGTGGCCAGTGGGAGCTTCGGGGGAGGTACCCACAGGTGAGGGAAACACGCAGAGCCCTCTGTGCCCCCCCTCTCCCCCACAGTGTTACCATACACACTGTTTGTAACACCCATTGTTTCATGTTCTCTGTGTGTATATGTATCTTCCTACTGTATTCTCCACTGAATGCATCCGATGAAGTGAGCTGTAGCTCACAAAAGCTTATGATCAAATAAATTTGTTAGTCTCTAAGGTGCCACAGGTCCTCCTTTTCTTTTTGCGGATACAAACTAACACGGCTACTACTCTGAAACCTGTAAAATGAGGATAATTCTTAGCTAGGAAGGGCATGTGATGATGAACTTGTCTGTGAAACTTTGGAAGAATGTGCTATAGAAGGACAAAGTATTTATTAAAATATTGGGGATGAGACTTTAAAGAATGGGTGCTTAAGTTAGGCACATACGGCATTATCTTGCATCACTGAACTCAAGATTACCATTGCCGTTGATCTCAATGGGAACAGCATCAGAGCCCTAAATCCTTATTGAGGTTCCTAAGTAAGTGGCCCAATTTTTCAAAGCATCCATCAGTTTCATTTTTGAAAATTTGGTTCACGTATTTCGGAGCCTAACTGGGGCACATATTTAAAGGGGAAAAAAAGTCTTGGTCTGTGTGTTTCGATGTTATTGCCTTCTTTGAGGCAACAATTATTGCTCTTCGGGCATTTTAAAAAAATCTGCAGCCAACACTTGTAGAACATTTAAAAGCAATTGTCATGCAAGGGTATGGAACTGAGTAACTGACATGTGAGCGATACCAAGGTAACTTGGTGCAAGTTACTCATTCTTCCTTCACTATGAACACATTTTGCATTTGAGACATGCTTGCAAAATTGTTACGAAAATTTACCAGTGGAGGCACAAATTCTACTAACCTGAATTTACAATATTTTAATGAAAGCAATATTTTACTTGCTTGTTTCCCCCCCAAAATTTATTTACCGTGTGTGTGGAGTTTTGCAAGGCAGAATCAAGTCAGACTATGGGAAATGCTTCAGGAATGAGTGCTGATTAAGTTAGCTGTTTCAGAGTTTTGTGACTGATAATGTGACACTCCCTAAATTAGTAGATTACGGCCCAATCCTTAAAACATTTCCACACAGGTGCAACGTTATTTACACAAGTAGTCTTATTTAAATCAAGTAGAGTAGTGATGTGGAATGCAGCTAATGTTGGTACATTGATTACTTGTGTGAGTACTATTTGCAGTGTTTGTACAATATGGTTTCAATCCGAGGACCCAATTCTGCACTTAATGGAGGAGTAAAATCTTTAGCAGAAGCCACGAAGAAGACTCTGCTGTCTTCCTCTTTAACTGCGATATAGCAAGGTTTCTCCTGAGAGAAGTAGCTGCTTTGCCTGCTAATTCACAACTACATTTAAGTGCCCTTACCACAACTCAATTAAATTTTATAAAATAGGTACACTAACCGTCACATTTTTATCTAATATGTATTTAAACACCCATATTTTAACCAAGTTTTATACCAAAGATTTTTTTCATAATTCATGAAGTAATTTCATCTAGTCATATACCTAAGTGCATTCTGTATTAACAGTAAAAAGAGCAGAACATTACCACAGCCAGCTCCAGGAAGACCTCCACTCACTGTGCAGCCACAGGGGTTAAAAAGCAAACAAAATGTTAGGATACATGTGGAATGGAGACTAATTGGAGAGTAGAATAATGCCAATGTATAAACCAATGGTATGCCCTCATCTGGAATACTATGCGCAGATTGGATCGGATAAGGGTAAAACAAAAATAGAGGGAGTTCAGGCATGGGTGCTGAGATTGATCCGAGGCATGGATAAGCTCTCATACGTAAAGATATTGAAAAGACTGGCATGTTTACCAGAGAGATGTGCTCGGATTTTCAGAAGAGCCCCAGGAGCTAGAACTTCAATGGGATTTCAGTGTCTAACTTTCCTAGGCTCCTTTGAAAATCCTAGCTGAGATGAATGAGAGAGGACCTGATAAATGTGTAGAAAACAATGACTGGTACAGAGAAGATAGATTGGGAACTTCTGTTCACCCTGTCTCATACTGTGAGACATTAAATGAAATTGAAAGGCAACTTCAAATCTTGTAAAGGGAATTATATTTTCACACAATGCAAAACTAGCTTGTGGAACTCACTGCAATCTCATTGAGGCCAGAAGCTGAGAAGGAGTCCAAAAAGGATTAGACATTTATGGATAGTAAGAATATCCAAGTTATAATAGTAATTATATGGTAAAAGAAATACCCCGAGGAATTTTGGAAGGGATATAAACCCTTAACATGTTGTAGGGCATAAGATAACCTCTACTGTTGGGGAATAGGAGTAAACTTTCCCTGGGGCACCTTACACCATAACTTAACTACTGCAGGGTTTCTTGAACCTTGTTCTGAAGCATCTGGTACTGGTCCCTGTTGATGACAGAATACTGGACTAGGTTGACCACTATTCTGATCCAGTCTCGTAATTTGGCAATTCCTATATTTCTGTGTTCCTGTTATTAGAAACAAGTATGACAGATTTTTGGAGTCCATCTAGATTTAAAATTATATATAACTGAACACCCTCAATTTTAAATATATATATTTAAAATAGCCATTAAATTAACCCTATGCAATATGAATTCTCTAACCAACTTACATGTTAAAAATAAAGCAAAACAAAATAAAAAAATTAAAATCTTAGTAAACTAAGCAGCGTCTGTTGTTCATCTTGTTAAACTGCCATCTTCACAATAAATCCTGAGTTGTACAGTTTATATTATTGAATGCTGGATGCAGGATCAGAAAAGGTGGGTAAATATGCATTTATTTTGTGGATTTTTAATAGTGCACTACAGTGGTTCACTTAATTATATGTTACCAGCTGCTTCATTATTCAGTTTATTTTTACTTTTTCTGCAAATGAAATATTCCTTTTGTTACAAGTCAGAAACTTAGGAGTGAACGGGATATTTCTGGTTAACAGCAGGCTGCCTTTTTCTATATAGTTCAAGTGTGTTGCTCACTTTGAGCCTTTTAAGGTATGGATCCTCAACCTCATTATAGACTCACCCCACTAGTGTGAAGAAATAGAGGCCCTATAATGTTTACTATAAGGTTTGATGCACTGTTGTGTATGACAGAGCCATTGAGCTTTGTTATGCTACACAGAACAGTTCTGTGCATTCGAGTTCCCTTGTGCATCTAGCTATCACTTCCAGTTAGCAGGAGGATAGACTGAACATGAGAGTTCCTTCAGGCCTGAGCTCAATAGAACCTCCCAGTGTCTTGTTTGATCTCAGGAGCTCTAAAGAATAATTTTCCAGTCCTGGGTGGTGGTCCATGAATGCCTGTCAGCTTTATTTTGCTCTTGTCAAAGCATCTGCTGTAGGGATACAAATACGTGCTAATTGGTCCAACTTAAAAATAAACCATACGAATTCCTACTACTACTACCAGCAGAGGGTATCTCTGCAGACATTTTTCTACCAAATGCTCTTTTTAGGTGTTTCTATATCTTAGGGAGAACATAATTTCCCAAATAGAGAGAGACAGGAATAAATTACTTTTGTGTCCCCTTCTTGTGTATGGACCAGACCACTTGCAGTGGTTCTGGAAACATACTTTCTCCTGGGATCTTTCTGGAGCACAAACTGCTTGATCGATAATGATTTGTCAATTTTGCAGTATATTTGAAAGATCTAAGGTTGGCTGTAGAGTAATATTTCCTGAAAGAAGGATTGCAAAAGTGCTTACACTTTTTATTAAGATAGCCATCATCCAAGTCCTGCTTTACACCAGGCCTGTAACAGTCAGTCTGGAATTCCCTACGGGTCTAGGAGTCCTGCATTCCTCGCCAGGTGGACAGAAATGTAGGATCACGGCTAAAGGCACAATGTCAACTTGAAAATCACATTTCTGAGAATCAGAAAACTTTGTACCTACTATAGTGACAAACTAACAAGTAAGATTACAAAAACCAAAAGAGATAGGGGAAGAAGAGTCTCCTCTACTTTTTTCAGCAGTCTCTCGTTGGAGTCAGTTTTTGAAGTTTTTTTGTTGTAATATTGCGACTTTTAGGTCTGTAATCGAGTGACCAGAGAGATTGAAGTGTTCTCCGACTGGTTTTTGAATGTTATAATTCTTGACGTCTGATTTGTGTCCATTTATTCTTTTACGTAGAGACTGTCCGGTTTGGCCAGTATACGTGGCAGAGGGGCATTGCTGGCACATGATGGCATATATCACATTGGTAGATGTGCAGGTGAACGAGCCTCTGATAGTGTAGCTGATGTAATTGGGCCCTATGATGTCTCCTGAATAGATATGTGGACACAGTTGGCAACGGGCTTTGTTGCAAGGATAGGTTCCTGGGTTAGTGTTTTTGTTGTGTGGTGTGTGGTTGCTGGTGAGTATTTGCTTCAGGTTGGGCATATGTAGATTTGCGTGCAGTGGCAATGATCCCAAACAGAGTTAACATGTATAGATAGAGCTCCATTGTATCACTCAATAACACAAAACAGGAAGCATTCAGATTTCAAACTCTTATATGTTCATGTCCAGATCCTTTCCAACTCTTATATGTAATCTGTTTTATAGCATTATGCTGTATGACATTACTGAGTGTTTGGCATATTTGATTTGTGCTAACATCAGACAGGTTGCATGACTCACTGTAGAACACTGGCTTTTCATTCCTAGTGCCCCCAGTGACGTTCAGCATGAGAACTAAGCTTGGGATCTCAAGTTGATAGTGGAGAGCAGTCTGCATCATAAAATCGCCACCCGGCTAGACAGTTCAGTGTGACTCACCCTGCTGTATAATGGTTCATAAAGATAAAAATTCTCTGATCCTTAGAGAATCATAATAGAGTAATATACAGGAGCTAATGTGTAAATGTTATACTATTCCTAATTTATGCTTAATATTCACTGTTTGTTTTGTTTTTTAGTTTCCAGTTGAAAATGCTTCCTATTGACTCCATTTTAATGGTTGTCTCAATTTGTAAAATACCGAACATTTTATAGTAAACATAATGAGATGTCTAGTTTTAACATAAAAAGAAAAGGAGTACTTGTGGCACCTTAGAGACTAACCAGTTTATTTGAGCATGAGCTTTCGTGAGCTACAGCTCACTTCATCGGATGCATCCGATGAAGTGAGCTGTAGCTCACGAAAGCTCATGCTCAAATAAACTGGTTAGTCTCTAAGGTGCCACAAGTACTCCTTTTCTTTTTACGAATACAGACTAACACGGCTGTTACTCTGAAACCAGTTTTAACATAGTTAGCATTTGCATCTGGTTATGATGGATCGGCAACCTTTCAAAGAAGAAGAGCCATTTTTTGTTTTTGTCTTTGACCAAAATATTTTGAGACCCGCATCACACGCAAAGCTCCTTGTAGAGTTAGAATTTATCAACTAATAATAATTGAATATATTCAAATTATCACCACTCACCAATACTTCTAATGCGACTTCTGCCATTTGATTTGAATATAAACAGGAGGGGGCTCTGGGCTGGGGTAAGGAATTGAGGTGCAGAAGGGGGTTGTGGGGTCTGGGAGGAAGCTTGGGTACAGGAGGTGGTTCTGAGCTGGGCCAGCGGGTTGGGGTGCGGGAGGGGGTGCGAGGTGCAGGCTGTGGCTGGGAGGCGCTTACCACAGGTGGCTCCCATCTAGCGGTGAAGCTGGGCTCTGGCCCCACGCTGCTCCTGGAAGCGGCTGGCACGTTTCTGCGTCCCCCTGGTTCAGGGGAGGCAGCTGTGCACACTGCCTCTGCCCCCAGCACTGTCCTCACAGCTCCCGTTGGGTGGGGCAGGGGCGGATTAAAGATTTTGCCGCCCCTAGGCCCTGAAATAATTGCTGTCCCAGCTCACCTCCACTCCGCCTCTGCCTCCGCCCCTGAGCGTGCCGCCGGGTCCTGCTTCTCCCCGCTCCCTGCCAGTGCTTGTGCGCGAAACAGCTTCGCGAAGGAGCGGGGAAGAGGGGGGAACGTGGCGCGCTCAGGAGAGGAGGCGGGGCCAGGGCGGGGATTTGGGGAAGGGGACCAATAGGGGCAGGGAGGGGGCGGGGAATGGGGGCGGGGAAGGGGTGGAGTTGGGGCGGGGGTAGAGGGCGCAAACCGGCGCTGAGGGAAGTAGCCTCTGGCTGCTATTATAAATTTGCCGCCCTAGGCCTAGGCCTTGTCGTTAATACGCCGCTGGGCGGGGGCGGTGCTTGTGGGCATGGACAGCGCACGGAGACCTGCTGGCCCCCTCCCCCCAAAGGGCACGCAGAGACTTGCCAGGAGCCAGCTGCTTCCGGGAGAGGCGTGGGGCCAGAGCCCTGCTGCGCTGCCGGCCAGGAGCTGCCTGTGGTAAGTGCCTCCCAGCCAGAGTTTGCACCTTGCACCCCCTCAAAAAACAGCTGCCCGCAAGGGGGCAGCCAAAGAGCTTCATGCAGCTCTGGAGCCGCAGATTGTCGTCCCCTGGGTTATGAGATGCCTGAAGGCACCCATACATGAGCAGTTCCTCCCCTTCATTCCAAGCCATGTTTGCCTATATATTATTACAGTAGTAGTTCTACAGCACTACCTTCACTTCCTTGAAATCATTTCCCGTCTGTTTCTGTGAAGACGAGCCTGAACCAGAAAATCACGTCTGAACCACCCTGGACTTTGAGAAAGTTCAGATCTAAATTCAAGCCATGTGTCTCGCCTCAAACTCTGTAATAGGCCAGTTTGAAGCTCCAAATCTAGAACTTTGTTGAGAAAGAGATCAGATATGAACTTCCTTAGCCTCATCAGTTTTTCAGATTAATTGAATGGAAGTTCTCTTCGTACATTTTTCTGTACGTTATACTACTGAGCTGGAAAGTTGTTTTGCGCAGTAAATTGCAGAGATTTTTGACATGAACATTCTCCTGCACTTATTTCCTCCAATATGCAGCGCCATTCTTTCAGGAAGTGCAGAGTGCAGAGGAGATCAGAGGGGTTCAGGGAAAATGCTTCCTAGTAGGAAAGGTGTTTATAAGTTGATTCAGTAATTCAAAGGTTAATTCCTGCCAGTATCACTGTATGTTGCATCAGATTTTGTGTATCCTGTCTGACTTAAATATTGTCTGACATACTGTAAACGATAACAGAGAGCAAAAGCTTTAGACTCTCAGCTTTTTAAAAGCGGAGTTAATCCTGTAACAAATAATGTATTGCATGCTTAATGTTAACGTAAGGTAGCTAGATTTAGTATGCAAGGGGTTGATCAGTTTGTCTACCACAAAAACCTGTTTCTGTATGTCTCATTTTTGTTATAGCCAAGTCATCTTTTACAGTTTAATTGCATCTGGGAATGATACAGTATTGTGATGGTATGTATATTATTGATGTGAAATGTGAAGTACACTTTTTATTCCTCTAACTTCCAGTTTGTTTCCCATTTTCAGTTTGAAGGAAGGAAGTATTGTGAACATGATTTTCAGATGCTTTTTGCCCCTTGCTGTCATCAGTGTGGTAAGTTTTATACTGATCATTTAATGTAAGTTCAACATATAACCTTGGAAAAGAATGCAATCCTTGTGATTACACCGAGCACACCAAGTCAGACTATTCTGCCAGCCTGAGTTCCCTTTACCTGGCATTGCTGGGATAGGCTCCCCACCGTTTTCCAGCCAAGCACACAGGCAGGGCCACACCCCGCTGCACAGAGAGCCAGAGATCCGCTCTGGGAAGGCTCAGCTTAAGGAGCTTGCCACAGCACCTGGATGTCCACCCTCCCTTGGAGTACAAAACCAAAATTATATGAAATTAGCCTCTTCCCTCCAGTGTGGAGGAGGGTATACACAACTTCTCATTCCCCCAGTTAGAAATCATATAAACTGGGTTATATTATAAACCAGAAATAAATTTATTAACTATAAAAGGTGTATTTTAAGTAGTTAAGGAGGTAGCAGACAGAACAAGGCAGATTACTAAGAAAATAAAACAGAGCACACAAACTAAGCTTAATACACTAAAGAAACTGGTTACATGTAAGTTCTCACCCTAAATGTGGTTCTAATAATCTTCTTCACAGGCCAAACGCCCTTCCAGTGGGGTTCAGTTCTTTCCTCCAGTTCAGTCTTTGTTGTTTCCAGCAGTCATCTTGGGTTGGGTAGCAGGGGAGAACAGATGACCTGGGTTACCTCACTCCCCACCCTTAAATAGGATTTGCATAAGGCGGGAGTCCTTTGTTTCCTAGTTGGACCCCCCTTTCCTTACAGTGGAAAGTTAAAAGAAGTCCCAAGTAATGTTTTAGTATCATGTGACAAGACCACCTGACTATGTGGGGCCCTTGTAGCCATTCTTCACAGGCTGACCCACAGGTTCACAGGAAGACTAAGCTTTTTTTACAGTCCATTGTCCTTGTTGATGGGCCATCCGCCCTGTCTGGCTTTTCCATTGTTGTATCTGAAGTGTTGGCAGTGGGCATCCCCCAAAGTAGCACAGTTGAAATACAGATACGTAGTCAATATTCCTAATTTCAGATACAGAAATGATACATGCATATAAATAGGATAATCGTATAAATACTAAATCATAACCTTTCCAATGATATCTCACGTGAGCCATCTTGCATAAAGTATATCTGTTATGTCATATTTATATCAAAAGCGTATTTTCATAAAGAATATGGAATGACAATCACACCCTTATTGCCTGCTCCTCCCATAATCATTTCTCAGCTTTCTTCAACACTGTCCTGTGCATGGAATGCCTTTCCTGAGCTGGTCTGAAAAGTCACTACCCTCCCCTCATTTAAATCTCTCCTGAAGCCTCACTGTTTTCTTGACATCTACAGGAAGCTACTTATTTATGTGTGAACTGCTTATTTGTGTGAAGGGAAGAGGTTGAATGCTGGCAGAGAGGGGCTTATGGACACTATATCTAAAGCTAGGGATTGCTGTGGGCAGAGGGGGTCGAATGGTGGAGGGAAGATATGGGAAGGGGAATTTAGTGTGTATAACAAACAAACAAACACAAATGTATGACTAACTAGACGGATGACGGAGTTCGTTGTTTCTGTAGGCCAACCACATTGCACAGATAAGGGGCTCAATGCATTCCTCCATTCTCCCCACAAGCTCCTGGTGTGCCGTCCCCCCACCCTAATTCTGCTGCCTTCTTGGTCATCTCTCCCGTTGACAAATCTCTCTGCCTGCAATACCAAATGGATACTGTTTAGATGAACTAAAACACTTGTGACTGGGCAAAGGTAAATGATCTTGCCTGAGCTAGGCACAGTGTGGATGGAGCTACAGTGCAACTCTCGAGTTTCACTCCTACTCAACCAATATAGCTCCTGATCTGAAGGAGCCCCCAATCTTCCAGTCCTAAACCTCACACCCCCAGTAGTCTGGCAAAGCACCTCAGTCCTGACCAGCAGTTCCATTTGCTGATTCATTTCACCAATGGGATTGAAGCAGGGCTTAAATTCCCCCCAGTATTTTCTGGAGCCTTGAACTTCAGCCCCACAGGAGGCGCTGGGGGATGGGGCTTCTGTCCCGCGGTGCGCACTGGGGTTTGGGGCTATGCTCACACCAGGGCTTCCGCAGGTTTCAAAATATTTACTGGAGCGCCACACTGGATGGCTCCGGCTGAATTTAAGCCCTGGATTGACGTATGAAAATGCAATGGACGGAGCGAATAATGACTGGTTGAGTTACCTCTGATCTCACAATGCTTCTCTGCCTGGAGCACCATATGGGCATTTGTGTGCAACTCAGGCTTCTTCTTCAAGTGCTGGTCCCTGTCTGAATTCCACTGTGGGTACGCATGCACTCCATGCATCCAGAGCTCAGAGAATTTTGATGCACAGGGAGTCATGGCTTCATACTTTAGCGCATCCCAGGGAAGTCCAGTACACCACTGAGGATCTTCCCTTCAGTGAGACTCATCTGTTTAATCAGAAGATGGATAAGTCCTTACACACTTTAAAGGACTCCAGGGCCATCCTCTGCTCCCTGGGCATATATGCACCTACCCTGAAGAGAATATTCCACCTTCAATGATATAGGTAGACTGTAGATAGACTGATGGCTCAACAGTTCTTCCACCTGAGACCTTATGAGCAACCCCTAATAGTCAGCGAGTTCAAAAGACCTGCTTCATCACACCTTCTGCAGCAGATTCCTCATTCCAATCCCAGCCCTCAGTGGAACGTTATTTTTGACGGGAGCTATAAATCACTAAGTCCAACATGTCCTGACTGCCAACACACTCCTTGGGGGTCACTAGTACTCCTTTTCAACACCTGGAGTGCAATAACAATGAAGAAATGGTGGTCAGCATTATCCATTCTGGCTGTATAATAGAGTTTGTGCCCTACCTCCTCCAAAACGCCCCTTTCCCTCCTCCCTCTCGGAGACCACTTTCATGAGAACATTCTCAGACGAGAAGTGGAATCTCTTACAGCAAAGAGCAATAAAGCAGGTTGCTCTTCAGTACCAAATAAGTGTTTTTTACTTGACGTATTTCCCAGTTTCCAGAAAGAAAGGCAGTTGGAGATCTAGTCTTGACCACCACCACCATCTCAACCGCTTTATTTGCAAACTCAGGTTTTGCATGATCATGTTGGCATGGTAGTTCAATCTCTGGAAAAAGACAAGTGGTTTACAGCTCTTAACATGAAGGATGCCTACTTTTACATGGACATCCACCATGCCCCACTCATCAGTGCTTTCTCAGATTCATAGTCACCGCCACTCACTTTCACTACAGAGTACTCCCTTTCAGCGCTGCTACCTTCCCCAGGGTCTTTACCAAGGTGTTCTCTGTCAAAGCAGTCTATATCAGATGCTGTGATTTCACCATCTTCCCCTACCTCGATGAATGGCTCCTTGTCACGAGATCACGCCAAGAGGCCAGGTGACAGTTGCTACAACTCCTCTCCTCTCTGGGGATTAGCATAAATGCCAAAAAATGTGTTCTTATCCCTAAACTTTGGACTTCATTGGGGCATCCTTAAGTTTAATCATGCAAGGGCTTACTTTCCAAGAGACAGGTTTCAGGCTATGAATGTTATCATGGACCAGTTCATAACCAACCCCAGGGTGCCTGTCAAGATCTGTCTTTCTCTCCTAGGCCATATGGCCTCATGCATATGTCATGCCTTTTGCAAGACTCCACCTTGTTGCCTACAAGCGTGGCTTCTGACTTTGTACTTACCAAACCTACAGTGCACGAGCACCTAGTGACTATTACCACCAAAGTGATATTGTTCTTGTCATGGTGGAAAAATCCCCATCAGGTTTGTGTCGGTGTTCCTTTCCTCGCCTTCATACCAGAAAGGGTGATGATTGCCGACACATTTCTGTTGAGTTGGGGAGCTTACATGGACAACCGTACAGCACAAGACACCTGGACATCTCAAGAATCACATTCAATTCACGTCAGTGTTCTAGAGCTATGAGCGGTTTGACAGGCTTGCAAAACCTTTCTCCCGTTCATTCAGTTTCACCATGCCGACAATATCACAACTGTCTTTTAGATCAACAATCGGAGGCACGAGATCTGCCCCTAAGTGTGCAGAAATGGTCAGTCTGTGGAACTGGTGCATCAGCAGTCGGATTACCCTGTCAGCAGTCTGCCTCTGAAGGAACCAGAACGTGTGTCTCAGCAGACACTTTGCAAGTTGATCACAAGTGGGAGCTATGCTACTCTGTGATGAACAATATTTTCGCTCTGTGGGGGGACCTCCCAAACAAAGAGGAAATGCTACGTATATTGCTCCAAAAGAGCCTTTGGTCACCACTCACAAGGCAATGCTTTACTCCTTCCATGGTCAGACCATCTGAACTATGTCCTCCCGCCACTACCACTCCTGCCTCAAGATTTGCACACGATTTGACAGGCCAATGCATGAGTTATTCTTATTGCCCCCAACTAACCCAGAAGTTTTGATTCCTGAACCTCCTACGCATGTTGTTTTTGGGTACTGATCATTATTCCTATGTTTCCCAATCTTCTGACTCAGAGGAATGGCAAAATCAGGCTTCCCAACCCACATCTGCTTCCTCCCAGAGCTTGGTTTGTGGATGGGCATCATGCTTAGAGCAATTGTGTTCTGAAGCTGTTCAGAATGTCCTTTCTAATAGTAGGAAGGATTCCACTAGAAAATATTACCTAACCAAGCCATCTGGGCATATCAAAGATGTATTTCTCTAGAATCCACAGATATTCCTCTCATTCTGGACTGTATTCTTTCTATGCAGACAACAAGATTGTCAGTTCCTCATGGGTTCATTTGGCAACCATCTGCCTTCACGGGGCTACTCGATCTTTGCGCACTCTCCGGCTAGCAAATTCTGGAAAGGTCTAATCAGAACCTTTCGGCCTATCAAAAAGTCTGTTCCTCAGTGGGACTTGAACCTTGTTTTCTCAGTGCTCACTAAGCCTCCATTTGAAACATTAGCTTCTTGCTTCATGTCTTTCCTATCCATGAAGGTCACATTCCTGGTAGCCATCACCTCAGCCAGGTGGTTTGGTGAGCTTGGGGCATTGATGGCAGATCCTGCTTACACTATATTGCATAAGGACAAGCTTCCATTACATTTGTACCCTAAATTCACCCCCAATCTGAGTTTCACGTGACCTAGCCTATCCACTTACCTGCATTTGTCCCAAAACTTCACACATCCTCAGAAGAAAGGAGGCTCCATTCCCTCAGTGTTTGGCAAGCCTTAGCCTTTCATAACCTGAAAACAATCAGGAAATCCTCTGGACTATTTGTCACCATAATGGACAGGGCCAAGGGTCAGGTTATATTCTCTCAAAGAATCTCAAAATGGATGTTGGCCTGCATGTAGACAACTGATATCAGAGCAAATCTTCCCCCTCCTCATGGGGTAAGAGCTCATTCCGCAAGAACGCAAGCAACATCTATGGCTTCTTTTCAATAGGGGTGCCTCTACTTGATAATTGTAAGGCAGCTACATGGCACTCAGTCCACACAGTTATTAGACGCTGTGCCTTGGTATCTCTGCTGATGCATCTTTTGGAACAGCAGTCCTTTGTTCGGCTCTGCCATCTACAACCTCTCACCCTCCTATTTGAGTACTTCTTGTCAATCACCCACAGTGGAATACACATAGGAATCAGCACTCAGAAGAATCTCCAGTTACTAAATGTAAGTAATTTTTTTTTTCCAGTTTTTCTGAGTGTCAATAAAATTAGATGTGGTCTTCAAAAGTTACCATGTTAGACAGACCAATAGAGAAATGACATCAAGTTGAGTGTGAGGCCTCATTTTGCTTGGCCAGCAAGAAGTGCATCTATCATCACATGATTTGTGTTGTATCCCATTCACCCATCCTTCAGTAGATGGTATGCTCTCCAGAGCCGGGACTGAGTCTTTCTTTACATTTGTAAAGTGCCTAGAGCCTTTTGGGAACTACTGGAGTATAAATAAAAACAAAAATCCTGCTAATCTGCTGGTTTACTCAGAGAAGAAAGGAGAAAGTAATTAGGAAAAAGTCATGCAGAATAAAGAACTGCATGAATACCAAAACAGCATAAGAGATCAGATGACTGAAAAAGGTGAGGGATGGAAAAAGAAAAACTCAGATATACAGAAAATGAAGTGTATGAAGAAGGGTGGGTAAATGAAGTGTTAGCTAGAAGGGGAAGTGCTTTGTTAGTAAGGGAATTTGCTTTGGATTTTTAGCCAAGAATAAGGTTGAGAACCAGAGCCCCTGGAGCCATATACCTGAACCCGCAAGCTGGGAGTTTTGGGTTTTTTTACTTTGTCTGATACAGTGTTACTTAAAGCACTTTGGTATTTAGAACAACTTTTGTTTTATTTTTTAACATCCAGATATTTTATTTACCTACAGGTGAGTTCATTATCGGTCGTGTTATTAAAGCTATGAATAATAGCTGGCATCCAGAATGCTTCTGCTGTGACATCTGCCAACAAGTACTGGCAGATATTGGATTTGTCAAGAATGCTGGCAGGTAGATCTTCACCCCCTTCTGTATTGGTCATAAGCAAAATGAAGTGATAATGGGGTTTACAGTTTATTAAGGCTTCTAAAAATCTTTAGCTGACATGATGTAACCTCTTTAATAAAACACAGTTAAAGGAGTAACTAAAGTATCTCTGTTTACGTGTAAGGTGCCCTTATGGGGCAGGGGTTCAAGCAAGTCTGATCTGCAGAGAACACAGCTCAAAAATGAAATGTAAATATTAAATATTGATTTTTTTTAATACTTACAGAAACATTTAAAGAATGTTCCACTACACCTTCAGACTTTCCATCAAGGTCACCTTCTGGGTATATCTGTTACCTTACGTCACTCAGTGCCAGTGGTACTTTGAAATATAATAGGGGAGAACATTTTCAAAGTAGTGTACCAGAGATAGATAAATGTACCCCATTAATTCTTTTACATGATGTCAGATTTTTTCTGGTGTGATTCCAGCAACTCATGCGTCACAACCAGTGGTGCTGAGATACTAAAAATTTAGATAAAAGTGTACACACCTACCTTGCACCACTTTGGAATTCTGATGGCACCTCTCCAGAATAAAGTGCATTGCTACAAGTCAGTGCTTTTTATTTTCTGTTTTAATGCTTTTTTGTGTGTGAATTTTACCTGACTGAGATGATTTTATATTAGGGAGCCTGGAAAAAGCAGTAGTTTAGTTCGTACGTAAAAATGTTGCTCTTCTTTGCGAGCTCTTTCAAGGCCATTGTGGGCCACATTGTGATACCCTTACTCTGACTTATTAGCAGCACCTTACTCCTGGAGTAGTCCCCTTAAATTCAGTGGGACTATTCCTAGAGTAGGATATTTTTCAATGTGAGTAAATGTCCTGGGCCACTATCTCGCAAACAGATACATGCTTAACTTTAAGCATGTGACTTCAAATGGTAAAAGTGACATTCATACATAAGTGTAGAATCAGAGCCTAAGTGAGCATATAGCTTCCCATCTAAACTTCCGTGATTCACAGAGTAAAACACTTGGCAACAAAAATCTTTAGCAAATTCTAATTCCTTTTTTACTTTTACCTGTACATTAAATGCAAGAGAACAGAAGAATGAGCCTCTGGGCTGGATGGAAGTAAACTGACTATTTTTTTCCCCTCTCTTGAGCTTGGGTTTCTCTTAAGGGTACTGTTTATATGATTTATTCAAATAACAGATTGAATTGAGATCCTAATAGATTTTTGTTTGTGTTTTTATTGTGTAGTAAGATTCAAAAAGTATTTGTCATAAATATAAAGAGAAGGGTAAACACCTTTAAAATCCCTCCTGGCCAGAGGAAAAACCCTTTCACCTGTAAAGGGTTAAGAAGCTAGGATAACCTCGCTGGCACCTGACCAAAATGACCAATGAGGAGACAAGATAATTTCAAAAGCTGGGGGGAGGGAGAAACAAAGCCTCTCTCTCTGTCTGTGTGATGCTTTTGCTGGGGACAGAACAGGAATGGAGTCTTAGAACTTAGTAAGTAATCTAGCTAGATATGCATTAGATTCTGATTTCTTTAAATGGCTGAGAGTATAAGCTGTGCTGAATGGAATGGATATTCCTGTTTTTGTGTCTTTTTGTAACTTAAGGTTTTGCCTAGAGAGATTCTCTATGTTTTGAATCTAATTACCCTGTAAGGTATTTACCATCCTGATTTTACAGAGGTGTTTCTTTTTACTTTTTTTTCTATTAAAATTCTTCTTTTAAGAAACTGAATGCTTTTTTCATTGTTCTTAAGATCCAAGGGTTTGGGTCTGTGTTCACCTATGCAAATTGGTGGGGATTTTTATCAAACCTTCCCCAGGAAAGGGGGTGTAAGATTGGGGAGGATTTTGGGGGGAAGACGTTTGGTGGTGGCAGCGAAAGTCCAAGGGCAAAAGGTAAAATAGTTTGTATCTTGGGGAAGTTTTAACCTAAGCTGGTAAAAGTAAGCTTAGGAGGTTTTCATGCAGGTCCCCACATCTGTCCCCTAGAGTTCAGAGTGGGGAAGGAATCTTGACAGTATTTATTACTGTTACTGTTTTTTCTCTGTTTTTAGGCATCTTTGCCGTCCTTGTCACAACCGGGAGAAAGCCAGGGGTCTGGGAAAATACATCTGCCAGAAGTGCCATGCCATTATTGATGAACAACCGCTCATATTCAAGAATGATCCCTATCATCCTGATCATTTCAACTGTGCCAATTGCGGGTAATTGTATTTTATAGAAGAAAAAAACCTTAAGAAAATGCTGATTTTCATTTGTTTTGTCTGTTTAAATCTAAAGTCAGCTGTATTGATGTAATCCACATTATCAGAGTGTGATTCTTTGTCCCCTCTAGCAGCTAGACCATGTACGGAAGTTTGAGTCTGCCATTACCTCTGGGCTCATGGACTTGATCCTTTAGCTCAAACAGTAGAGGCTCCTAGATTACAGAAACCTGGAGTTCAGTCCTCTCTCAGACAAGCTTTAATGAAAGCTGAGGTTCTGGAGAACAAGATGGTATCTTGGGAGAGGTTGTAGTAACATTGTGTGTACCCCCAATTCTAGCTCTGGGCACAGATGAGGGTTTCAGTAGTGAGGAAAGGACAGATTTTGGTAATACTACAAGAAACAGAAGTGACCAGATTTACTGAGAGACTGGATGCAGGGGAGAACAGGAGAGAGGAGCTGAAGATGACACTGAGGTTGCATTCCTTGGAGGATAATCCAGTTACAAGTGACAAAAGAGATAGAGGATGAAGTGGAGAGGAATTAAGAGGAAAGATGAGAATTTCATTTTGGAAAGAGATTGAGTTTGAAATGGTGATAGAAGATGTGAGACTGGACAGAACCTCACCTCATGCAATCCTTTAAAATAATTGAACCATTTGTAACAGTGAGGGTAACAGTGTTCTGGTTCACTTGAAATGGTATCAGACTTATCAGTGATCTGATTTGCAGACACTCATGTATGTGTGGCACATAATATTGACTAGGATTTAAGATTATAAGCATTGTGGTCTGAAGGAATAAAAAGTCAAAATGCCCAAAACCGTAGGCTGAATGAACTGCTACTTAGCAGTAATCTTAATTATAAACTAAGAAATCTCAGTGAATTTTCTATTTTTCTTCACTTGTTTAAAAAAAAAAAAAGTGCAGCCACTTCACCTCCCCCACTCGCTTCCCTCTTTTGCTGCTTAACTTATTCCTCTGCCTCCTCTAGTTTTTGAAAGCAAATTGTAAATTCTTCCCTATTCTTTCTTTGAAACAATGGGTCTTCAGCTGTGGCAGCTGGTCCTTGTCTTCAGGGCTGAACCACTTCCCCAATTTTTACAGGCTGTGATGGCAGCTGTGTTGACACTATACAGCAGAACCCCTATAGCTCTTGGGGCAATTCTGAGGAGAGAGTGTTTCTGCTTCAAATAGCTCCTCGGAGAATCTGTGGATTTTCAAAGTGGCCTCTGCAGCAGCTGGAAAAGGCAATTTTCCATCCCCTGGAGGGACTAAAGCTTGCATGGATATTAGCAGTGGGTAAACACAGATTTTCCCCCAGTTTTCCATGTCCTGCACAGAGATGCTGGATTGGAGGTATTATGGGAGATAACACAGGCGCACTAGTTTGTAGCTGACTATCCAGTAATTTGGTGGTAGGGAAGTTTTCACTTTAGATATTTAGTGCCACAGCAAAGATCAGTTTAAAAAGAATCTGTAATCCTAAATCAAGAGCAACCAAATGAGACCATCATTGATTATACAGGTTGAACCTCTCTAGTCTGGCACTCTCTGGTCCGGCAACATCCATGGTCCGGCATGATTTTGTAACATTGTTTGTAAATTGTGTAACAGTACTAACACTTTGTTATGAAGAGAGCTGGTAAGTCTTGTCTAGGCAGTGTTGCAAGCATTGTTGCATTTATTCGCCTCCCTGAGATAAAAAATAAAAAGAGACCTGCTCGCTACAATATTGACCTTCCGTGGTTCGGCAAATTCTCTGGTTCAGGACCTGAGGGTGCCGGACTAAAGAGGTTCAACCTGTAGTCCGTTTTAAAGCTTAATTCTGACAGTGTCATTTTTACTGTTCTTAATAACATCATTATTCAGATTTATCATCCAATTTAGTGGTTAAAACAAAGAAGCGTACAGAGATTCTGAGATAGTAAGAATATACATGACTGTCACATATAGGTGCATATTTTTCTTTATCCCTGAACCCTGTAAAGGCATGCATGATTGACTTGGCCTAGAGCACTAAATTCCAGGCTCAATTACACTGATGTTAATCCACAGGAAATCAGATGACTGTAGTGGATTACACTAGTGTCACTGAGAACAGAAGTTAGCCCAGTGTATCTAGGACCTTGTCTACACTAACGAGGGAAGTCAATCTAAGTTACGCTAGTTAAGTTAGGTAAATTATGTAGCTGAAATCGAGGTAGCTTAGATCGACTTACAGCGGTGTCTACACCACGGTATGTCGACGGGAGGCGCTCTCCCATCAGTTTATCAACGTCTTCACCAGACCCACTAAATCAATGCCGCTGCATCAATTGCAGCTGCACCGATTTAGACCATAGTGAAGACAAGCCCTAGATCTTGCAAATGTTCAGTGTAGATGGCATGTAAGAAAATGATGAAACTCTTATAAATCAGATATTTAGAGAAAGTAAAAAACTTAATGCATTATACTTAACACACATTTCTGAGTTTTCCAGGCAAACATTCAATCTTCAAGATAAAATCCAATGAACCAGGCTATTTTGAACACTAATGTCCAAATCCCATAATGGAGTGTAAATAAAACTTCTGAAAGAAATTCATAAAAATAAAGTCATGCCTTCAAAACCACCCATTAACTAAAATCCTTCTCTGTATTCTCAGATTCTTTGTGATCATGTTTGATTCATTAATTTTTGAACAGGAAGGAACTTACTGCTGATGCTCGTGAGTTGAAGGGAGAATTATATTGTTTACCATGCCATGATAAAATGGGTGTCCCCATCTGTGGAGCATGTAGGAGACCAATTGAAGGACGAGTGGTGAATGCTATGGGGAAACAGTGGCATGTGGAGGTAAATGTCAGAGTGTATTGTATTTTATAAATATTGGCATGAATATACTAGGTCTGGAATTTTATGGGTCAGTTTCAATCGAAAGGATTAGAAAATTCTACAGAAATGGTTGGTAAAGTAAGTTGTAGAGCATGTCTTCAATTGTAATCACACACACAGTTTATTTCATTTTGAAAAATTCTGCATTTTGAGAGTGATTCCCTATATTTCAGATGAGAAATAGTTGTAGAACTCACAATATCTCTTTAATCAACAGAAACTTTTTAAGTGTCTATATACACGAGAACACTGTCACGAAGGTATGGTTTAGCTGCCACAAATTTCCTGTGTGGTCTTGGGCAAATTATTATCCCCATTTTACAGATGGAGATGCAGACACAGAGAGATTAAATATTGACATTGCCTACTTTCCAGGCTGTGTATCAAGTTAAGTTCACTGTTCAAAAAGGTACTTTGAGATCCTTGGGAAGCGCTATAGAAGTGCAAAGTATTATACAGAAATGTAGTAATATTTTGCATAAATACTATTCATTACAAACTGGAGAGTTGGTTTGAAATAAATAGGATTAAATTCAATAATGACAAATGCAAAGTGCTGCACATAGGAAGGAATAATTAATTGTACAACTACAAAATGGGAAATGACTTCCTACAAAGGAGTACTGCAGAAAAGTATCTGGGTTTATAGTAGATCATAAACTAAATATGAATCAACAATGTAATACTGCTGCAAAAAAGCAAACAGCATTCTGGGATGTATTAGCAAGAATGTTGTAAGCAAGACATGAGAAATAATTATTTCACTCTACTGATAAGGCCTCAGTAGAAGTACTGGGTACAGTTCTGGAAACTTCAGGAAACCACACTTCAGGAAAGATGTGGACAAACTGGGGAAAGTCCAGAGGAGAGCAACAAAATCAATTAAAGATATAGAAACTATGACCTATGAGGAAAGGTTGAAACAATTGGGTTGGTTTAGTCTGGAGAAGAGAAGACTGAGAGGTGATGTGATAAGTCTTCAAGTACATAAAAGGTTGCTATAGAGGGGGAGAGGGGGAGATAAATTTTTCAGTCAGCAAACCTCTGAGTGCGACCCACCCCTTATAAATTAAAAACCTTTTTTTATATTTAACACTATTATAAATGCTGGAGGGGAAGTGGAATTTGGGGATGGAGGCTGACAGCTCGTGACCTCCACGTAATAACCTCGCGACCCCCTGAGGGATCACGACCCCCAGTTTGAGAACCCCTGGTCTAAAGGGACAGTGAAAGATAACTATAAAGTTTTAGATCCCAGAAAAAGCATTCAGTTTTTCTGATCAATCAAAAATAGGTGAATATCCCCACCTACAGGTCAAAACCCAGAAGTATTGTCATTACCATAGAAGCCCACAGTGTGGCAAACCCTTTCTCACGCTGTGTCAAATGCTGTGCCGAGCACATGCAACATTTATATTTGAATTCTGTTCACTCAGTTTTCAGTCTAAGACTTCTGTGGTAGGGGTCCGCAAATGAAAAAGGATTGAAGACCATTGGTTTAGACATTAGGAAAATCTTCCGAAGTAAGAGTAGTTAAGCACTGAAACAAATTACCTAGGGAGGTTGTGGAATCTCTATCATTGAAGGTTTTTAAGAACAGATTAGACAAACACCTGTTAGGGATGGTCTAAAGCTAATGAGTCCTGTCTCAGTGCAAGGGGCTAGACCAGATGACCTATTAAGGTCCTTTCCAGTCCTACATTTCTATGATTCTGTTACAGAGTTCAATAATACTACTTTGCCATCTATGACACCTTCTATTTGAAAATCTTAAAGCATTTCGCAAACAATTGTTGAGCATTTCAAAGAAGTGCAGGAGATTTAGCCATGAATCTTTCATGAAATTTAATGGAATATATGTAGCTAAATCCTTTAAACTGCTCTGAAAATCTCAATCAATAAATTTATCCTTATACCACATTCTGGTGAGTATTATGCCCATCTTATGGATGGGAGAATTGAGGCAAAAAGAAATTAAGTGACTCCAAAGTCAGGGCAGGGTCATAAATGGAACCCAAATCTGCTTACTCCCGCTCCCTTAATCACAAGATCATCCTTCCTCCTCAGATATCTTAAAATAAATAAATAAAAAACACACCACCATTGACCAGGTTATTGTGATTGCCAAACAGTAAGCGTAGCAATAAAGTTTCTTTAAGTTAGTTTAAGAATTTTCCATGATATCAATGCAGTTTATCAACTAGTAATGAATCCAAAACCTTTTCTTCAGTTTATTTTTTTCTTCAGTCTATTTTCTTTAAAATTTAAGACTTTAAAATGAGCAATATTTTGTTTTTTTTAACGTTTTAAATCTACAAGTAATAAAAGTGTTTCTAATTTTAAAGAAGGCATTACGAGCAGACTGTCCTTCGATAATGCTCAGTCCTGAGTATCTGTTTCCAAAGAAATGCCATTAACTCAATCAATCCAGAGACAATTTATATCATTTTCTTTGCAGCATTTTGTTTGTGCAAAGTGTGAAAAGCCATTTCTTGGTCATCGTCACTACGAGAGGAAGGGCTTGGCATATTGTGAAACCCATTACAATCAGGTAAGTTTGATTTTTGTATCTTAGCCATTAATAAATTCATGATTCATCAACTCACTTATATCTGTAGGAGAGAAAAATATTAACACTAAGGGACTAGTTTTGCCTTCTGACAACCATCTGTGTCTTGAAAAGTAGTGCCGTAGTATTGTAATTCCTTAAACGTTTTAACATATTTCTGCAAATGGTTCAAGTATTTAAAAACAAAACTGTTAAAGACTTAACAAAACATTCAGTATATACTCGGCATTCAAATCCATAATTACTAATGACTGTAGGACTATTGGCTGTGAACTTTGTAATATCTGCAAGGTCAGTGCACCTGTTCAGTGCTGCTAATGACACCCAACTTTTCCAAGAATTTAAGGAAAATTTGTCACTTAGTGTCTAGGGTTTAACACTAGGCTTTAGTTAATGGAGTGGCTTTCCTTACAGCTGGTACCGCACGATGTTGTGACTCTACATGAAGATATGCTGTGAAACCCAGCTTGACTCACTTTTTCTCCATCTAAGACTGCAAATACCAAATGCATTTGTCAGAGAACACCGCCTAGTGACTATTTTCATTTTCATACATGGATTATAGTCAATGTTCCTTTCCCCTACAGACCCCTTTTTTATAGTCACTTAGATACCACAGCAAGGAGCGTAGTTTAAACATACAAAAGATTTTTTGTGAGTGTATTCTGTTAACTGTTAAAATAAACTTGTTGCAGCTATTTTAAACATGAGCAAACTGCAAAGTGTCACATGCACACACCTTTTGGCACTTAAAAAATGGGTAATAAGCTCCATAGTTCTATGGCATGTATTAATTACAGATTCCTGATTATTCAGTTTTGAAGGTTTGATGTTTGAAATGTTGATAGTATAGCTGTAAATAAGAAATGCCATAACACTACAGATGTTACATAAAATTTGGGCCAAAAGTAGAGTGGGAGGGTGGATGGGTGTGTACATAAAAATTGAAACTAAGCAACAGAAACAGCAAGGCATTGTTCTAGACATGCAGAAGAACCTGAAAGTTCAAATTGACTAGAAACAAGTGATATACAAAAGTGAAACTGTCTAGCTTAATTTTCCAAGATGAAAGAAATGCAAAAAGGAAACAAAACATAATTAGTAGAGAAGAAAACATAAATTAAACATTATATTTCATGTTTAATAATGAAGGGTCTTATTTGTAATGGGAATGGATAGGTGACTTTAGGGGAAAAAAAGAATTAAGTAATTTGACAATAGGCATTCCTTTAATCTTACGGAGTTTGTCAGAAAAGTTGCTATGTCCATATGCGGAGTTGCAATTATTTTGTTTCTAAAATTCTACCCAGGGTAAGTTTTTAAAGTTAAAAATTCATATTTCCCCCCTATCCACAGCTGTTTGGTGATGTTTGTTTCCACTGTAATCGTGTGATTGAAGGAGATGGTAAGCATTTCTTAAATTGCATTTTTTTTTGTCACGTCACTTCAGTAGGAAGCATTTACTAAAAGAGGTACCAGGGAAAGGGAAGACTAGTGTTGAATCCCTTTAGAAATGCTGATTCCCATCATGCCTTTTTATAAATTCTTCAGAGTTTCTGTGAGTGAAATAAGAAAGTAAAACGGCAAGGCCCCAATCCTATAGTGAGTTTTACACAGGCAGCTTCCTTTACCTGTGTGGAGCCCCACTGACTTTAATAGACCTCGATGCTGGTACAGTAATCTACATGCATGCACCTTATTACAGAATTAGGGCTTAAGGGCCTGATTTTTAAAGGTATTTAGGTGCCTAAAGAGGCAGATAGGTGCCTAGTGGGATTTTCAAAAACTCATAGGCACCTAATTTCCATGATTTTAATGGAAATTAGGCACCTAGGAGCTTTGAAATCCCACTAGGTTGCTATCTGCATCTTTAGGTACCTACATATTTTACTTAAAAAAAAATAATCTGGCCTTAAGTCTGTAGAAGTGATGCTGTCACAAACACTGCCAAAGGATTAGCATTCAGCAAAACAATGTGTCTATAAAGACAATCCAGAAGCCCATTAACCTGGAGTGTGGCTGTTGACAACCAACTGGGACAGGATGGTAGAAAAAGCAGATAGTTTTGTATTGCCTCATATTAAATTAATACCTACCTTACAACAACACCTAGCTGAACCAATACCATGTACCAGTAATAGCACCAGCTAAACCAAAACCAGTAATCAAGTGGGATGAGGCCCAGACACTTTAAAAGGACATCATGGATTATAATCATGACACTAAAGGATGAGCTCCAGGTTCAGATGGTGTGCTTTCCATATAGTTTCAAGTCTCCACTCTACCTATAAAACTACAATTTAGGAGTCTTCTTGAAGGAAATATTCTGCTCACCTTCATTAAAATCCTCCAAAAACAAATAAAAATCTGGTGAAACAGGTAACTTCAGCCTTGTATGATAAGTAGGTACATGTTTCATATGTACACTATGTAATCTGGCTGCCTCATACTGTATGTTCTGGTTGCTAAACTGAGCAAATTGTAGTGTGTCATTTCATTGCTGTGGGGTAATTTTTAATCATTGTTTTAAATTTATTCTATTATTCTACCAAAGAGGGAGGGGTGAACATGTCAGACAGCCAGTTAACTATAGCAGGATCTATATGGTTGTCTGCCTCAGAGGGATCATCTATGGAGCAATACATCAATTATCTATCTGATTAGGTTACCTCTGACAAACAGCAGAGTACCTTTCTCCAAAATGACACTTATTGGACAACTAGCATCCGGAAGTGCTTGCCCAACGGTGACAGCTACTATAATTGAACATGACTACAGCTGTCTGACAATAGTCAGTTTCATTCATAGTAGGCAATTGGGTTGCCAACCCTCCCGGTATCAGGCGCTATGTCCCGGAGGCTACTGCAGCCAAACTGGGAGATTTTGGCTC